>NC_091322.1:12854933-12864933 GCF_038502225.1 Cherax quadricarinatus | reverse complement strand
CAGCTCCTGATAAACTTGGCTGAAGGTCGTATGCCCATCAAGTGAAATCTGGAAATCTTTTACCTATTCTTTGGTGTCAGGAAGTCTTATACCTATCCAGTAGAGTTTATAAGTCTCATACCCATTCTTAGGAGTCTGCAAGTTTCTTACCCAGCTTGTGGACTGTGGAAATCTTGTCCCTATCGTGTAGAGTGCACGACGCTTATTCCCATGCTGTGGAGTCTGTAAGTCTCTCACCCATCCTGTAAAATCTGAAAGTCTTATATCCATCCTGTGGAGTCTAAAAGTCTTACAGCCATCTCGTGGAGTCTGAAAGTCTTACAGCCATCTCATGGAGTCTGAAAGTCTTACAGCCATCTCGTGGCGTCTTAAGTCTCCTCCATATTCAACAAATCATTCTTCAGTATTTCTTCAAGCATAAAATCATAACACTCGTCACTCTAGCATCGCAGCCAATTATAGGTGCCATTGTAGCTGTCACCTTTTTTCCTTGCTCCTTCCTTGAGTCTAACCTGAGGACCTGTTATTTACTTCCAAGGTGCTGTATAACCCCTGAAGGTTTGGCAATCACTCATGGAAAATTTGAGGTTTGCGATAATTATATTTTCAATTTCTTTTTTTCCTCTCTCTCGATTACACTCCTCTTCTTCCCTGTGGCCTCTCAAGTCATCTTGGTCCTAAGTGTTGCTTCTATGTTTCAATGCATTTAGTAATTAGCTCTTGAGCTAAATTAACTTTTGTTTCCCTCAAATGGTTTACTTTTTGTCATTGTCCTTTTTAATAATCCCTCTTGAATTATTTTTGTCTTCATAATTCAGATTAAAATCTATTCTGAACGTTTTACTCTAACTTGTATGCATCTAAAATATAGATCCGATTTATGTAACTAATGTTTTGAGGTAAATTATTACAGTTTTTCTGTATTAGTAACCACCATAATATAGTGAGGACGCTTAGGTAACGTTTTTCTCGCACGATTAGTTGACAGCATACAAATTTAGCGCTTTATATAAATAATAATGAGATAGAATAAGTAAGATATGTATTGAGCATCCATTTACTGAGCCAAAGTTTTGCTCTAGGTGAAGCAAGGCCTCAAGTACAGGATAATCAAGTATGTCTTTATATATACATACTGTAAATTGGTAATATTCTGGTGTTGAAGCACTGCACGAGACCTACCGTCGAACAGTGGAGGAATCTGACACTGCGGGAGGCCTGATGTTATTACCAGTTACTGATGCGGTGCCGTGAGTTTTCTTCTTGGGTAATATAATGTGTATGTGTGCTATAGTGTCGTATATGTAAGAGGCGCCCTGGAACTGGTCTATGTTATCTTGTGTGCTGATCAAGGCCACTTCCACACAACTTCTAGGTAAATTTATCATCTTTTACGACAAATTTAGCTTTTCACCAATCTTTTAGGTGTGAATTCTTTTGCGTATGGAGTACTCATGTAATACTCGTACTGTGTCCTGTAAGTGAGTTAATGATCTAGACTTCCTTCCTAGATATCACTAGTCAGTTTCTACAGGGAATGTTGAAAATGGTATAAAATACCGACAAGTTGATGAGTAAGACACATGTGCAACAGTTGGGTATTGCTAAAACGTTTCGCCTACACAGTAGGCTTCTTCGGTGACATACAGAGGCAGGAAGTGTAGTAGTGAAATGAAGATGATGTATTCAGTCCATCATCCTGGAGAAGAGTTCAGCTCCATGGTCTGGAACTATATCGTTCCAGACCATGGAGCTGAATGAACTACTACACCTGCTGCCTCTGTATTTGACTAAAGAAGCCTACTGTGTAGGCGAAGAGTTTCAACAATAAAGATACCCAACTGTTGCACATATATCCTACTCTTCCACAGAGAATAACAAACTACTCATGCAGTGCCATTGTTTGGTAGGCAGATAATGGATTACGTGAGGACTTTGAGGATGCTGGAGGTGGCAGCAGTCAGACTGGTTTTGTTTTTTAAGAGAGCTCTAGTGACGATTTCAGCAGCTTTTTATGTTGGGAACATAATTAGCTTTCTGTTGTGTTCGTTTTATTGCTAGAAGGTATTTAACATTTTTTTGTGCTCTATTCTTGCAGTGTTTTGGGAATGTAAGAATTGTGAAAATGTTGTAAATTATTTCGAATTCCTTCTCCAGGAACTTAGGGATACAGAGCCTCTATGATTCACTCCATCTTTCATGGACCCATCTACTGACATGTCCATTCCTAGATATCTGAATACATTCACTTCTTCCATACTCCCTCCCTCCAACCTGATATCCAATCTTTCATTACCTTTTTTTTTTTTTGTTATCCTCATCGCCTTACTCTTTCCTATGTTCACTTTTAATTTCCTTCTTTTACAGACCCTTCTAAAATCGGTCACCAACCTCTGTAACTTTTCTTCAGAATCTCGCAAAAGCACGGTGTCATCAGAAAAATTGTGACAACTCCCACTTTGTGTTAGATTCATTGTCTTTCAATCCTATACCTCTTGCCAACAACCGAGTATTCACTTCTCTTACAACCCCCATCTATAAACATACTGAACAACCATGGTAACATCACGCACCCTTGTCTAAGGCCTACTTTTACTGGGAAATAACGTGAAGGACTTAGGAGTGATATAGTCAGCCAGGTAGGTAGGTAGGTAGGGTCTCACCTTCAAGGTTCAAAAGAGTATCGCCAAAACGAGGAAAATAATAGGATGTATCAGTAAACACCCCATCAGTAGGACCTTCAAAACAAAGGCCTAAATAATGCTGTGCATTAACAGCTTCTTTTAAAGCTGCCGAAACTACAGATCTAGAGAATCAATTATTGAATATAACCTTGATGTCTTTCTCTTGCAGAAGACCCCACGTGTGTTGATATGAGTTATCACTCAAACTTGTACATCTTAATGACTACACAAGTACAATACTTACGGTTGCAGGAGAGACAGTGAGAAGAAAACTGAGAGGGGGAGGAGTGTGTTTGAGAGAGGAGTATATGAAGGAGGGGGCATGTGAGGAAGATGGTGTATGAGGGTTTGGATGTATCAGATAAAGGATTGAGCAACACGAGATGGGAGAGATGGTTGTGTTTATGTAAGAGAAGAGGGGAGGCATAGAGGTTATGAGGCTGCAAGGAAGGGTCGAAGGGGTGAGAGTAAAGGGAAGGATGAGAGGTGAAGGAAGATGAGCGGCCGAGATGGGAAGAGTGAAGGGAAGAAGGGAGATGGTTGGCAGAAGTAGATATAAATGTTCCTTTATGTTTTATAAATATAACATTCTAAGCAGAATATACATAATACCACAGCTGGAACAATTCACAAACAATCCACACCGATGGAAGGAAACTTTAAATATTTTGATTCGTCCTGGACCTAAACCATAATAATCTAGGAAGGATCGAAACGTCATCTAAAGTTCCTAAATGAGGACTGACAATAAAATCAATTATTTTAATAACAGTTTTGAGGACACAGATGTTATTGGCAATTATATACGGTACATTATTGTAATTTAAATTATAATATCCCAATAAAGTCAAAAGTGTGACTATATATCCGCTGGGAAGGTATAACTGCAAGTATCTGGATTATGAGAGAGATAAATAGATAATAATGACGATATATATTTAATTTATTTCCAATGAAAAATTTCCTGATGTGATACTGGCCAGAATATAATTCGCTCAGTGAATTATATTATAGCCAAATTGTACCATTTGTCCACACTGTTGACTCCTTGACGGTACTAGGCCATCCAAAACAGATTTAGAGTAAATTCTGCAACTTACTCTAAATCTGGCTCTCCTCATTATAAGAGAGGCCGCAGAATTAGTCCTCAGAATACCTTACAGTTACTATTTTCACGGTGGTACACAGTGACATCAGTTGTGATGAATGGTTTGAAAAACCGACAAGTTGAAGATTGAGACACTTATGCAGCATATGGGAATCTTCATTCAGGAAACGTTTCGCCACACTGGCTTCATCAGTCCAATACAAAGAGGAAGGCGTAAGGAGAGGAGGAGTATGAGGTAATCAGTCCCTCAACCTGGAGTCGATGTGTTCAGTCCATCAGTCAATCAATCTTCAACTTGTCGGTTTTTCAAACCATTCATCACAACTGTCAGACACTGCAGCATCATGGGATCTTGTTACAAAGAATTCTTCAACACTTGTTCAACCTTTGGACGAAGACCTACTTCGACTAGTGGATGGTACCACTATGACCCCGCCTCCGCCTGCTTCAGCTCACCTCACTACAGTATATAAGCCACGTCTACGGCCCTATGCTGTACATTCTACAAGATTGATTGACTGAACACATCGACTCCAGGTTGAGGGACTGATTACCTCATACTCCTCCTCTCCTTACGCCTTCCTCTTTGTATTGGACTGATGAAGCCACTGTGTGGCGAAACGTTTCCTGAATGAAGATTCCCATATGCTGCATAAGTGTCTCAATCTTCACAATGACATCAGTTGACAAGTGGTAATTCAAAGATGCATTAAGTAGAAAAAACCTGCATTTTGCTCGTTTCACCCATAATGAGGCTATGTTAACACCTTTCAAATTATTGTTAAATCTTATTGTTAGATCTTAGTGCAATTACAAGCCTCGTATGACGTCGTTCTACCAGAAAGGCTGACGTGCGGTCTTCTTAATTCTCCTATTGTGGTAGAGTAAACAAGAAACTACCGATGAGCAGCTGTGTTCTGATGTTTGGTCAGGTCCCAGTTGGAAGGAGGGATTGCCACTATTTACCTGATTCATACCAACATCCTGATCTTAATGTGATGATTAGCTGAGGGTCTGTCTCATTGTCTTGCGATATTTTGCTTTATTTGTGTCGTCTCTCGAAGGCTGATAATTGTGATAACAAACTCATCCCTTATGGCCAGTTTAGTTCGGTCCAGTAATAATATATTGAGGTAGCTACTTGACTGGTTTCTTTGTACATATAAGGCCTGTAAGGTGCTGAAGACAGGCGTAATAAGTCTTACAATGGCCTATGGTTGTGTTGTGGTATCTGATGGAATCTGTGTGAACAAGTCATTGATGTTTTAAAGCGTGAGTTAGTACTTGCTGGATTAACACTAACTCGGCTTGCAGTTCTAATTGTTCCTCCACCAACTGTATTAAATTCTAACACCTGCATGAACTCTGTCGTTAGTGACAACAAGAATGTTTCACTCCACCTTGGAGATTGTATTCATTTGAAATTATGTTTCTTAAAACTCCTCCCTAGAAGTTCGTCACCAGTAATTATACTTTCTTACATCATTTGCTTAACTGTTAGCAATGAAATATCACAAAATAATTAGTGATAGCTCTTAATTTAAGTTTACTGGCAGGAGCGCATCTGTTCGTGTTGTCACATTCCTAAATGAGAATTTTAACAACCATGTTGAGCTAGGCATCAAAATTAAGAACATGGCTTCTATGAACTCAAATTAAGCTGTAATAAACAAATGTGGCAATGAGGGGGCAAGAACAGATCTACTGTTAAAGCTCCTGGGCCAAGGGAATGAGTCTACCTACCTGGAGTCTAAATGATTTTAAATGATTCTGAATCATTAATAGAACTTCGGCTAGCCAGGATCAGATCCAGCGTCACCATGTCCAACTCTATGAGAGCAGCACAACTTACACATTGCTCTAACCACCGGACCATCAATTCTTAAACACCAGGCACCCTGTAGGACTGGGCGTGTTTCCCTGATGCGAGAAAATACATGGCCAAGGTGAACTCAGAGACTAATTTCACTCCAAATCCGTTTGAGTACCAGCCTTCACGAGCAGACAAACCATACCACGGACGGGGATAGAACCCGCGATCAGGGAGTCTATACATCCATGCAGCTATACATCTATGCAGCCTATACATCCTTAATTCAGCTGAAGAATAAAATACCCAGGCTGGTTAGAAACAAGAGAGACCTTAACCCTCTTGAAGTAACCTTACGTACCCACCGGAGGAACCACTAGCACCTAATTAGGGCCCCGCACATGATACACTACAGGCAGGTAAAAACAGGATCCCTCCTAAAGTCACTGCACAAACTGGATCTCAACCTACCGCACATCGGTACCGCACACACGTACCGCACACTCGTACCACACACCCGTACCACACACCCGTACCACACACCCGTACCACACACCCGTACCACACACCCGTACCACACACCTGTACCGCACACCTGTACCGCACACCTGTACCGCACACCTGTACCACGCACCAGGTTTCCATTATATTCCTAAGGAAGCGCTAAATCCGTAGAGGTCATAAGACATTTGTGGGGTGAGACACAGGTTCGATCCTAGGAAGTGGAGGTTAGCTGCAATTCCTTGGATCAAGAGCCCTTCACCAGTGTGGAGGGAACCTCTCGCAGTCTCGAAAATAATAAAACAATAAAATAATCTCCGCCTGAAAACGACTTTGTGATACACAATATAATTTTTTTTTATGAAAACCAGAAACCATTATTATTTTGTGTGTCACTTAACATGACCAGACAACCTGGGGGGGAGGGGGGGGAGGGGTGAGGAGGGGGTGAGGAGGGGGTGAGGGGGTGAGGAGGGGGGGAGGAGGGGGGAGGGGGGAGGAGGGGGAGGGGAGGAGGGGGGAGGAGGGGCGTTGTGTTGTGGAGAGTAGTGGGTGAGTAGGGGAGTAGTGTGGGGGAGGAGTTGGGGATAAGTGGGAGGAGTACAGGATTTTGGGGGGGGAAGAGTGTTTTTAATGTGATGGTTTAAAACAAGAATGTAAGAAGGAAGGAACACTGCAACAAGCCTACTGGCCCATGCGAGGCAGGTCCAAGTCTCCTACTGGCTTAAGCCACTGACCCAACCTAGTCAGGTCATGTCACATCCCTTTAAGGAAGAAGCACGGCATCTGACCTACTAGCACAAGCTAGTCAGGTCCAACTCACACCCACCCACACCCACTCGTGTATTTATCTAACCTATTTTTAAAGCTACATAACGTTTTAGCTTCTATGACGGTACTCGGGAGTTTGTTCCACTTGTCCACAACTCTATTACCAAACCAGTGCTTCCCTATATCCTTCCTGAATCTAAATTTTCTAAACCTCAAACTATTGCTGCGAGTCGTGTCTTGGCTACATATTTTTAGCACGCTATTTACATTCCCTTTATTTATTCCTGTTTTCCATTTATACACCTGAATCACATCTCCCCTAATTCTATGCCTTTCTAAAGAGTGCAGATTCAGGGACCACTGAGAAGAAAATTTCTCCAGAAAGGGGGGTATTAGCCCCCTTCAGCCCTTTCAGCCCCCCTGAGGGACTTGGGTGACTCAACCCTCCTGTAAGGGGCAAATGGCGTCTTGCTTTCTGATAAACAGTTTAACTGTTACTATATGCAGCTAGATGCGTCATAGTCACCCCACCTCCGTGGAGTAGTGTTAGTGTAATACCAGTAACAGAGAACTGAGACAAGGGAGTCTACCTTTGCAGGAAAATTAAGGAACACCCTGCATTAATGTATTCACAATATGGGACAATAATAATGAACTGTCGGGTTGTAATGAAACTGTGACGATGTTTACCAGGGAAGAGTAATAATGCTGAATTCAGCAAATCCTTTGTAAGGAGGGCACGCCCAGGGCAAAGCCCACTGCAGGGGGCAGATTGACTTCAGAAAAGGATGGGGAAACAGGTTTCACATGGGGAGAACAAAGAACAATAGTGATCTGCGTGTTTTTGTTTCTTAGTGACAATCTCAACAATTCACAGTAGAACTAATGATACACTGAAGTGGGACAGGTCTTCCTGTTGTGAAATACCGTGAAACAGAAACTAATCTTGATCTTGGTGTAGTGTAACAGTGTGTTGTGAACAATCTTCAAGACAATGGATATTGGGGTAATTATCCCTACCACAAGCCAGGGGAAACTTGCAGGTCCGATACAAATACCCAGGTAAGTCTAGACAGTCATGAACCTAGTTAGGTTGGCTGTGCAGCAGATAGTTGGGTCATACAAGTCTAGATTTACCAATATACCCCATAATCCGTGGGCCATTGAGCCCAAAAAAGTAAGTGTACATCTATTCAGCATCATGTCAAATTGATATGCTGTAAAATATGCTCCTTTGGGGCAATTATGTACTGATGCTTACTCAGTTTCCTACAGCCCAAAGGATTGGAGCATTATGGCTGCTCAAGACAACGACCCCAGGTGGGGCTGCAGGACCATTGAGCCGTCATTTAAGATAAATTTCTTTCTACAATCCTTTAACTTGCTTGTCTTAGCTTGCTCCAATACCTGACACTTTCAGTCTATCCTCATAGGGAAGATTTCTAATGTATGGGATCAACTTTGTCATCCTCATTTGTAAGTTTTCCAGTGCATTTATATCCAGTCTGTAATACGGTGACCAAAACTGTGCAGTATAATCTAAATGAGGCCTAACCAAAGATATGTAGAGTTGAAGAACAGCCTAAGGGCTCCTGTTATTTATACTTCTTGATATCTATGATTCACCTCATCTTTCATAGATCCATCTGCTGATGCATCCACTTCTAAATATATGAATGCATTTACCTCCTAGATACTCTCTCTCTCCAGTCTAATATCCAGTCTTTCATTACCTAATTTTTTATCCTCATAACCTTACTCTTTCCTATATTCACTTTTAATTTTCTTCTTTTACATACCCTACCAAACTCATCCATCAACCTCTGCAACTTCTCTTCAAAATCTTAAAAGCACAGTGTCATCAGCAAAGAGCAACTGTGACAAGTCCCACTTTGTGTTAGATTCTTTATCTTTTAACCCCACACTTCTCTTACAACCCCATCTATAAATATATTGGACAACCACGGTGATATCCCACATCCTTGTCTAAGGCCTACTTTTACTGGAAAATAATCTCCCTCTCTCCTACATACTCTAACCTGAGCCTCACGATCCTCGTAAAAACTCTTCACTGTTTTCAGTAACCTACCTCCTATTCCATACATTTGCAACATCTGCCACATTGCCCACCTATCCACACTGTCATATGCCTTTTCCAAATTTATAAATGCCGCAAAACCTCCTTACCCTTATCTACATACTATTTACCTATATGTTTCACTGTAAACACTTGGTCTACATACCCCGTACCTTTCCTAAAGCCTCCTTGCTCATCTGCTATTCTACTCTCTGTCTTACTCTTAATTCTTTCAATAATAACTCTACCATACACTTTACCAGGTATACTGAACAGACTTATTCCCTTATAATTTTGCACTCTCTTTTATCAACTTTGCCTTTATACAAAGGAACTATTGATGCTCTCTGCCAATCCCTAGGTACCTTACCCTCTTCCATACATTTATTAAATAATTGCACCAACCACTCCAGAACTATATCCCCACCTGCTTTTAACATTTCTATCTTTATCCCATCAATCCCGGCTGCCTTACCCCCTTTCATTCTACCAACTGCCTCATGAACTTCCCCCACACTCACAACTGGCTCTTCCTCACTCCTACAAGATGTTATTCCTCCTTGCACTATACACGATATCACAGCTTCTCTATCTTCATCAACATTTAACAATTCCTCAAAATATTCCCTCCATGTTCCCGATACCTTCAACTCTCCATTTAATAACTCTCCTCTCCTAGGCTTCCTCAACTTATTAATCTCACTCGGAAACTTATTCTTATTTTCAACAAAATTTGTTGATAACATCTCACCCACTCTATCATTTGCTCTCTTTTAACATTGCTTCACCACTCTCTTTTTCTTTCCATATACTCTTCCCTCCTTGCATCACTTCTACTTTGTAAAAACCTTTCATATACGTACTAACTTTTTGTCCCTTTCTACTCACTTTACATCATCATTCCATCAATCGCTCTTCTTCCCTCCCGCACCCACTTTCCTGTAACCACAAACTTCTGCTTAACACTATCATTACATTCTTAAACTTACCCCATACATCTTCGACCCCATTGCCTATACTCTCACTAGCCCATCTATCCTCCAATAGTT
>NC_091322.1:12702433-12849933 GCF_038502225.1 Cherax quadricarinatus | reverse complement strand
TCCTTGTTGTCGTCTGTGTAAGTCCCATCCTGTCTGAGTAAGGGCCCGATACTAGATGTGGTATTTGCCTTGTTTTTGGCATATGAAAAGAAATATTTTGAATTTCTTTCAATTTCACTAATAGCTTTAAGCTCCTCCTGCCTCTCCTGGTTCCTGTAAGAGTCATTTAGCTTAAGTTCGATAGTTTCCACTTCCCTGGTCAGCGCCTCCTTTCGTGTATCAGATATTCTAGCACTCCTGAGGAGCTCAGTGACTCTTCGTCGTCTTCTGTAGAGGGAGCGTCTTTTTCTCTCCAGTTTACTCTTGCTCTTCTTCTTTCTTAGGGAAATATGCCTAGAACATGCTTCGGCTGCCAGGAAGTTGATCCTTTCAAGGCACTGGTTTGGATCCATGTCATTTAAGACATCTTCTCAACATTGTTTCGTTTAGGACATGGTTTACCTGGTCCCAGTTGATGTTCTTGTTGTTGAAATTGTATTTTGTGAAGACACCTTCACAGGTACATGTATTCTGCTGTTCACGACCCCTATGCATGTACGTCTGGACTTCGATTAGATTGTGATCGGAATTAGTTGTTTTTGATATTCTTATGTCTCTTATCAGGTCTTCATTATTTGTGAAGATAAGGTCAAGTGTGTTTTCTAGTCTTGTTGGCTCCACTATCTGCTGGCTTAAGGTGTGTTTTTCGCAGAGACTTAGTAGCTCATGTGTGTGTGACCTTTCATCTGCGCTACCTCCGGGGATTGTATCAGCTATAACATTATTTGCTACATTCTTCCATTTTGTATGCCTTAGGTTGAAATCACCAAGCAGTAAGATGTTTGGGGATGGAGCTGGAAGGTTTTCCAAACAGTAATCGATTTTCAGTAGCTGTTCCTTGAACTGTTGGGAGGTTGCATCTGGTGGCTTGTATACAACCACAATGACTAGGTTTTGGTTCTCGATCTCTGAGACTATCTACTGAAGTGTTCAGTGCTCTGAGACTATCCACTGAAGTGTTCAGTGCTCTGAGACTATCCACTGAAGTGTTCAGTGCTCTGAGACTATCCACTGAAGTGTTCAGTGCTCTGAGACTATCCACTGAAGTGTTCAGTGCTCTGAGACTATCCACTGAAGTGTTCAGTGCTCTGAGACTATCCACTGAAGTGTTCAGTGCTCTGAGACTATCCACTGAAGTGTTCAGTGCTCTGAGACTATCCACTGAAGTGTTCAGTGCTCTGAGACTATCCACTGAAGTGTTCAGTGCTCTGAGACTATCCACTGAAGTGTTCAGTGCTCTGAGACTATCCACTGAAGTGTTCAGTGCCATGAACTTATCCACTACAGTGAAATACTTTTTCTCAGTGTAATCTTAAGTTAACTCTCCACAATCTGCCACTGTAATATTTCTGAAATATTAGAGTAACAAACCGAATTATTCTTCAAGTTTTATATTAATATTTGATATAAATTTGTAGATTTTCCAGAATTAAATTTCACTTGCAGCTGGGCGAAAAGTCTGTTAAGAAGTGTTCTAAATGTTGACTCATACTTGTGTTTATAACATTGTCCCTCTTATATTAAATCCACATTGATGCTTCGTAACATCAACATGCAGTGTTGCATCCAAATGTCGTATTGCTGGCAACAGTGATGGGAAGATGCAGATTGCAGAACAAGCTTTTGTTCTGGCAACTCTCCTCTATGTAGAGCTTTATCAAGTCATAACGAAGCTCTACACAGATCGAGAGGTTGTCCAGCATTTAATTCAGCTCTAATTCTCCTTGTATATCTGCATAATTCTATTTAAAGTGCTGAAAGTTATTTGTAGAGAAGCTGAATAAATCTTAGTGTGTATAATCTTAAGAGAGTGTGGAGTCAGTGTGAGTCTGGTGGCAGGAGTGAAGAAACAAAATAAACCGGTGTTTTAAGCCTTCCTGAGTCTGTGGAACTATCAACTAGGATGGTCATGGCGACCAACGAATCCGATAGCTTATCTCGCCCCTCAGTCCCGTGATGGTAGAGGTGGTTATTGCCGTTCATGAGTGTGAGTGATGCACACCTGTTAGACCAGATATGTGAACCTTATGCTAAGAGCCCACAAGACCTGCACTGACCTTGGAGTTGGCCCATCCTGCCCCACGATATTGGCCTTTGTGAGTCGAGCCAGGTACCCCAGCTCCTGCACCTACAGGAGGCGTGCAGAGGATTATCGACCGTAGTCTAGGTTACCACAACACTAGCTCCCTTGCAGTGAGTGAGGACTGAACCACAGAACGACATCTGACAGTGAAACCTAACTCCGCCAAGAGTCTCTGTGCACAAGGCCTAAGAGGTCAATATTGCTTGGTGGTTTTTCATTATGGTGTTGATAAAAGATGCACTGTGACGTCATACGTCTGGGAAAATAAAATATAACATTAGTGCTTGTGGTCGACCCACAGTAATACATCTCTGCGGAGATTATTGTGGCCAAGCAGAATATGACGGGTGAGCCTGGGCCAGGTGAGGCTGCGGGTGAGCCTGGGCCAGGTGAGGCTGCGGGTGAGGCTGCGGGTGAGCCTGGACCAGGTGAGGCTGTGGGTGAGCCTGGACCAGGTGAGGCTGCAGGTGAGCCTGGACCAGGTGAGGCTGCGGGTGAGCCTGGACCAGGTGAGGCTGCGGGTGAGCCTGGACCAGGTGAGGCTGCGGGTGAGCCTGGGCCAGGTGAGGCTGCGGGTGAGCCTGGACCAGGTGAGGCTGCGGGTGAGCCTGGGCCAGGTGAGGCTGCGGGTGAGCCTGGACTAGGTGAGGCTGCGGGTGAGCCTGGACCAGGTGAGGCTGCGGGTGAGCCTGGACCAGGTGAGGCTGCGGGTGAGCCTGGACCAGGTGAGGCTGCGGGTGAGCCTGGACCAGGTGAGGCTGCGGGTGAGCCTGGGCCAGGTGAGGCTGCGGGTGAGCCTGGACCAGGTGAGGCTGCGGGTGAGCCTGGGCCAGGTGAGGCTGCGGGTGAGCCTGGACCAGGTGAGGCTGCGGGTGAGCCTGGGCCAGGTGAGGCTACGGGTGAGCCTGGGCCAGGTGAGGCTGCGGGTGAGCCTGGACCAGGTGAGGCTACGGGTGAGCCTGGACCAGGTGAGGCTGCGGGTGAGCTTGGACCAGGTGAGGCTACGGGTGAGCCTGGACCAGGTGAGGCTGCGGGTGAGCTTGGACTAGGTGAGGCTACGGGTGAGCCTGGACCAGGTGAGGCTACGGGTGAGCCTGGACCAGGTGAGGCTACGGGTGAGCCTGGACCAGGTGAGGCTGCGGGTGAGCCTGGGCCAGGTGAGGCTGCAGGTGAGCCTGGGCCAGGTGAGGCTGCGGGTGAGTCTGGGCCAGGTGAGGCTACGGGTGAGCCTGGGCCAGGTGAGGCTGCGGGTGAGCCTGGGCCAGGTGAGGCTGCGGGTGAGCCTGGGCCAGGTGAGGCTGCGGGTGAGCCTGGACCAGGTGAGGCTGCGGGTGAGCCTGGACCAGGTGAGGCTGCGGGTGAGCCTGGGCCAGGTGAGGCTGCGGGTGAGCCTGGACCAGGTGAGGCTGCGGGTGAGCCTGGACCAGGTGAGGCTGCGGGTGAGCCTGGGCCAGGTGAGGCTGCGGGTGAGCCTGGACCAGGTGAGGCTGCGGGTGAACCTGGGCCAGGTGAGGCTACGGGTGAGCCTGGACCAGGTGAGGCTGCGGATGAGGCTGGGCCAGGTGAGGCTGCGGGTGAGCCTGGGCAAGGTGAGGCTGCGGGTGAGCCTGGGCCAGGTGAGGCTGCGGGTGAGGCTGGGCCAGGTGAGGCTGCGGGTGAGCCTGGACCAGGTGAGGCTGCGGGTGAGCCTGGACCAGGTGAGGCTGCGGGTGAGCCTGGACCAGGTGAGACTGCGGGTGAGCCTGGACCAGGTGAGGCTGCGGGTGAGCCTGGACCAGGTGAGGCTGCGGGTGAGCCTGGACCAGGTGAGGCTGCGGGTGAGCCTGGACCAGGTGAGGCTGCGGGTGAGCCTGGGCCAGGTGAGGCTGCGGGTGAGCCTGGGCCAGGTGAGGCTGCGGGTGAGCCTGGGCCAGGTGAGGCTGCGGGTGAGCCTGGACCAGGTGAGGCTGCGGGTGAGCCTGGACCAGGTGAGGCTGCGGGTGAGCCTGGACCAGGTGAGGCTGCGGGTGAGCCTGGACCAGGTGAGGCTGCGGGTGAGCCTGGACCAGGTGAAGCTGCGGGTGAGCCTGGGCCAGGTGAGGCTACGGGTGAGCCTGGACCAGGTGAGGCTGCGGGTGAGCCTGGACCAGGTGAGGCTACGGGTGAGCCTGGACCAGGTGAGGCTGCGGGTGAGCCTGGGCCAGGTGAGGCTACGGGTGAGCCTGGACCAGGTGAGGCTGCGGGTGAGCCTGGACCAGGTGAGGCTGCGGGTGAGCCTGGGCCAGGTGAGGCTACGGGTGAGCCTGGACCAGGTGAGGCTGCGGGTGAGCCTGGACCAGGTGAGGCTGCGGGTGAGCCTGGACCAGGTGAGGCTGCGGGTGAGCCTGGACCAGGTGAGGCTGCGGGTGAGCCTGGACCAGGTGAGGCTGCGGGTGAGCCTGGACCAGGTGAGGCTGCGGGTGAGCCTGGACCAGGTGAGGCTGCGGGTGAGCCTGGACCAGGTGAGGCTGCGGGTGAGCCTGGACCAGGTGAGGCTGCGGGTGAGCCTGGACCAGGTGAGGCTGCGGGTGAGCCTGGGCCAGGTGAGGCTACGGGTGAGCCTGGACCAGGTGAGGCTGCGGGTGAGCCTGGACCAGGTGAGGCTGCGGGTGAGCCTGGACCAGGTGAGGCTGCGGGTGAGCCTGGGCCAGGTGAGGCTGCGGGTGAGCCTGGACCAGGTGAGGCTACCTCGTGGCTCATCTTCAGGTTATAGTAAGATAATCTTAAGATAAGTGGAGATAAGATAATATATATTCAGGAAAACTACAAATGAGTTTGTAGTCTCATAAATAATTGTCAGATATATGGCGTTAGTGATGCAGTGTGCAGGTGTAACTTAAGATAATGAATGAGAGAGAGAGACGGGGGAGGGGAAGAGGGAGAGAGAGAAGGGGGAGGGGGAAAGGGAGAGAGACTGAGACGAGGGAGGGTGAGAGAGAGAGGAGGAGGAGAGAGACGAGGAAGGGGGAGTGAGAGAGGGGGAGAGAGACGAGGGAGGGGAAGGGGGAGAGTTATTGGCCATCGTTGTGTACATGCAAATTGTATTAACTTCAGCGATAGTTATTTAAAAGCAATTTGGACGTGATGAGCATTCTTGTAACTTCATACAGAGCACCGAACCCCTGACTCTCGTACAGTGTACCACTCTACACAAAACCTGTACACACAGTAATAATAATAATAATAATAATAATAATAATAATAATAATAATAATAATAATAATAATAATAATAATAATAATAATAATAATAATAATAATATCTTTATTTACTACGAGTACATGTACAAGGTATACAGTCCTAGCTGACATCAATGACATACTACTATAAAGAAAGCCGCTTGTTATGCTGAGCATTTCGGGCAAATTAGGTCAGTTTTGTCCCAGGATGCGACCCACGCCAGTCGACTAACACCCAGGTACCCATTTTAAACTGATGGGTGAACAGGGACAGGGACAGCAGGTGTCTTATGGAAACACGTCCCTAATGTTTTCCAACCGTACCGGAGGAGATTCGAACCCCAGACCTCAGTCCCAAATCTGCACACAGAAATCACTCCCTACGAAAGTAAAAGACTGGGCAGGCGATGCAAAATGCCGCCAATAAAAAGTAGGGGCGCCATTGGTACACTAAGAGAAAACACCATAAGTGTCCGGGGCCCAAAACTGTTCAACAGCCTCCCATCAAGCATTAGGGGAATTGCCAATAAACCCCTGGCTGCCTTCAAGAGAGAGCTGGACAGATACCTAAAGTCAGTGCCGGATCAGCCGGGCTGTGGCTCGTACGTCGGACTGCGTGCGGCCAGCAGTAACAGCCTAGTTGATCAGGCCCTGATCCATCGGGAGGCCTGGTCGTGGACCGGGCCGCGGGGGCGTTGATCCCCGGAATAACCTCCAGGTAACCTCCAGTGTGTGAGCTGAGTGCGCTAGTGATCAAGCTACGGGACACATAACTACAAAAGCTCCTCGCACTTACTGTGTACACACGCACATGCACACGCACACACACACACACACACACACACACACACACACACACACACACACACACACACACACACACACACACACACACACACACACACACACAGAACCACCCTTAGAGCCTCACAGCTAAACACACTATCCGTATAAATCACAATCCACAATCACAGCCCCCACCCTGCACTATGCAATAGAATCCCACAGCACACTTCCAGGTCCCCCACTTCCCAACCACCACAAACCCCCCAGAACGCAGTGTTGGAGAGGAAACTGAAGGTATGGTACACCAATGCTGATGGAATAATGAAAGTGGGAGGAGTGGCGTAAAAGAATCAAAGGGGCATCACCAGACATCATAGCTCTCACAGAAATCAAACTCACTGGAATGATTACAGATGCCATCTTCCCATTGGATATCAGATTCTGAGGAAAGACAGAGGGAACAGAGGGGGTGGAGGAGTGGCGCTGCTCATCAGAATTCAATTCAATTCAATTCAAAGTTTATTCTCTATAAGGACTACAATGCTGAGTTTACAGAATTTGGTTATTGTGTGGTTTACATGTAGTAAAATAATAATTACAGAGTGTACCACTAGAACACCTAGCATGGCTAGGCATTTCGGGCAGACTTAAATTAAATCTTAAGTTTAAAATATTACAAAATTATGAGGTAAGTTGGTATTATGGCTAAGTGACTAAATACTAGTTTGTGAGTTTAGCAATGTGAATGCTTTTGTTTTGGCACTATACATAGTTTCAGTATTGGAGTATCACAGGCCAACTTATGACTAGTTAAGATTCATTATTTTGAGATTGAGACTGATATTTCTGTTTATGGTCAAATGGGTGAGTGAGTGTAAGTGTGAACCACCAGGTGGTATTCGTGTAATTAGTTGACAGGGTGTATCAGGGAGATAAGATGTTTTCTGATGGTAGTTTTGAAGGTGATGAATGTGTCTGCAGTTTTAGAATTTTCAGGTAGGGTGTTCCACACTTAAGTCTGGAGGTCCCAAGGTGGCTATTGCAGTTATGTATTACCCACCACAGAATAGCAGGAGGCCAAGGCAAGAATATGATGAGAGTAACAGAGCGATGGTTGACACACTGGCCAGTGCTGTTTCTAGTATATTTGAATGACATAAAGGAAGAATAAACTCAGAAGAGTCCCAGTTTGCAGACGATGTGAAGTTAATGAGGAGAATTCAATTGGAGGAAGACAAGGCAGAACTATAAAGGGATCTGGACAGGTTGCAGGCCTGGTCCAGAAACTGACTCCTGGAGTTCAACCCCACCAAGTGCAAAGTCATGAAGATTGGCGAAGAGCAAAGAAGACTGCAGACGGAGTACAGTCTAGGGGGGCCAGAGACTAGAAACCTCACTCAAGGAAAAGGATCTTGGGGTGAGTATAATACCGAGTACTACTCCTGAGGCGCATATCAACCAAATAAGTGCTGCAGCATTCCGACATCTCAGTAAGGAATCGCTCAGGACCCTGTACACCGTGTAAAGGGTCCTGAACGATTCCTTACTGAGGCCAATATTGGAGTATGCAGCACCATCTGGAACCCACACCTAGCTAAGCACGTAAGGAAATTAGAGAAAGTGCAAAGGTTTGCAACGAGACTAGTCCCGGAGCTAAGGGGCATGTCCTATGAGGAGAGGTTAAGGGAAATCGACCTGACGACACTGGAGGACAAGAAAGATAGGGGGGATATAATAACGACATATAAAATACTGAGAGGAATTGACAAGGTGGACAGAGACGGGATGTTCCAGAGATGGGGCACAGCAACAAGGGGGTCACAATTGGAAGTTGAAGACTCAGATGAGTCACAGGGATGATAGGAAATGTTTCTTCAGTCACAGAGTTGTCAGGAAGTGGAACAGTCTGGAAAGCGATGTAGTGGAGGCAGGATCCATACATAGTTTTAAGAAGAGGTATGATAAAGCTCATGGAGCAGGGAGAGTGGCCTAGTAGCGACCGGTGAAGAGGTGGGGCCAGGAGCTGTTACCTGGTTACCTGGAGGTTATTCCGGGGATCAACGCCTCCGCGGCCCGGTCCATGAGCAGGCCTCCCGATGGATCAGGGCCTGATCAACTAGGCTGTTACTGCTGGCCGCATGCAGTCCAACGTACGAGCCACAGCCCGGCTGATCCGGCACTGACTTTAGGTATCTGTCCAGCTCTCTCTTGAAGGCAGTCAGGGGCTTATTGGCAATTCCCCTAATGCTTGATGGGAGGCTGTTGAACAGTCTTGGGCCCCGGACACTTATGGTGTTTTCCCTTAGTGTACCAATGGCGCCCCTACTTTTTATTGGGGGCATTTTGCATCGCCTGCCCAGTCTTTTACTTTCGTAGGGAGTGATTTCTGTGTGCAGATTTGGGACCATTCCTTCCAAGATTTTCCAAGTGTATATTATGATATATCTCTCCCTCCTGCGTTCCAACGAGTACAAGTCAAGTGCTTGCAAGCGTTCCCAGTAGTTAAGGTGCTTGACAGAACTTATACGTGCAGTAAAGGATCTCTGTACACTCTCCAGATCTGCAATTTCACCTGCTTTGAATGGAGATGTTAATGTACAGCAGTATTCCAGCCTAGAGAGAACAAGTGATTTGAAAAGGATCATCATGGGCTTGGCATCTCTCGTTTTGAAAGTTCTCATTATCCATCCTATCATTTTCTTTGCACGTGCGATCGTGGCACTGTTGTGATCCTTGAACCCTGACCGGATCCCTGCAACCACAGCTAGGTGAGTACACACACACACACATTCACAGTTACAGCTACTTGGACCTGCCACACATGGGCCAGTAGGCCTGCAGCAGTGTTCCTTCTTTCTTATGTTCTTACTGTGCAAGGAGCAAGTGTATGAAGCTGTACAGTAACAGGTCAAAATCTGAAGCACTAAACACCACCTCAGTTAGGTACCCCCTAAGGGGAGCCGTTGAGTCCTTGCCTGCTTTATTTTTTTCTTCCACTTTCCTTTGTGACTTCGGAACGCCTGATCCTAAGGCACAATACTGGCTCCAATTCTTATTCTTATATCTAACATAAGTAGGCGCATAAACCATAGCACTGTATCATCCTCTTCAGACAATACTAGAATCTGCATGAAAGTAGTATCCACTGAAAACAGAGTGAGCCTCCAGGCTGATATCGACCAAGTCTTCCAGTGGGCTGCTGACAACAATGTCATGTTCAGTGAGGACAAATTTCACTTACTGTGTTACGGAAGGAGTGAGGAAATAAAAACAAGATTAGAATATAAGTTAAAGTCAAATAACTCGACAGAGAACAAGTTTTGTATTTGAAACCTGGGAATGATAATGTCGGATTTCAAGTTCAAGAGCACAGTAAGTCACTCTTACTCTTCAGGCTGGAATATTGCTCGGTTCTTATGCCCCTTCAAAGGGGAAGAAATTACAGAGTTAGAAAATGTACAGAGAAGCTTCACAGGTAGTATTAACTCAATCAAGCACCTACACTACTGGGAATGTCTGAAGTTCCTCTAACTGTACTTCTTGTAAAGTAGGTGAGAAATATATAAGATACTCTACATCTAGGAGAGTCTGAAGGGATTGGTCCCTAATATATAAACTGAAATCACTACATGCGAACGCAAGAAGCTTGGCAAGTAGTGCAACATACCTACCATGGAGTGCAAGGAGCCATGAGAATATGAGAGAACACTCAATTAGTGTAAAGGGACCACGGCTCTTCAGCACTCTTCCTTTATACAAAAGGGAGGATTACCTCTGGCTTATCTCCAAGAGGGAATTCGACAATTTCCTCAAATGAGTTCCTGATCAGCCAGGCTGTGATATATATATTAAGCTATGGGTGGAGGGCACCAATAGCTTAATTATCAGGCCAGCAACCAGGAGGCCAGGTCTGGGACCTGGCCTCTAGAGAGATGACATTCAGAAGCGACTACAGGCAGCCTACAGGTATAGGTATCCCACACCATTACCCAGGATACATCCCCTGATCTTCACCACGTGACCTCGTGAGGAGGTCACATCCCATGTCAAGAACCCTATTCTCTCTTCATACCTCCCCCAGCATGTCTCCAGCTCCACACCCCTTTACCCAACTTCACACCCTCAGTGGTCCTGTGGCTCTGTTGATAGCGCACTCGCCTCAAACATTGAGTGTCTGTGATTCGATCTCCGGCATGGCTGGAAACGTTGGGCATGTTACCTTACACCTGCTGTCCCTGTTCACCTAGTAGTAAGTAGGTGTCTAGGTGTTAATTACCTTACACCTGCTGTCCCTGTTCATCTAGCAGTCAGTAGGTGCCTAGCTGGAGTCTACCTGGAGATTATTCTGGGGATCAACGCCCCCACGGCCCGGTCCACGACCAGGCCTCACAGTGGATCAGGGCCTGATCAACCAGGTTGTTACTGCTGGCCGCACGTAGTCCAACATACGAACCACAGCCTAGCTGATCCGGCACCTACTTTAAGTACCTGCTGTCCCTGTTCACCTAGCAGTAAGTAAGTGCCTGGGTGTTAGTTCTTTACACCTGCTGTCCCTGTTCACCTAACAGTAAGTAGGTACCCAAGTGTTAGTCGACTGGTGTGGGTGGCATCTTGGGGGATAAGACTGAAGGGCCACGACGGAAATAAGACAGACACTCCCTAATGACGCACTGACTTTCTTGGGTTATCCTGGGTGGCTAACCCTTCTTCCCCCGGGTTAAAAATCCGAATAAAATCTTATCCTACCCAGTTCCAAACCCCCTTACCCAGCTCCACACACCCTCCCTGCCCCGTAACACCCTATCCTCCTCCCATCACCCCTCTCTCCTGCCAATATTCCCTCATGCCCCTTCCCCATACCCCAAACTACACCCTTCCTCCATAACCCCCCCTGCACCCAAAAAAACCCTCTGGGGCTACTCAAACCAGACCTCATGCCCTCCCCCTCTAGACCCCATCTCCATCCAGACCCCAGAACCCGAGAGACCCCTCCCCACCGGGCGTCAGCAGTACTCCCACCGTCAGAGGCCAGCAGAGGTTAATGTCCCTACTGGAGGGTGGACGCTACTAGTGTGTGTGTGGACACCCTGAGTTCCATCCATTCCTCGTGCTGAGGGTGGACGCTACTAGTGTGTAGACACCCTGGGTTCCATCCAACCCTCGTGCTGAGGGTGGACGCTACTAGTGTGTGTGGACACCCTGAGTTCCATCCATTCCTCGTGCTGAGGGTGGACGCTACTAGTGTGTGTGGACACCCTGGGTACTTTCCTCTCTGAGTGGAACGTCTCACGCTTGCAACCATAATCTTTATAGTGGTGGACCGGTGAGCCAGTGGAAGGCCTCGGTCAGATGACCAGAAGCTCCTACTGCGGGTCATCATATGAATAAGACCTGCGTCAGGAAACGCTTGTCCTGTTTCCTGACAAATCTTATCTAACTTAATCTAACCTAACCTAACCTAACCTAACCTAACCTAATCTGCTAGAAAAATGACGGGATGGATAATGAGAACCTTCAAAACTAGTGATGCCAAGCCCATAATGACACTCTTCAGGTCGCTTGTTCTATCTAGGCTGGAATATTGCTGCACACTAACAGCACCTTTCAAGGCGGGTGAAATTGCTGACCTAGAAAATGTACAGAGAACCTTCACGGCGCGCATAACGGAGATAAAACACCTCAATTACTGGGAGTGCTTGAGGTTTCTAAACCTGTATTCCCTGGAACGCAGGCGGGAGAGATACATGATTATATACACCTGGAAAATCCTAGAGGGACTAGTACCGAACTTGCACACGAAAATCACTCACTACGAAAGCAAAAGACTTGGCAGACGATGCAACATCCCCCCAATGAAAAGCAGGGGTGTCACTAGCACGTTAAGAGACCATACAATAAGTGTCAGGGGCCCAAGACTGTTCAACTGCCTCCCAGCATACATAAGGGGGATTACCAATAGACCCCTGGCAGTCTTCAAGCTGGCACTGGACAAACACCTAAAGTCAGTTCCTGATCAGCCGGGCTGTGGCTCGTACGTTGGATTGCGTGCAGCCAGCAGTAACAGCCTGGTTGATCAGGCTCTGATCCACCAGGAGACCTGGTCACAGACCAGGCCGCGGGGGCGTTGACCCCCGGAACTCTCTCCAGGTAAACTCCAGGTCCAGGTAAACGCTTGAAAGCATACACGAACTTAAATAAATGAACACATACACGAATACACACACGCATACACACATACACTAATACACGCACACACACATACACGAATATGCACACGCACAGCTTAATGAATAGAGCTCACGAAGCAAAGAGTGAAGCCAGAAGCAGCCAGCTAAGAGGCAGGACCAGGAGCTGAAACTAGACCCCTACAACCACAAATAGGTGAGTACAAACAGGTGAGCAGTAATGTACACACACGGACACAAGCATACACAAACATGCACATAAATATACAAACGTACACACACACATCACACACACACACACACACACACACACACACACACACACACACACACACACACACATCACATACACACACACACACACACACACACACACACACACACACACACACACACACACACACACACACACACAGTGGAGGCAGGATCCATACATAGCTTTAAGCAGAGGTATGATAAAGCTCACGGCTCAGGGAGAGTGACCTAGTAGCGATCAGTGAAGAGGCGGGGCCAGGAGCTCGGACTCGACCCCCGCAACCTCAACTAGGTGAGTACACACACACACACACACACACATCACATATGAAAGACCCCTTGGGGCCAGTGACCATGTGGTTTTAAGCTTCGAATACACAGTAGAGCTACAAGTGGAGGGAGAAGCAGGAAGGCCAGGACGAATGAAGCCAAACTACAAGAAAGGGGACTACATAGGAATGAGGAACTTCCTGAACGGGGTTCAGTGGGACAGAGAACTGACAGGGAAGCCAGTTAATGAGATGATGGAATATGTAGCAACAAAATGCAAGGAGGCTGAGGAGAGGTTTGTACCCAAGGGTAACAGGAATAATGAAAAAGCCAGGATGAGCCCATGGTTTACCCAAAGGTGCAGGGAGGCAAAAACCAAGTGTGCTAGGGAATGGAAGAAATATAGAAGGCAAAGGACCCAGGAGAATAAGGAGAGCAGTCGTAGAGCCAGAAACGAATATGCACAGATAAGAAGGGAGGCCCAAAGACAATATGAAAACGACATAGCAGCGAAAGCCAAATCTGACCCGAAACTGTTGTACAGCCACATCAGGAGGAAAACAATAGTCAAGGACCAGGTAATCAGGCTAAGGAAGGAAGGAGGAGAGACAACAAGAAATGACCGTGAAGTATGTGAGGAACTCAACAAGAGATTCAAAGAAGTGTTCACAGAGGAGACAGAAGGGGCTCCAGAAAGACGGAGAGGTGGGGCACACCACCATGTGCTGGACACTGCACACAACCGAGGAAGAAGTGAAGAGGCTTCTGAGTGAGCTAGATACCTCAAAGGCAATGGGGCCAGATAACATCTCCCCATGGGTATTGAGAGAGGGAGCAGAGGTGCTATGTGTACCCCTAACAACAATATTCAATACATCTATCGAAACAGGGAGATTGCCTGAGGCATGGAAGACAGCAAATGTAGTCCCAATCTTTAAAAAAGGAGACAGACATGAAGCATTAAACTACAGACCAGTGTCACTGACATGTATAGTATGCAAAATCATGGAGAAGATTATCAGGAGAAGAGTGGTGGAACACCTAGAAAGCAACGATCTCATCAACAGCAGCCAACATGGTTTCAGGGATGGGAAATCCTGTGTCACAAACCTACTGGAGTTCTATGACATGGTGACAGCACTAAGACAAGAGAGAGAGGGGTGGGTGGATTGCATTTTCTTGGACTGCAAGAAGGCGTTTGACACAGTTCCACACAAGAGATTGGTGCAAAAACTGGAGGACCAAGCAGGGATAACAGGGAAGGCACTACAATGGATCAGGGAATACTTGTCAGGAAGACAGTAGCGAGTCATGGTACGTGGCGAGGTGTCAGAGTGGGCACCTGTGACCAGCGGGGTCCCACAGGGGTCAGTCCTAGGACCAGTGCTGTTTCTGGTATTTGTGAACGACATGACGGAAGGAATAGACTCTGAGGTGTCCCTGTTTGCAGATGACGTGAAGTTGATGAGAAGAATTCACTCGATCGAAGACCAGGCAGAACTACAAAGGGATCTGGACAGGCTGCAGACCTGGTCCAGCAATTGGCTCCTGGAGTTCAATCCCACCAAGTGCAAAGTCATGAAGATTGGGGAAGGGCAAAGAAGACCGCAGACGGAGTACAGTCTAGGGGGCCAGAGACTACAAACCTCACTCAAGGAAAAAGATCTTGGGGTGAGTATAACACCAGGCACATCTGAAGCGCACATCAACCAAATAACTGCTGCAGCATATGGGCGCCTAGCAAACCTCAGAACAGCATTCCGACATCTTAATAAGGAATCATTCAGGACCCTGTACACCGTGTACGTTAGGCCCATATTGGAGTATGCGGCACCAGTTTGGAACCTACACCTAGCCAAGCACATAAAGAAACTAGAGAAAGTGCAAAGGTTTGCAACAAGACTAGTCCCAGAGCTAAGAGGTATGTCCTACGAGGAGAGGTTAAGGGAAGTCAACCTGACGACACTGGAGGACAGGAGAGATAGGGGGGACATGATAACGACATACAAAATACTGAGAGGAATTGACAAGGTGGACAAAGACAGGATGTTCCAGAGATTGGACACAGTAACAAGGGGACACAGTTGGAAGCTGAAGACACAGATGAATCACAAGGATGTTAGGAAGTATTTCTTCAGCCACAGAGTAGTCAGTAAGTGGAATAGTTTGGGAAGCGATGTAGTGGAGGCAGGATCCATACATAGCTTTAAGCAGAGGTATGATAAAGCTTACGGCTCAGGGAGAGTGACCTAGTAGTGATCAGTGAAGAGGCGGGGCCAGGAGCTCGGACTCGACCCCCGCAACCTCAACTAGGTGAGTACAACTAGGTGAGTACACACACACAAAATATTGCGAGGAATAGACAAGGTGGACAGAGACAGGATGTTCCAGAGATGGGACACAGAAACAAGGGGTCAAAATTGGAAACTGAAGACTCAGATGAGTCAAAGGGATGTTAGGAAGTATTTCTTCAGTCATAGAGTTGTCGGGAAGTGGAACCGTCTGGAAAATGAGGTAGTGGAGGCAGGAACCATACATAGCTTTAAGACGAGGTATGATAAAGCTCATGGAGCAGGGAGAGAGAGGACCTAGTAGCGATTAGTGAAGAGGCGAGGCCAGGAGTTGGGTCTCGACCCCTGCAACCACAAATAGGTGAGTATACACACACACACGCGCGCGCGCACGCAGGAACAAACACTCAAGTCTTGCTGGTTTGTCACCACTTCTTTCTCTAGTTGTGTCCCTAACATGTTGACTAGTGAAATATTCCATCGCTACCTCCAGCAACTTAGCTCTCTTTGTATCTGGTCTCTTGTGTGGCTCCAGAATTTTCCAGACTATTTCCTTATGATTGACTTCTGTGATCACTAGAGAAACTCCAGAGATTTCCATCCAGACTGAACCCAGAACTAAGAAGGCTGACTTACAAGGAAAGGCTAAACTTTTAATGGTTTTCCATGTTTAAGACAAATCGACTCTTGCAACCACATATAGGTGAGTACACACGTCAAAAATCTTAACAATATCATCACTGCTCTCTCCATTGACGACCTGATTGTAGATGAATGGTTCAGAGAACCGACACGTTTATAAATTAGACACATGTGCAACTCTTGGGTATCTTTATTGAGGAAACGTTTCGCCACACAGTGGCTTCATCAGTCCATACAAAGGAGAAACGTGAAGAACAGGAGGAGAATGAGGTAATCAGTCCCTCAACCTTGAGACGATGTGGTCAGTCCATCAATCTTGAATAGAATACAGCATATTAAGATCCCAAGAAGTTGCAGTGCCTAACCCTTGGGCATGACCTACTTCCACAATGGATAAATGTGACACCACCTACGACTGCTGCACCTCTCCTGCCTACGGTATACAAGCCACTTCTCCACACATATGCTGTATTCCATTCAAGATTGATGGACTGACCACATCGTCTCAAGGTTGAGGGACTGATTACCTCATTCTCCTCCTGATCTTCACGTTTCTCCTTTGTATGAACTGATGAAGCCACTGTGTGGCGAAACGTTTCCTCAATAAAGATACCCAAGAGTTGCACATGTGTCTAATTTATTGACGACCTAAAAACTTATGTTGAGGACCAGAACCCCTGGGCCTCTGTGGACTCACCGAGGTTCCCACTGCTTCCTCCATGATCAAGATCACGTTCATCGACATCTCAAAGCTACCCAAGCTCTCGACGACGGTCTGTCTCATATTACTACATTTACCCAAGAAATGTCGTACCCGGGCGATACCAGCACATCACTCCATGTTGGAATTGTTATTCTTACAATCAATTATCCAAGGACTGTCCCATCAAGGGCAAGAAGTGAAGGTCACGATTTCAAGAGTTGCACTGCCACTACTCCCCCAGTAAGCCTGAACTGCAAGAGCAACCATCTCTCTCTTGCAGCAGCATGCTCCCTGAGGAAGGAAATAATCGCAAGGCAGAACCAAGAAGACTTATGCCGCCTTACGCCGCCATCATTAAGCTCGAGGCTGACACTACCAAGATTCTCCTAGCTACTCAGCAGGCAACCACCACTGGCAACCCCCTTTCTCTACTACCAGATGGTGCTCTATATAAAGTTCTTTACTGTATGGTGTATGTACACCTTGCCAATGCAGCTAACTCAACAAGTCAAGTTTCAAGATGCCTGACTCAGCACTTTCCGCTGACATTCTCAAGATCATCCCAAACATCGTTAACTTAACTGCATCAGCTACACTACCAGCCAAAACCAACGACGCTCAGCCTACAGAATCTTCCGAAGATGAGACTGACACCTTAGCCAGGGAACTGGAATGGGACAACCTCGTCTTCTACACCCCTCTATCCTACAGTAGTTTCATGCTCTGCATGGAAGTGTACACTAGGCTGTGTGATGGATGTAGTATGGAGTAAGTAGGTTAACCACTGTATCTCTTCTCACTGAAACAATTCTAAGAGTTCGTCAAGATCCAAATATCCGACACAACTAACCCTGATGAAGAATGAGACACTAGTGCAAAATTTGGGAATCTTTTTTGAGGAAACGTTTCATCAGCCAGTGGCTTCTGTAGTCCAATACAAAGAAGAACGGTGAAAATGAGGAGAATGAGATAATCAGTCCCTTAGCATGGAGTCGATGTATTCAGTCCATCAATCTTTTCTCAAGATTGATAGAGTGAACACATCGATTCCAAGCTGAGGAACAAATGTCTCATCCTACAACTTTTCGGTTTTCTAAACCATTACATTACAACCAACCCTACTGAAGTATCCCACCTCACCAGATCAACCCCGAAGAAAGTAAAAAAGGCTCTTCCACTGCTAACCCACCCTAAATCACTGCAATCAACACCTCCACCGTGTGCTGCCCTCTCCTGCTGTCCTGCCTAGCCAAGACCTTCACTGGACCACTGCCAGCTAGTGCTGCCTGCTCTTCATGAGTGCTCCGCTGTTGGGTTGAGCCCTGGCTCTTTCTATACAACTGAAGACACTCTTCTCCAGCGCTATTCTTCGTCTGTCCCCACTTCAAGACTCGCCCGTCTGGAACTTTCCTGGATTGTGTCATTGTCACTGTCAAGTGTGGAAGCTGGGGAGGATTAGCAGACTTCAGCAGCCTTCCACCATTGGAAACTTGCCTATGTGAGGTGAACGGATAGTCTTTATGGGTGACTGGCCCTTGTCTACTGACTGCTGCGTGGCCGGAACTCCCATAACATAAACTTTTTGACCCTCCTTACATAGTTAGCAATACATATGTAATCATAGAGGGACGGCTAAAGCCTTACTAAGACAAACCTCGTTCCCACTAGGGCACGATCCCCTGGGACGAATCTCTCAAGACAACCCTCCTTCCCTTGGATAGTTTTTAGTAGCGTTAGAGCCACAACGTAGTTAATTCTGACAACTTGCTGTAAATGTCAATAAAGTACTAGAATAGGAAGCAGGGAGGGACATACAGGTAGAAGCACACACACACACAGGACAGGAGAGATAGGGGGGACATGATAACGACATACAAAATACTGAGAGGAATTGACAAGGTGGACAAAGACAGGATGTTCCAGAGATTGGACACAGTAACAAGGGGACACAGTTGGAAGCTGAAGACACAGATGAATCACAGGGATGTTAGGAAGTATTTCTTCAGCCACAGAGTAGTCAGTAAGTGTAATAGTTTGGGAAGCGATGTAGTGGAGGCAGGATCCATACATAGTAACTTTAAGCAGAGGTATGATAAAGCTCACGGCTCAGGGAGAGTGACCTAGTAGCGATCAGTGAAGAGGCGGGGCCAGAAGCTCGGACTCGACCCCCGCAACCTCAACTAGGTGAGTACAACTAGGTGAGTACACACACACACACACACACACACACACACATACACACACACACACACACACACACACACACACACACACACACACACACACACACACACACACACACACACACACACACACACACACACACACACATTCTTCGTATTCAAGCAGAGTTCGCTCTCACGGTCACGTCATAGAAACAATATATCAAAAGTACATAGAAATTTCTTACTTGCCTTTGCTACGTACACAATATCACGTTAAAGATCCTCTTCTGTGTTCTTGAATGCCATATATTCATGCATTTTGCAAGAACATTTGTTTCCGTGCTTACTTATTGGTATATGTTGTGTTCTTGACGCACCTGTTAGCACGTGCAGAGTCTCTGTAAGAAGCTGGGGTGCAACAGCAGCAGAAGCAGCAGCAACAGAAGGAGCAACAGAATCAATAGCAACAGGAGCAGAAGTAGGAACAGCAATACCAGTACCAGCAGCAGCAATAACAGTACCAGCAGCAGCAATACCAGTACCAGCAGCAGTAATACCAGTACCAGCTGGAGTAGAGGCAGCAGCAGCAATAACAGTACCAGCAGCAGCAATACCAGTACCAGCAGCAGTAGAGGCAGCAGCAGTAATACCAGTACCAGCTGGAGTAGAGGCAGCAGCAGCAAAACCGGTACCAGCAGCAATACCAGTACCAGCAGCAGCAATACCAGTACCAGCAGCAGCAATACCAGTACCAGCAGCAGCAATACCAGTACCAGCAGCAGCAATACCAGTACCATCAGCAGCAATACCAGTACCATCAGCAGCAATACCAGTACCAGCAGCAGCAATACCAGTACCAGCAGCAGCAATACCAGTACCAGCAGCAGCAATACCAGTACCAGCAGCAGCAATACCAGTACCAGCAGCAGTAGAGGCAGCAGCAGCAATAAGAGTACAACAAAATATCTGTACCACCTACGGGACACTGGGAAATGTAAATACCAATGGAACATTTTTTGCTTTTTGTGGGGGAGGTTAAGTTAGTTTAAATCTACATAATGTATGTTCTATGTGCCCATAACATCTGTTTGTCCTCGAAAGCAATGAAAAAACAACTGCGTTATGTGACCAAAAGTCTAAATAAAATTCAGTCCGACCATCTCCCTCCATCCTGCCTGTTTTCCCAAGGGTAGAGAGCCGATGTTTGTGAGAGGCGAGAGACGTTGTATTGAGTCCCGCAAGTCCTCATCTCGAGTGTTTATAGAACCCAGTAGCTTCCTCGAGTGTTGTCATGACTGTTGTACTCACACGCTCGCACCTGGTGTGCCTCGGGTTATTCTGTCTTACAGCCAAGTTCCAGTATCTGGAACCACCAGACGAGCCTGACCCATGGCTGGACTCCGGGAGTATACCTGAGAAGGAATTCGGGGGTCAGCGCCCCCACGGCCCGGTCTGAGACCAGGCCTCGTTGTGGATCAGAGTCTGATCAACTCTCGAAACTTATCAAAGGTATATAGCAGGAAGCAAATATATAGTGATCTCTTGTTTTGATATAAGATGAAAATCCAGTTCTGGAAAGTCAACGAATATTTAACTAGTTATGACTCACTAAATCGTGGTATGATTTAATTTAACCAGTTAATGGGTCAACATTTAGCTGAGATGCCGCTGTGATGTTTTCCAAAGACCAAAACACTTCTTGCAACTTCTTGCAATTAAGAAGAAGAGTTGCTTCAAACCCGGTGGGAACGCTACTCTCCTCAGATTTTATTTGTATGCTCCTGTTGGTAAGTTTAATTATAAGGAGCTACCACCTTGTGCTCAGTCTGTACCTTCTCTTATTGTGGTAAACAACGTTTGTCGGTCTTAAATAGTTATGTTGTGCAAATTGTAGGTGACCTCAAAAAATTCCCCAAAATTCCCAAATTTTGCACAAGTGTCTTATTCTTCAACTTAGTCACAGTATATTCTCATACTTGGTCACAGTTGTATATCATTACCACATCTACCACTTTACTTCTCATTTATCCTCTTCCATTTTCGCCTCCTCAACTCTGCACGGCTCTCCACCGCCCACCACCTCCACTCACCGTTCTACCAGCCTCTGTTGCTCTCTACCAGTCATCAACACCCCTCATGTCTCCACTTACCGCTCCACCATCCTCCCTAGGCTCTCCACCACTACCCTTATCGCCTCTTGAGGCCCACATACACACACACACACAGTTTCATCCTCGACTTCCCTGCCACCCCAACCCCCCATCACCTCCAATAACTCCCCCACTGCCTCCTCCTTTACCTCTGCCACCAGTAACCTCTGTCAAAATGTCCACGAGCGAAATCTGCAAAAAGCGTAGTGGAAGAAGTATTCCTTGTTGACTATGTCAGGAAAGAAAGTTAATTGCTTCTTGTGCTGGAGTTAATGATCAATACCACTCGCTCGTGGTTACAATAATATAAAATACTGCTTGTTGGGCTAGTACACCAAACCGGGAGTAGAATAAAATTAGCTCAGAGGCACCCACACCACCGTATGTCCTCGGATCAAGGGTAACACATCTAGCTTGGCTGGGTGCTTGGGTCTTGTAGGATTTGGTGGTCCTGTGGGTTAGAGCGTCATGTGATTTTTCGCTCACCATAAGGCGGGCCAAAACATCATGGGTTCGAGTCCTTGGCTATTCGCAGTGTTGTTATTGATACACACACACACACACACACACACACACACACACACATATATATATATATATATATATATATATATATATATATATATATATATATATATATATATATATATATATATAGTGCAAATTAACTGGGACAGGAGTACATTTTCTGATTATCTCATAAAATCTCTTAGTCTCCGCTTAAATAATGTAGTTTGGGTTCTTATCAGAAGTGTTTGCCACTGACTTCTGGTAACCATCCAGCTGTGGTGTTACCCTGCGACTCTCGTCAGTGCTACAACAGCTGTTGCTCTGTAAGTCTATTCCTGCAAGCATGCTCCATGACTGAATGTGGTTTCGCCAAATTTTCCCCTTCAGTTAGTGATTACTGCTGAAATTCATGATGGATGTTACACCTAGGAAGCGTTCTAGTATTATAGCGCTTAGAAAACATGCTGATTTGAGTATCAGACAGATCGCTGAAAATTTGCACCTAGCAAAGTCAACTGTTGATCGGATTCTCAAGAGTGTTGACGACACCGGTGACTGGGGAGCGCTACATCGAGGCAGATGTGAAAGAAAATGCGAGACAACACTTCATGATCACAAAATTAGCATAAGAAATATTGTGAAGGATCTCAAGAAAACCAGCAAAGATCTATAGAGAGATTTGGCTTCAGCTGGCATGAATGTTGATTCTTCAACTTTTCGACGAAGGCTCCTTGAAGTTAGCAGAAATGCTAGAAAGCCAGTAAAGAAACAATTATCTATTGCTGCTGTGAAGAAAAATGGCTGCGGTGGGCACTCGATCATAAGCAATGTACACCAGATGACTGGAGAAAAGTTATATTTTCAGATGAAGCGCATTTTGAAGTACATGGGTACAGATCAGTGGTAGTGAGACAGAGCAAAGGCGAACCTCTTCGGTATGGACACATTCAACAAGCGCCAAAACATCCACCTAAGATGTTTTGAGGTAGTTGTACTGCTGAAGGCCCTGGACGGCTTGTTATTGTTCACGGAACGACGAACAATGACAAATACAAGACAACCCTAGCAGCTCATTTGCTTCCCATTGTGGATAGAGACATTCCTGATGGAGAAGGCATTTTCCAGCAGAATCTTGCTTCATGTCACACTTCCAGAAAAATGTTGACATTTTTCGAAGAGTGGGCTAAGCGTTCTAAATTGGTCTGGAAACTCTTCTGACCTCAAGCCAATTGAGAATCAATCAGCAATAACCAAAGGCAGGAGAGTGAAACAAGACTAGTCAACTGTGGAGAAGCTAATTGTTGCTGTAATTAGGACTTGATACCACGACGAATAACTTGCCAAAATGTGTTCAACATTGGTCGATTCTATGCCAAAGCGTGTAGCAATACTCATAAAAGCACAGGGTAGTCACATCTCTTACTAAATCAGTTAGTTGTCATTCTCCATTGTCATTATTCGACACTGGAGAATAATCGCTCCAGAACGTTAAGAAACCAGATACGAGAACGTTATAACAGCACCCACCATCAATTTGACAAACGACAGTTTGAGTAACATAATACCGATGAGAGTGACAGAGGGAAGCCTACTGAGGACTTGCAGTTTCTGGGGTAAGCTAATGGTATGTTAGGTAAAGGAAGGAAGGTGTTTACTTGGCCCAACCTTCAAGGATCACGTTACCATTTACAGAGATGGGTATCTTTTTTGTCTTCAGATTTACTTTTAGTAGGAATATTTACCTATTTGTCGGCCACAACTACTCTCTACCGGCCTTAGTGGAGCGTAGTCCCCTCTCTCAATTTTAGAGAGTTCCACTCACAGCCAAAGGTTCCAGGTTCAGCCCCAGCAAGGTAAACCCATGGACAAGGCTCTTAACACCTACTGCCCCTGTTCACCTCGCAATAAATAGATATCCGGGAGTTAGCTTGTTGTTGCGGGTCGGATCCTGGGACAATAATTAAAGATCCCAATGGAAATACGCCACACTGCTTAGCTTCATTTTAAGTTATTTCAAATCAAGTGGTTACTAATCTGAAAAAAAAGCGTGGTTTCTTATTCGTTTTTACTGCTCTCTAAGACGGTTGTTGTATCTTTTTAAGAAAAGCATTCAACGGCTCATGGCGCGGCAGTCTGGCAGGCTTTTAAACATTTTTGACCAGGGCATATGAAAGAGGATTCAGCCGGTACACTGGTCCGGGACCTGAACCTTAACGATGAAGATCTTGCAGCAGAAATGTAACATTTACCATTTGTACATAAAGCAAATTTTGGAAAACCAGAACTAAATTAATTAACAGAATATACAAACTTTGTGTGATATTTCCAAATGTTTGTGTTAGTTTGAGAATATTGTTGACAATTCCAGCTACAGTAGCGTCAGCAAAAAGATCTTTTAGCAGACTCAAACATACCAAAAACTTTTCAAGGTCCACTGCGTCTCAAACCCGATTTAGCAAAACTGAGTAATGAATCAAGCGTTGCCAGTCTTACTAGTAATTTTGCAGACAAAAGAAAAAAAAAGGGGCCAGAAAAGCTCATTTCACTAAGTAGTCTAAGTAAATATTTAATTATAAGAATTTATTTTACTTTAACAAAAATTATTAAACGTTTAAAATTTCGGTACTTGTATATTTATAGGTCAACAAAAAATTTCAGAATCTAGAAAGTATATGTATGAAGTGGTATATGTTATCTGGTCATTGATGAAAGTTTGCTAATTGTTTTATTGGACTTCGAATCCTTAATTTTGAGAGAAGCCTCAACCTGCCCCCAGGGGCCCGAGAGCAATCTTGTTCCGCCTTGCAAAATTTCTCTTGGTTGCCCTGTTCCTTGTTGCATTTGAACTCTCTGTTCGTCTCTCTCATCAAGACAAGTATTACTCAGTGTTTCAACAAGAAAACTATTGAAGCTTTCGCCACCATAGTAGTGGTACCACTGGGAACATAGTGGTACCACTGGGAACATAGTAGTGGTACCACTGGAAACATGCCTTAGACCTAAGCTTTTCAAAATGTAAGTAAACCACCTCCCACTCCCATGCCAGGTTGACTAAAACCTCACACAGTTTACTGACGATGTCATTCACGTGATGTCCCCTAAACGCGGGTCTTAACTGACAGATAGACGTGACTAAAACAGAAACAAGTGAAGAACCTGAAACGCACATCCAGACAGGGAAGAAAATAGAGAATCGTCACCAACTCCGTCAATATTCAGACACAATAGGATGTCTGTCTAGTGCAATTTATTCTGAATAGAAAAACCACGGAGAAGCGTCCACAGTCACTAAGATCTACAATTCACCATGCGCGATAATACAACTTCAGACGTGGCAAGAGGCCAACCACAAAACACTTCAGAAGGGTGCCGTGGTGCCGGTGGAGGGCTTTTCATCCGAGGAACTGAAGCAACCCTTCCTAAGATCAAACCCGATTACTCTCATTCTCCAAAAGTTGTATAACCTCTACTGATTTAACCATTTCTCGTGAACATATATTAATTAATAATAATAATAATTGCATTTATTTATTATTATTAACACATCGGCAGTCTCCCACCAAGGCAGGGTGGCCCGAAAAAGAAAAACTTTCATCATCATTCACTCCATCACTGTCTTGCCAGAGGCGCGCTTACAGTACAGTTATAAGACTGCAACATTAACACCCCTCCTTCAGAGTGCAGACACTGTACTTCCCATCTCCATGACTCAAGTCCAGCCTGCCGGTTTCCCCGAATCCCTTCATAAATGTTACCTTGCTCACACTCCAACAGCACGTCAAGTCCTAAAAACCATTTGCTTCTATTTGCTCCTATCTAACACGCTCACTCATGCTTGCTGGAAGTCCAAGCCCCTCGCACACAAAACCTCATTTAGCCCCTATCTCCAACCATTCCTAGGCCTATCCCTACCCCGCCTTCCCTCCACTGCAGATTTATATACTCTCGAAGTCATTCTATGTATTTTGTTCCACCCTCTCTACATGTCCGAACCACCTCAATAACCCCTCCTCAGCCCTAATTTCCAAACTACGAGTTCTCTGCATTATATTCACACCACACATTGCCCTCAGACACGACATCTCCACTGCCTCCAGCCTTCTCCTTGTTGCAACATTCACCACCCATGTTTCACACCCATATAAAAGCATTGGTAAAACTATACTCCCGTACAGTCCCCTCTTTGCTTCCATGGACAAAGTTCTTTGTCTCCACAGACTCCTTAGATGAACCACTTATCTTTTTCCCCTCGTCAATTCTATGATTCATAGACCCATCTGTTGACACATCCACTCCTAAATATCTGAATTCATTCACCGCCTCCATACTCCCTCCAGTCTGATATCCAGTTTTTCATCACCTAGCTTTTCTATCTTCATCACCTTACTCTTTCTTATACGTATTCACTTTTAATTTTCTTATTTTACATACCCTACCAAACTCATCCACCAAACTCTGCAACTTCTCTTTGGAATCTTCCAAAAGCAGAGTGTCATCAGCAAAGAGCAACTGTGACAACTCCTACTTTGTGTTAGATTCTTTATCTTTTAACCTCACACCTCTTGCCAAGACCCTCGCATTCACTTCTCTTACAACCCCATCTATAAACATATTGAACAACCACGGTGACATCACACATCCTTGTCTAAGGCCTACTTTTACTAGGAAATAATCTCCCTCTCTCCTGACTATCCTCGTAAAAACTCTTCACTGCTTTCAGTAACCTATTTCCTATACCATACATTTGCAACGTCTGCCACATTGCCCCCATATCCACCCTGTCATACCCCTTTTTCAAATCCATCAGTACCACAAAAACATCTTTATCCTTTTTTAAATACTGTTCACTTATATGTTTCACTGTAAACACCTGGTCCACACACCCCCTACCTTTCCTAAAGCCTCCTTGTTCATCTGCTATCCTGTTCTCCGTCTTACTCTTAATTCTTTCAATAATAACTCTACCATACACTTTCCAGGTATACTGAACAGACTTATTCCCCCAATAATTTTTGCACTCTCTTTCTTCCCCTTTGCCCTTTTGTCCCCTTTACTATTACATTATATTTGTATTATTATTATAGTTACTGCAGTCACATAAACTGATCAAAAACTTCCCTCTTTACAAGTTTTTTTACGAAGCGTCAGTCTTTCATAAAGCACAGACTAAACTGTTTACTCTGGGCTCAGCGCATCTCCCAGCTCATTAAAATCATTATAAATCCTGCCTCAGGCTTTTATTCTGATCACATCCAACCTTGTCAAGGTCAACACCTTGTCTCTGCTTACACCGTGAATGTATGCTCTCCTACATGTGGTTGCAGGGGTCGAGCCACAGCTCCTGGCCCTGCCATTTTGTTGATCGCTACTAGATCCACCGTCGCCCAGCTGCAAGAGCTTTCATCGTGTGTGTGTGTGTGTGTTTGTGTGTGTACTTATTCATTTATGGTTGCTGGGGTCGAGTCACAGCTCCTGGCCCTGCCTCTCCGCTGGACGCCCAAGGGTTGTTTCTTGCTGTGTGAGCCCATCATACCAATTCGTAAAACTAAAGAAGTTGCGTTAAGATATTTTCTGACATATCTGACTGTTTTTAACTTTCAGCTTTGCCCTCGTATACCTGATTCCCTCTTGTCGAACATACTCGCTGTGTCCATCCTGGCAATACCTTTCAGTATTATGTTGTAGTCATGTCACCCATGGTTTTTTCCCGTCTTCTTAAGCTCCTTCAGCATTTCTTAATATCTCATATCCTTCAGCTAGTTGCAAACCTTTGCGCTTGTTCCAGCTTCTTGAGAAGTTTGTATCCAAGATAACACAGACACATGTAGTATACAGTGTTCTGATAACACAGACACATGTAGTATACAGTGTTCTGATAACACAGACACATGTAGTATACAGTGTTCTGATAATTCCGAATAGGTATAACTTGTGTTTTTGGCTTAACTAGCAATGCTCTTCTTGCCGAATAAGGCAAGAGAAAATTTGTGTATACATTATGCAAAAATCATTCCGAACGTATTGAAAAAAATGTATTTCACTGTATTTGTTTATTATTAAATTATTGTAAACTTATCTTAGTTGGATTACCTTTGATATACCTTTGAAGAGTTTCGAGAGTTTGTCTACTCTCTGAGCCCCGCCATGGGCCAGGCTCGTCTGGTGCTTGCCTGGTCAACCAAGCTGTTGCTGCTGGAGGCCCGCTGCCCCACATATCCATCACAGCCTGGTTGATCTGGCACCTGGTGAAGATACTTGTCCAGTTTCCTCTTGAAGGCTTCTATACTTGTTCCAGCAGTGTTTCTGATATCTTCTGGTGCAGCCAGCAGCAACAGCCTGGTTGATCAGGCTCTGATCCACCAGGAGGCCTGGTCACAGACCGGGCCGCGGGGGCGTTGACCCCCGGAACTCTCTCCAGGTAAACTCCAGGTAACTCCAGGTAAGATGTTGAAAAGTCTGGGACCCCGGATGTTGATACAGTGTTCCCTTATTGTCCCCACTGCACCCCTGCTCCTCATTGGGTTTATTTTACACTTCCAACCATATCTCTCACTCCAGTATGTTGTTATGGCAGTGTGCAGATTCGTGACCAAGCCCTCGAGTACCTTCCAGGTATATATTATCATGTACCTCTCTCTCTTCCGCTCCAGTGAATACATGTTCAAGACTTGCAGGCGTTCCCAGTAGTTTAGGTGCTTTACTGACTCAATGTGAGCCGTAAACGATCTCTGTATTTGTTCCAGCTCCGATATTTCTCCTGCCCTGAACGGGGCCGTCAGCACTGAGCAATATTCTAAGTGAGGGAGCACTAGCGATTTGAAAGAGTGTCACCATCGGCATTATTTCCCTTGTTTTGAAAGTTCTCAATACCCACCCAGTCATCTTCCTGGCTGTCGTGATCTTTGTCTTGTTATGGTCTTTAAAAGAAAGGTCGGCTGACATAATTATTCCCAGGTCTTTTACGTGTTCCTTACGTTCTATTTGGTGACCCTCTTGAATTTTGTATATAGTGCTCCTTTTGAGTTCTTCATTCTTTCCATACCTAAGCAGCTGGAACTTATCACCATTGAACGTCATGTTGTTTTCCACTGCCCACTGGAAAACCCTGTTTATGTCTTCCTGTACTTTTTCAGTGTCCTCTACCGTAGTGACTTTCATGCTTATTTTAGTGTCATCTGCAAATGATGATACAAAAGTGTGCCGGGTGTTTTTGTCTATATCTGCTATGAGGATGAGGAGCAGCAGAGGTGCCAGGACAGTGCCTTGGGACACTGAGCTTTTGACCTCGCTGATGCTGGATCCTACCCTGTTCACTACTACTTTTTGTGTTAAATCGAGCTTGTTATAATAAGGTCAGGTAAGTTTTCTAAAGTACTTTTGGTACAAAATTATTATTTTTTATATTAAAATAAATGAAAAAAATATATCTTTAAATGGGGAAGTGGATAAAAAGGCTTCGAGAAAGAATAATTGGATTTCTTCCTGAAGCCGTTTGAATGTTCCACTTTCCCTACCATCCCGTCTTTTCATTCTTTTTTACCAATAGGTATATTTTATTACATAACATAAGAACATGGTACAAAAGATTTAACAGATGCAATGTTGATATAAAGATAGCATATACAGCACATGAAGTGTACATAAGATACATGTCCAGTACATATTGTTACGTGTTTGTCACTGATTATAAGGCGAAAATCTCATCCAGCTCTTCAGAACTGGGGTGCGTGCCCAAAATACAGCAGGCATTACCCCTCTGAACAGCAGCACTGAGCCGCTGGAACAAAAAACTAGCTGCCCTGGGATGCCTAGGTAACCTGATGAGTCTTTTGCCTAGCTCCTTAAGGACCTTAGATGCGCTTTTTCCCCATGAGCCAAGTGTCTCTGAGCCTATGGGAACAAACATATAATGATGGGCAAGTTCTCCCTATTTTCTAGACTTTAGGGACTACGTGAAGCTGGGTGCTGCCCCTCCTTCCTCCCTGGTGTACTGGAGATAGTTATCAGCTAAGGTAGATGCACATGTGTAGTCCCACACCACCTGCTTCCCATCTGTCCAGGCTTGAAGTGTGATACCATCTGGACACTTTTGGCTACCATCAGATCTGCATAGTTGGGGTGGCTCCCTTACTGCTGGGCATCCGGCTGTTGTGAGGCTCCTCTTAATAATGATATTAACCTCTTCATGTCTTGTAATCTTTCCCTCGGATTTACGGCACACAAGACCATGGTACCCGAATCGGTCTGCTGCTTCACCGCCACAAATACACCTGTGTTCGGTGAGAACAGCTGCGGCAAGTTGAAGGGCAACACCAAGAGAAAATTTTAGAAAGGCTTAATTTTAAATGAGTTCTTGTTAATTAACCAATTTTACGTATTCAGCACGACATACAATATATATATGTATATATATATATATATATATATATATATATATATATATATATATATATATATATATATGTGTGTGTGTATATATATGTATATATATGTGTATATATATTTATATATATGTGTATATATATGTATATATATATGTATATATATATATATATATATTGTTAGAGTATGTAGGAAAAAGGGAGATTATTTCCCAGTAAAAGTAGGCCTTAGACAAGGATGTGTGATGTCACCGTGGTTGTTTAATATATTTATAGATGGGGTTGTAAGAGAAGTAAATGCGAGGGTCTTGGCAAAAGGCGTGGAGTTAAAAGATAAAGAATCACACACAAAGTGGGAGTTGTCACAGTTACTCTTTGCTGATGACACTGTGCTCTTGGGAGATTCTGAAGAGAAGTTGCAGAGGTTGGTGGATGAATATGGTAGGGTATGCAAAAGAAGAAAATTAAAAGTGAATACAGGAAAGAGTAAGGTTACGAGGATAACAAAAAGATTAGGTGATGAAAGATTGAATATCAGATTGGAAGGAGAGAGTATGGAGGAGGTGAATGTATTCAGATATTTGGGAGTGGACGTGTCAGCGGATGGGTCTGTGAAAGATGAGGTGAATCATAGAATTGATGAGGGGAAAAGGGTGAGCGGTGCACTTAGGAGTCTGTGGAGACAAAGAACTTTGTCCTTGGAGGCAAAGAGGGGAATGTATGAGAGTATAGTTTTACCAACGTTCTTATATGGGTGTGAAGCATGGGTGATGAATGTTGCAGCGAGGAGAAGGCTGGAGGCAGTGGAGATGTCATGTCTGAGGGCAATGTGTGGTGTGAATATAATGCAGAGAATTCGTAGTTTGGAAGTTAGGAGGAGGTGCAGGATTACCAAAACTATTGTCCAGAGGGCTGAGGAAGGGTTGTTGAGGTGGTTCGGACATGTAGAGAGAATAGAGCGAAACAGGATGACTTCAAGAGTGTATCAGTCTGTAGTGGAAGGAAGGCGGGGTAGGGGTCGGCCTAGAAAAGGTTGGAGGGAGGGGGTAAAGGAGGTTTTGTGTGAGAGGGGCTTGGACTTCCAGCAGGCATGCGTGAGCGTGATAGGAGTGAATGGAGACAAATGGTTTTTAATACTTGACGTGCTGTTGGAGTGTGAGCAAAGTAACATTTATGAAGGGATTCAGGGAAACCGGCGGGCCGGACTTGAGTCCTGGAGATGGGAAGTAGTGCCTGCACTCTGAAGGAGGGGTGTTAATGTTGCAGTTTAAAAACTGTAGTGTAAAGCACCCTTCTGGCAAGACAGTGATGGAGTGAATGATGGTGAAAGTTTTTCTTTTTCGGGCCACCCTGCCATGGTGGGAATCGGCCAGTGTGATAATAAAAATAAAATAAAAATAATAATAATAATATGTATGTATATATATATATATATATATATATATATATATATATATATATATATATATATATATATATATATATATATATATATATATATATATATATATATATATGCCAACAATCAGTTTTAATAATGGAAACATTTTTAATGTTTTCCTGTTTCATTTAATCTACATTTCGCTCTTCGTTTAATCTACATTTCGCTCTTCGTGAGCTGTGTTGTTACTGCTCAGGTCGCAACAATTAAAAATATGTAGGAACACTGCAGAAGACCTACTTGCCTATTCTAAGCAGGTCCAGCTCACGCTCACCCACAGCCACTCGTCTACCTATAAAACATATTTAAAGCTACCTCAAGTTCTTGCCTCATTAACACTGCCTGGGAGTTTGTTCTACTCACCTACAACTCTATTGCCAAATCAATATTACCCTATATCCTTTCCAAATCTAAATTTCTCCAACGTGACTCCATAGTTGGTCACACACTCCATAGTCTTGGTCACACATTTTCAGTATGCTTTTTTTCCGCCCATTTATTTATTCTTGTTCGCCATTCATACGATTCATTCACATTTCCTTCTATTCAACATTTGCGAAAAATTCAGTTTGAGTGTCCTCAGCCGACTATGATAGGAAAGGTCTCAAATATATGGGATAACTCACTTATTTTTATGTATTATTATTTTTATGTATTATTATTATTTCTGTGTATTATTATTATTTTTATGTATTATTATTAATTCTATGTATTATTATTATTTCTATGTATTATTATTACATATTTATATGTATTATTATTATTTTTATGTATTATTATTGTTTCTATGTATTATAATTGTTTCTATGTATTATAATTGTTTCTATGTATTATAATTGTTTCTATGTATTATAATTGTTTCTATGTATTATAATTGTTTCTATGTATTATTATTGTTTCTATGTATTATAATTGTTTCTATGTATTATAATTGTTTCTATGTATTATAATTGTTTCTATGTATTATAATTGTTTCTATGTATTATAATTGTTTCTATGTATTATAATTAATTCTACGTATTATTATTATTTCCATGTATTATTATTATTTCCATGTATTATTATTTTATGTATTATTATTATGGGGAGCACTAAACCCGTAGGTATAATACAGCGCCTGTGGGGGGGAGGGGGCTTGGAAGGTATTCAGGCTCAGTTCAGGGAGCTGCAGCACAGATCCAATTCCCTAGATCAAGAGCCCCTCACCAGCATCAAGAAGCCTAACTAAAGATATGTAAAGGTGAAATACAGCCTTAGCACCTTGACTGCTGATACTTCTGAAGGTTCCAAAGTTATGTCTGTATAGCCCTTGTGGCTTAGCGCTTCTTTTTTTTTTTAATTATAATAATAATAATAATCCAAATATATGCTTCAACTATACTTTTTGATAGATTTCGAAAACTTCATTTAATTTGTCCAAACCTAAATAAAAGAAATAACATTTGTAAATTTGCAGGATGTATAAAGAAACTGAATTGGACACCATATTAGATTATTTTAGTAACGTGAGGATGAGTTTTGTTAACACTAGGACACAAGACCTCACCAGTATAGTGGGATCACTTATACATTAAGAGATGTGTATCTCTCAGTGTATATACGCTGAGAGTTTTCTTTAATCCTTGTTTTAGAGATTAAAGTTTTCTTGATTGCTGGTCGAGATGCGACATATAGCCTGAATAACCCTATGAGTAGCCGATAGGCTTTTGGACAATTAACCAACTATTCAACTCTGTTGTTTATATTGAGTCATATACCACCTTAAAAGCTTGTATAATTTACTCTGCTTGTCATATTTAGAGAATACCTTTAAAAACTGACTTTTAAACTTACACCCCCCCCCCATATAATGTAGCAAAATAGCACTGCCATCTTGTTGCAGCTGTTTTTGGAGCAAATTTACTGAGTGGAGAGGGATGGCAGGGAAAAGGTGGACACAATGTCTATGTAAAGTAAAAATAATTAACGTAACTTATTCCTAAAAAAAAAAAAACACACACGATAAGAGATTGTAGTCCACAGGACAACTGTTCCCTTACAGGCCTACAATCAATGCAGGATTTTAACAATAATTCTAGATGTTAAGATTTTTTGGACTAGTATTGCATGTTAAGTTGTATCGCATATCCAGTCTTTAGAAAACCTTTTAGAAAGTCATGAGCGTAGATAATTAAGGAAAGAAAGCAAGTCAGGCAAGATATGTTTTCATAAATCCATGTAAAGTTACCTTGTAAGATTGTTTACTCTGCTTGCTGGAATGCCAAACACGCTGACTGTTCTTGTTGCAGTTCTCATTATAATGTTATAGATAATGGTGACATTAGCAGATTCCAGTCGAGTGATGTTCATCAATTATTGGATTTTCTGTACTGTGGACATAATGGTATTCATATTTAGTCACAAACTTCGTTTATTTTGTAAACTAAATACTGTCAACCTCTGGTGCCTTGTAATCCATTAATTTAATAATTTCACATATGCTTGGCTTCTGTATCCACACATCTTCACTTCCTCTATCACACATTCTCATATGCAGGTAAACATCTCGTCATGTGATATTTAATTATTCAAATGACTGAAGATTCTCGTCAGGAGAAACTCTTCCATTTTCCTTACAAACAAAATACTCCCCTACACGTACAGGTGTGCTCCCGGGTGTGCGAACGCCACAAAACAACAAAAAATATTAATTTTCCTTGGCTTTCATTAGCATACCAACAAATCTTTCGTTTATCATCAATATTTACACAACTTCCTGCCAAGAGCACTTTGTTAATTTGTATCCTTGTAATGGAAGTGAGCGCGTGTTTACACACACAGTGGTGTTCACTGTGTGCTGGAGACCTGTGCCTGATATTCATGTAAACACACCTGACCTTGCTCAAGTGTGGCCACGGGGGTTACAACACTATACTAAGAAATACAGAGATAAGTTACATCAACAAGAGGGTTCTTGCACCAGGTTCACTATACTAGATAAAACGTATGGAAAAGCCTTGACAACAGTTATCCCGCCTCGACAGCAGTCATCACACCTCGACAGCAGTCATTACACCTCGACAGCAGTCATTACACCTCTACAGCAGTCATCACACCTCGACAGCAGTCATCACACCTCGACAGCAGTCATCACACCTCGACAGCAGTCATTACACCTCTACAGAAGTCATCACACCTCGACAGCAGTCTATCATGTGGGAGTTCGATACGTGGATTAGGGTAGAAATACTCACGTAGGCTGTTATTACTTATAATTGCTGTTATGTGGAGGGAGCCCGCAGCCGTTACCTGTCTCCTTGGTTACACTCGTAAAACTGACTAGCCGGCTGGCCAGTACCCCGTAGTGGGTCTTTTGAAATAGTGTCAGCTCAGCACAGACCGTGACTCAAGACGGTTGGTCGTTGAGTCAACGGACAGGTTACTGGTAACTGGTTACTGGTAACTGGTTACTACTACTAAGAGCTCGGCGACGCTAACGTATGTCGTCCCGACATACAACTAATACAAACTAGAGATGGCAGGTATACGGCTTGGGCTGATTCTATACAATGTCAAAGTACACAACATTAAACATTATAGATACATAAGTAGAACATTAGAATGAAAGCGTACGTAACTGAAACTGTAATGCAATACAAGGTATACTATAGTACAACTTAAAACTCAACAAATGAACAACGAACTCAACATTGAGATTACAAGTGATAAAAACAAAAATTTTGATCGATCGATCTGTATTCATGTGATCTACGGATTCTGAGGAAGGAATATATACAAGAAAGAGTGTTTAGCAGAAAGGCAGATTCGGTGCACGCAAATCTAGACTGTTAACTCTCAGAATGCGGAGAGAACATGAACACAAAAAAAAAAATTCTTGAATACTGATAAGTTGATACTGTAATTATTCATCTATACAGGTTATTTACATTTAACCCCAACTCTGCTAGGGTAAGATTGGCATATGCAGAATGGGTGTCATCTCTGGGGGGATCAAACTCTGTAGCATTGGCTAACTCATGCTGTATTTGAGGCAAATCTGAATTGGAAGTTACAAATGATACTTGAGGATTTCTCAATACCTGTCGTGTACGTAGGGAATAACGACATTCAGGTTGATCATCTGACTGAGTATCAGAGGAAGAGAGTACAGGATCAGGAGGATTGTCAGAGTCTGTCACATTAGTCTGGGTTGGAACATCATTATCATCACATACTAACTTCATATGATCCAAATGCGATTCTTTATACTGACCAGTACTAATCTCTCTAATCTTATACTTATTACCAGTGATATGTTCAACTACGCGATAAGGACCAACAAACTTTTGATCAAGCTTTGGCATTGCAGACGTTTTGTTAAAATTAGTCAGCATAACTCTCGAACCTACTTTGATTTTGGATGGCTTTACTCGAGTATTTGCGACTCTTGTAAATTCAGCTGTTGATTTATGAAGTGTTTCACGGATTCTTCTAAAAACACTTTGAGCTAAGCTGGTACGAGTTGCTACGAAATCATCAGGGTTGTAATTTGGTTTCGGATTAGAATATAACAACTCATAAGGCAAACGTTTATCTACACCATACAATGCATAATGTGGAGTGTCACCTATAGAAACATTGTAAGCAGAATTTATAGCACACTGCACATCAGGTATAACTTCATCCCAAGTTTCACTATTGGGATTGATAGTGGCTCTCAAGACATCAAGTACTTTCTTATTGGTTCGTTCCGCTAACCCATTGCTGGCAGGATGATGAGGAACAATGGTGGATTTAGAGATCTTGTACAAGGTACACAAATTTTCAAGAATTTCATTACAGAATTCACCTCCATTGTCTGTTACTAGGGACTTAGGAGTGGTATGCCTGCAGATAATGCGTTCTTTAAACGCTTTAGCTACTGTCTCGGCAGTCTTATCTGCAATAGGAACTAACTCGCAATATCTGGTGAAATGGTCTACCATAACACACAGATGTTTGTTACCTTGGAGGGAACATTGGAAATTAGTTAACAAATCTAGCGCAACTCTTTCCCAAGGTTCGCTAGTAGTTGGATACACTTGGATTGGATTAGGACCATTAGCATTGCCTTTATGTTGCATGCAGACACTACATTTCCTAACATACTCAGAAATATCAGTTGCCATACGAGGCCAAAAGTATTTCAATCTGGCTTGTTTTACTGAACGATCCATACCAGGGTGTGCAACACCTGGTACATCGTGAACTAGCTGTAAGGCTACGTTCACTAGTGACTGTGGAATTACTAACTGGTATACTCTTCTGCTTGGAGTACCCAACTCGGCTGTTCGATACAGTAATTCTTGGTTCATGAGAAAGTCACTGATGGGAGCTGGTGGCTTCACAGTCAGAATAAGATCTTCCTGGAGCAGGAATCGAATCACACCAGACCACATGGGATCTGTTCGTTGAGCATTCTTTACATCTTCAGCACTAAATGGAGGGTCTGCAGTTACTATACTAACATGTCGCGATAAGGCATCTGCGACTACATTTGACTTAAGAACATAAGAACATAAGAACGAAGGAACACTGCAGAAGGCCTACTGGCCCATGCGAGGCAGGTCCAAGTCCCTACCGGCTTAAGCCAATGCACCCAACCTAGTCAGGTCAGGTCACATTGACTCAAGGGAGGAACACGGCAACCGACCCGTTAGCACAAGCTATCAGGTCTAACTCACACCCACCCACATCTACTCATGTATTTATCCAACCTATTTTTAAAGCTACACAACGTTCTGGCCTCTATAACGGTACTTGGGAGTTTGTTCCACTCATCCACAACTCTATTACCAAACCAGTACTTTCCTATATCCCTCCTGAATCTGAATTTTTCCAACTTAAAACCATTGCTGCGAGTCCTGTCTAGGCTAGATATTATCAGCACACTATTTACATCCCCTTTATTTATTCCTGTCTTCCACTTATAAACCTCAATCATATCCCCCCTAATTCTACGTCTTTCTAGAGAGTGCAGTTTCAGGGCCCTAAGTCTATCCTCATAGGGAAGGTTTCTGATACATGGGATCATCTTTGTCATCCTCCTTTGTACATTTTCCAGAGAATTTATATCCATTCTGTAATACGGTGACCAAAACTGTGCAGCATAATCTAAATGAGGCCTAACCAAGGATGTATAGAGTTGAAGAACAACCTGAGGACTCCTATTATTTATGCTTCTTGATATGAAGCCAAGGATTCTATTAGCTTTATTGCGAACACTTATGCACTGTTGTCTTGGTTTCAGATTACTGCTAACCAGAACTCCTAAATCTTTTTCGCAATCCGTAATATTAAGATCTACATTATTTAGTTTATATGTGGCATGGTTATTGTCCTGTCCAACATTTAGAACTTTGCATTTGTCTATATTAAACTGCATCTGCCACTTCTCCGACCACTGCATCAGTCTATTCAAATCTTCCTGGAGTGCTCGAATGTCCTCGTCAGAATGAATTCGACGGCCTATTTTGGTGTCATCGGCAAACTTGCCGATGTCGCTCTTTATGCCCTCATCTATGTCGTTTATGTAGATTGTGAACAGCAGGGGGCCCAACACTGACCCCTGTGGAACACCGCTCGTGACGCTTCCCCACTCTGATTTCTCCCCATTTATGCAAACTCTCTGCTGCCTATTTGTCAACCATGCCTCTATCCAGGAAAAAATTTCTCCTCCTATTCCATGTGCTTTAATTTTCCTCAATAGTCTCTGATGTGGGACCCTGTCAAAAGCCTTACTGAAGTCCATATACACAATATCATATTCGTTACCATGATCTACCTCCTCAAATACCTTAGTGAAAAAAGTTAATAAATTCGTAAGGCAGGAACGTCCCTTTGTAAAACCATGCTGAGATTCGTTGATTAATTTATGCTTTTCAAGGTGGCTACGAACTGCCTCGGCAATTATTGATTCCATAAATTTTCCCACTATGGAGGTTAGGCTTATTGGTCTATAGTTCGAAGCTAAGGACCTGTCACCTGTTTTGAAAATAGGTATCACATTTGCCATTTTCCACTTATCTGGCACCATGCCAGTTTGTAGTGATATGTTGAAAAGATTAGCCAAAGGTGTGCTAAGCTCCTCTTTACATTCCTTTAGAACCCTTGCATACAGTTCATCAGGGCCTGGGGATTTGTTAGGTTTTAATTTATCTATTTGCCTAAGGACCATGTCACTTGTGACCCTAATAGTGCACAGTTTATTATCGTCCTGTTCTACATAATTTATCATTACTGGAATATCACTGGTATCCTCCTGTGTAAAAACTGAGAGGAAGTATGTGTTAAAAATTCTACACATTTCCTTATCACTGTCAGTAAATGCTCAAAGGTGGGATTGAACTCTTGGATAGTCAAGGTCCATCTAGCTAACCTTCCAGTAGGTTGTTTGTTCTGGAATAAGGGTATCAGTGGAGCATGATCTGTCAAGACATGAACAGAGTACTGATAAATAATGTCTCGGAAGTGCTTTAAAGACCATACTATTGCTAAAGCTTCTTGCTCAGTTACTGTATAATTACGTTCAGCCTTTGTAAGGACGCGACTAGCAAATGCAACTGCGTTGTACTTGCCATCGGTCTTCTGAGCTAGTACGGCACCTATGCCAATTGAACTAGCATCAGTTGTCAGATAGAAAGGCTTAGAAAAATCTGGAAATTTCAAAATTGGAGCAGAAGTTAGCTTTTCTTTTAGAGTTTGGAATGCTCTTTCTTGACGGAAGGTCCAAACAAAAGGAGCATCTTTCTTAAGCAACTCAGTTAGAGGAGCAGCTATGGAAGAAAAATTGGCAATGAAAGATCTATAAAAACCTGCTAAGCCCACAAAGGATCTTACGGCATCAGCAGTTTTGGGAGTTGGAAAATTTAGTACTGCAGTTACTTTACTTTGGTCAGTCGTAACCCCTCTAGGAGTGACTACGTGACCAAGAAACTTAATTTCTGATCTGAAAAATTGACATTTTGACAGTTTGATCTTTAAATTGGCTTCTTCAAGCTTACCAAGTACTACATCAAGTCTTTTCAAGTGTGTATCCACGTCTTTAGACATGACGATTACGTCATCTAAGTACACCATAAGTGCATTACCTATGAGACCTCTAAAGATATTAGTCATGAGCCTTGAGAACGTGATAGGGGAAGATCGTAATCCAAATGCCATACGGAGGAAGTGATAATGACCTGTAGGAGTGGAGAATGCAGTTAGTTCTTGGCTGTCCTCGTGAAGAGGGACTTGCCAAGACCCTTGTAACAAATCCAGGGTTGAAAAGACTTTGTTATCTCCGATATTACGTAAAAGATCACCCAGTACAGGAAGTGGAAAGCGATCTGGAATGGTTTTTGCGTTTAACTTCCTAAAGTCAATTACTGGACGCCAAGTACCATCCTTCTTAGGTACTAGTATCAAGGGTGCATTCCAAGGGGAATTGCTAGGTGCAATAACTCCATCATCAAGCATTTGATTGATCAATTCTTCTGCGACAGCAACTTGTGAATGAGGCATTCTGTACGCAGGTATGTAGATAGGTCTAGTACCAGGTTCAAGTGGAATACGATGGGACAATAAGTTCGTTATACCCATCTTCTCACCTGGTAAAGCAATGGCTTTACGACGTTTGTTCAACAGAGTCAACAAACGCTTGACTTCATCTGGGAAGTCAGTGGGAGCTAAGTCTTTCTCCTCAACTGGTGGAACAGATTGATCCAGTGCAGTGAATGAGGTCTCCCCGGCAGAAATAGCACCGACCCACTGGTCAGGTGACAACTCATCCTCTACCTGAACAGGGTAAGGATAGTGAACAAGGTCAACAAGATTGGTATTTGCTCTAAGGCGAACACTGTGACCCGAAGTGTTGGCCAGGTAGAAATGGATCTTACTATCTCTTACAACATGTAAGGATGGTTCAACAAATAGACCTTTTACTTTGCAGGAATCACTGTCAACTAGGACGTTATCACCATCTGGAACACTAGGAACAACTACAGACACTCTAGTGAGAGCACTAGCCGCAACAGAAACGTCTTTCTGCAGACGGCATGTGACATCAACAAGAGATGGCATTACTAGTTGCAAGTAATTGTTTTCCGACAAGGCGTCCCCTGTGGAGAAACTACTACTCGAACTAGCAGGCATTGCAGGGATAGGTTGAGCACTCAAGGCAATCTGAGCGTCCTCGGACACTTGAGGCATCGGACTATCCTGCAATTCTGAAGGTATAGGTGGAACACTGATGGGAGTGACAGAATTACCAGTGCCTGACCGCTTGGGTACGCTACTGGAGAATGCATTAGCTTGTAAGGACTTAATCCGTACATCATACTCTGCAGCAGTATAACAGATTTCGGATCCAAGCTGGTGACCCCAGAATGGAACGATCAAGTCGTCAATTTGTGCATGCCATCGATAAGGGTCGAGCACAATGCGTAAGTCTCGCATGGAAGCAAATCCCAGTAGAAGGTCACCAGGGAAAGTAATCTGGTCGACAACAAAGAAGGAAACAGTGAAGTCTCTACCTTGGATAGAAAAGGTTAGGGCAGTCTTACCTCGGACACGCAGGTGAGAACCAGATACTCCACTAAGGGAGGACACAGGAGTCGGTTCTACGAGAAGGACATGTCGTAACTTCTTATCCTTAAACAAACTAGACCTAATAATATTGATTTGCGCACCAGAGTCCATGAACAAATGAACGGGCGCATTATAAACAGATGCTTGCACTATAGGGCCTATGGTTGCATTGGAAGTTATGTGCAAACAAAAAGGTGGATTTTCATCAGAAAAGACTTGTTCTACTCCATCCCCAAAATCATCTATGTCAGAGACATGTGAAGCAACATCATCAGCAGGGTTGGCATGCCCGAGACTGCTTAAGGCTTCAAAGGAGTTGTGAACGGGGATGGTGTACTCATTATCACCTACTGTCACCATGGGGCGGTTTGACTGGGGCGCTCGAATTCCCCCGAAATGGAAGAACGAGCCTGGTTCTGGTTAGTTTGAGAAGTGAATGAATGAACCTGGTTCTGGTTATTTTGAAAACCACGAGATCTGTTTCCTCGACGGGTTCTGCGGTTGGAACGACCACGGAAAGATCTAGAGTACTGAAGGTTATAGAGAGCATTACACTCAGATGTGTCATGTCCATGTATTCTATGATAAGTACAGTAGGGAAGATCTGAGTACTCATCATCAGTACGACGTCTCTTAGGGTAACTATCAGGACAATTAATTGCAATATGTCCACGGAAACCACAGTTGTAACAATTCCGCCGACTATGGTTACTGAATGTACTATGAATACTACGAGGTGTATAACGACTCTGTACACTGGTTCTTGATGATCTCTGAGATGGTTGACGACCACGATTTGTCTCTGTGGCGCAAACAAGAGGTGGTGCAGACTGAGGCATATGTGTGACATTACTTTTAATACAAGGGAAAGTACCCTGGGGGCACAAGGAACGTACATGATTTAAGGCTGTAAGAGGTTCCATCGTTACAGTTGGAGGATCAGCCTCATAAGCACACACAGAAGCAGGCGGCATTAGTTCTTTAATTGCTCCAAAAGCTGCTATTTTAGCAATTGATTCTGTAAATGGTTTAGCCTCGTCAGGGAGAAAAGATGATGACTGGACAGCATTGATAAATGATGATAAAAGTTTGTCTAATCTAACAGCAAATGCACTCAACGATTCAGTACTCATGGGTGTAGCATTCACTAGTTCTCTAAGAACGACATATGGATCAGCTGTTTTTACTGGGACAAGGAAAGAACGAATCAGTTCCTCATATTGTGACCACTTAGTAAGATTCCTGAAGTCTCGCATATCAAGGAGATCAACAACGTGAACAGCAGCAGGAGATCGATAAAGAGCTTCGTTAGCAAGTCTGATAAGGCTTTCCTCTGAAGGAGGACCTTCAGCTAGAGCACTAGCACGAGAACGAATGGCTGCAAACCATGCTTCAAGACTATGTACATGGCCATTGAATAAAGGTAACGCATCAAGGGAATCACGAGTATAACTATAATATCTCGGTGTCTGAGTCGGTCTGTCAGTCGGTAAGGAACTGTGAGGACTGATGACAGGACCAGCAGTAGTAGCCTGAGAGGTCTGAGTGTCGACATTCACTAAAGTATCACTTGACGGTATGTGAGACATAATGGCAAAGTACCACGAGAACAAATAAAGCAAAAATAATGAACAATAAAAATGATATAAAATTCTAGAATTGAAATGAAAAGATATACAACTAATTTTGCAGAATAATGTCTAAATACACTGCAAGAGGAAGGAAAACTCAATTTAAAGGACTATTGACCAAGAAAAAAAAAATTTACATTGAAATATACAAGTAAAAATATTACTGGAGACTGAATTAAATGCAAAATGAGCTGTCTTTACTCTTGCTAATAAAAAAAATTAATTAATTAAATTATTTAAATCAATGTGAAAGTGTACAATAAAATTATTAAATTGTTAACTGGGAAATTTTAAATATTTTCTAAGAATGCATAAACAAAATTAAATTATAAATCATAAAAATAGCAATAAAAGAAAATAATTCACTGCAGAACAGTTCATCAAAATAATTCACTTCAGAACAAGTGCAACAAAATAAAGTATAGAAATAATCACTGCAGTAATAAAGTGTCACTGGGAAAACTCAGGTAAAATAATGAATTAAATTATGAAGATCAAAAAAAAAAAATTAACTGATTGAACACTTTAACTCTTAATTGTAAATTAGACAAAACAATTTACTCAACCAGAGTAAGGAAAACACTTTACGTTAAAAGTAATTGAAATTGCATCAAGAGTGAATTTGTTCAAGAATATAAAAATATGAAAAAAAATAAAACACAGGAACAAAACAGGGAATATAACACTTACAGTGGCGGAGCACCCAACAGTATTAGTTTATTCTTACAACAAATTCCTGCTGTGACTGATACAACAAAATCTTGCTGTGACTGATACGACAAAAATTTGCTGGCAAAAATAATGGTACACAGTCTGCGAAAAAATTAGAGGAATGAGACACTGCTGGCATACGAAAAAAAAAGACACACATAGAAATAAATGGATAATTTGGTATGCTGAAAGAATACAATAAAAAAAAAATGAATCACTTCACACAGGGTGACTGACTGGTACACTACACAATAATACTTACTAGAGACAGGAGTAGCATAAGAAAAAACACAGAATAAAAATATAAGATAAGTGAAAACACTGAAAAATATTGTAAAAATTAACGAGTCAAAGAAAAACTGAAAACACAAGGTTTAGAGTACACAAGCAATTTTACTATAAATGTCTCACACACGCAAATGTCTTTAAATGCAAGAAAAATATCTCAAGAAAATTATCACTGAAGTCGGGAGTAGTAGACGGGTGATTACTGGTGATGAGCGGGCGGGTGGTGTTTCCTCCTCCAATCACACTGTTGTCGTGAAGAAATGTGCGTTCTAGGCGAACTCACATAACTGGCTTTATCGGTGGCACCAGCTACAATCTCTTGACCAATTATGTGAGCCAAAACAGTACTAGGACCCGGTACAAGGGTGCAAACAACCACAGGTAGATGAGTGGATGGCTGGTGGTGGTGGTAGAGAGTGGTGGGTGTGACTCTCGCTGGGGTACTGCCGCGCACCCCGGGTGGTGGGAGAGAGTGGTGGGGGGGGACGCTGGGGGTCTGCCGCGCACCCCACTCACCCACAAGGTGGCTTGAAAACCCACTCTATGCCACAGGAATGGTAAAAACCACTCTTAGCATCCAACAGGGAGCACAAAGCGATATAAACAATACCTCAGAGGAACTTGGCTTACTTCTTACTGCGTGGCTTACTTCTCTCTCTCAGCTGGGTTAGAAGCTGGGTTGGCTGACTGGCTTACCCCACGAGAATGGATGACTGGAAGACGTGTAACGATGCACAAAGCACGGAGGAGCAGTTGGATGACAGGAGACAGGCTGGATGATAGGCTGACTGGCGTTCACTTCCACAGTCTGGCTTACTGACTGGCTTAATTGCAAAATCCGGGTCAACCCCTCGGAGATTGAAGCAATTAGCACACGAACTAAGCCAGGAAGCTTGAAACGGCTGCAACAGGCTTGCAGGATGAAAGCTGTGAGGGGAGTCAGCTGCTGCTGGCTGGTGGTGCGCGAGGGTAGAGCTGGTGGCTGGAGGTTCACCTATGACCCTGCCGGCTACTCACAACAGTCTTCAAACGCCTTGAATTACCCTTAAAAAACGTAAATCCACGCTCCACACCGCTGTACACCATTTATCATGTGGGAGTTCGATACGTGGATTAGGGTAGAAATACTCACGTAGGCTGTTATTACTTATAATTGCTGTTATGTGGAGGGAGCCCGCAGCCGTTACCTGTCTCCTTGGTTACACTCGTAAAACTGACTAGCCGGCTGGCCAGTACCCCGTAGTGGGTCTTTTGAAATAGTGTCAGCTCAGCACAGACCGTGACTCAAGACGGTTGGTCGTTGAGTCAACAGACAGGTTACTGGTAACTGGTTACTGGTAACTGGTTACTACTACTGAGAAGTCATCACACCTCGACAGCAGTCATTACACCTCGACAGCAGTCATTACACCTCTACAGCAGTCATCACACCTCGACAGCAGTCATCACACCTTGACAGCAGTCATTACACCTCTACAGAAGTCATCACACCTCGACAGCAGTCATCACACCTCGACAGCAGTCATCACACCTCGACAGCAGTCATCACACCTCGACAGAAGTCATCACACCTCGACAGAAGTCATCACACCTCGACAGAAGTCATCACACCTCGACAGCAGTCATCACACCTCGACAGCAGTCATCACACCTCGACAGAAGTCATCACACCTCGACAGCAGTCATCACACCTCGACAGAAGTCATCACACCTCGACAGAAGTCATCACACCTCGACAGCAGTCATCACACCTCGACAGAAGTCATCACACCTCGACAGAAGTCATCACACCTCGACAGAAGTCATCACACCTCGACAGCAGTCATCACACCTCGACAGAAGTCATCACACCTCGGCAGCAGTCACCTTATTGTCAGCAGTCACGTTTCATAGACAGTAAGAAAGGTCAGGAAGGTGCACCAAGCATCAATTTCAGTCTCTTCATTGTTCCAGTGATATTCCTGAGAAAGATTTTGGGAATTCATTTGCACTTTAAATCTCGGAGAGGATTCCTTGGCAACAGCCCATAAGCCTAAACAGCCTCAAAGCCTGGCTGATCTGGCAGTTACACTCAAAAGTTCAACCTTTAAAGCTGCCCGAAGTGTTAACTAATGACTCGATTTGCTCGACTCTTATCCGGATCTATTACCAAACTAATGTTCTAGTGTGTCCCTTATACATCGGAATTCATCCTGTTGAAACATTATAGTTTCTTCGTTAGATATCTTAAGTGTCCTACTTATATCTACTTTATTTTTACTTGTCTTCCACTTACATTCATTTATTTATCCCTTCACTCTACGGCTTTCAAAAGACTATATTTACCTGGAGAGGGTTTCAGGGGTCAACACCCCCGCGGGTCGGTCTGAGACCAGGCTCTTAATTTTTTTTCGTAAGAATGATACTTTATATAGTGGATCAGGTTGATCATCCTTCTCTTTATGTTCTGCAATATATTTTAATTCTGTTGTACGGAGACCAGAATCGGCGCTGCACAGTCTAAATAGGATCTCTGGTTGTGTTCCTGGCACGGTGGTGCGTGATGTTTTCCATTACCTCCTCCAGCATCTTAACACTTCAGGTGGTGAGGGGGTGGGGTAAGGGAGTAGGTGAGGGGTAATTTGTTGTGCTGGAAGGGGGTCAGGAACGTGGATGGGAAGGGTGAGTAGAGGGAAGTGGGGATTATGGGTTGGTGTGAAGGGTAGTTGCTAGGGGATGATGAAGACTTTGGGTATAGGAACTGGGTTAGGACATGGCTTGTTATGAGTTGTTGTGTTTGAGTGGGAAGGATGGGGGGATAGAGTCTGATCGGGAGTCTACATGGGGCTGTGCATGGTGGTACTCTGGGGCTGAGTTTCCATACTTGTATATGCATTCCTTGGCTCTCATTCATGTTTCGGGTGTTTTTCTTTTCATTCTTTCTTGAAGTTGTTCCGTCTCCTTTTCTGTCTTATCCCGAGCGACGTGCGCACAAGTATGTATTTTCGATTACCTCAATAGTTTCTGCAGTTTAATGATCTTATCTCGTGCTATTTCTGTTCTGAGGGTCAGTCTGATTGGGTATAATTTTCCCATGAACACTTTCAGTCTCTGAAAATTTGTCACCTGGTTCACCCAGGTCTTCCACCTGTCAGTTTAATGATAACTTGACTCTCTTGCTCCTCTGACACACACACACACACACACACACACACACACACACATACACACACACACACACACACTAACCTTGACACCATTGTTGCTGCACTAGAATATCACTGACAACATTACTACTACACTACACTAACACTGACATTATTACTAACACTCCCCATTACTATTAAACCATACCCCCGGCCGGGATTGAACCCGCGGTCATAGAGTCTCAAAACTCCAGCCCGTAGCGTTAGCCACTAGACCAGCTAGCCACAATAAGATTCATCCAACTAGGTATATTTCTACACCATAGGAAAGTTAGCACAGGCACCTCTGTGACCCATTACTATCATTACTACATTAGAGTAACACTGAGTGACAACGTTATTACCCGACCAGACACTAACACTGAGGGACACTTCTCTGTGTTGCCTTCCGTGACTCAGGAATGAAATAATTTCTTACCCCTGCAGCTATTTTACTGTCATATTGCACGATGTTGCTGACTTCAGACCAACCCTAGCCTGGAGGTGCCTGCAAATAGCAGAGAAAGTTGCATGTTGAAGGAAGGTTACTTTCTGTTGAGTCTTGAGGGAGGCGGCGGCCTTGAAGCTCCCATATATAGCACTCACTGGTGTCTGTCTGTAATATATAATTGCTACTGGGTGAGGGAGTGGGCGGGTGGGCGTGGTCCGAGAGGCAAGTTGAAAGGAAGGGTTGAGGGCGTGGTTGTGTTCTGCTGGTGTGCTTCATTATTTACCTGTGACTTAGGTGTGGTTGAGTGCCGTTGTTAGAGAAGGTGCAGGCGTAGTTTCTGGTGGTTCTAGCAAGGTGTTGGCACACTTCTATGTTGAAAATGGTATAAAATACAGACAAGTTGATGAGTAAGACATGTGCAACATTGGGAATCTTTACTGATGAAACGTTTAGTCCAGACAGTAGGCTTCTTCAGTCAAATACAGAGGCAGCAAGTGTAGTAGCGAAGTAAAGATGAGGTCATCACTCCAACCTTTAAGAAACAGTATTTGAGGTGTTGAGTTCCTCATCATCAACAGCATTTAAGACTCCATTCTCCTGCTTCATACCTCTCCCAGACCATGAAGCTGATCTCTTCTCCAGGCTGAGGGACTGACAACCTCAAATACTATTTCAAGGTTGATGGAATGATTACATCATCTTCGTTACTACACCTGCTGCCTCTGTATTTGACTGAAGAAGCCTACTGTGTAGGAGAAACTTTTCAACGTTCAAGATACCCAACTTCTGCACATATATCTTACTCATCATAGTTCTAAGTGAATGGGTTGCCATGGCTGGGTGTAAGTGTGGTTGCAAGTACATGGGAGGTCATGGTAGGCTATGAGTGTACATGGGAGGTCATGGTAGGCTGTGAGTACATGGGAGGTCATAGTAGGTTATGAGTACATGGGAGGTCATGGTAGGCTGTGAGTATATGGGAGGTCATGGTAGGCTGTGATCGTCTTTCCACACTCAATGATATTATATATTCAAATTTATAGTCTATAGGTTGAGAGAAGACTTGTTCCGTGTGAAACCTTGAAGTTTATCTCATTGTTTACAGTGTTCCTGCATGTGTTATGGACGGGAAATTTACGTACTTGGTTACAGAGGAATAACGAGTTTATTTTAAAATTCCTTGTTAGTAAAAAGTGATGCTAAATAAATCCAGTATTATGCTCAGGAAGTCTGAGGAAACCATTAGTATGTCTGGGTGCTTATACTGGCAGCCATACTCAAGCTGCTGCTGCAGGATACCCACACCCAAGTTAGCAAGCCAGCAGAAGAGCCAGGGATGAACATGGTGGGTAAGGGGCTCACTCACTGACAATTTATGAGTGACATTGGATCGGCTTTTAGCATTCTATGTTAAGTTGTTATACAGCCTCTTCAGGAGGAAGAGAGCGGTAAAGGATCAGGTAATCACGCTAAAGAAGAGAGGAGGAGAGCTCACAAGGAATGACCAGGGAGTATTTGTGTACGTGAATGACATGAGAGAAGGGATAGAATCAGAGATACCCTTGTTTGCAGATATTTCATTGTGTTTATGTATTATTAAATAACTTTAAACTTATCTAAAATATGTTTGGTTGGATTAGGCTAAATTAAATTACGCTTGTTATAATAAGGCTAGGTAAGTTTTCTAAGGTTCTTTGGTACAAAATTATAAGTTTTACAATGACATAAATGAAAAAAATATTTTTAAAAGTATAAGAAAAAAATTTAGAAAGGACTTAATTTTAAACTAGTTCTTGTTAATTGACCAGTTTTATCTATTCGGCACGACATATATATGACAAAAAACGCTAAAAATCAGTGGTCCTGATGAAAGTACATTAGTCTAAGAGATGAGACCAGGAGCTAAGTCTCGATCCTCGCAAGCACAGCTTGGTGAGTACACGCCCACGCAGCATTTAGGTGTATGATGGACGAAGAGTGGAGAAAAAAAAAAGGTTTAATGAGTTTTGCAAAACAATGGAGGTGTCTACATAGAACAAGAAATGGGAGGGATGAACTGCAGCTGCCGAGACACAGATACAGTGCCTTGAGGAGCTGAGGGAGAAAATGAGCAATGTGATGGGAGCAGGAACAGTATCAGAAGGAGAGGGGACTGGTGGATGGAAAGGAACGAAGAAGACCTTTGCAGAAATGTTTCCAGATAACCTGGAGGTGCAGAAGACAAGGCAAAGAGCAAAGAAGTTATTCAATTCAGAGACTGAGATATAGAAAGAAAGGAAGTGGGAAGAGGAGAGAGAGGTCACTGATCATTCACCTGCTTCAGGAGGGTGAAGAGAGGACATGCAACAAAATATGACAGGCAGAACAAATGGAGATTAACCATATCACAATAACGGGCAGGGAGAGCATGTTTTGGGTGTCAAATTTTCAGACTGGGAGGTACTCAAGGGGGTAAAAGTTGCCCAGTCAAATTGACCTTTACGACAGAAACAATAGAAGATGGGATAATGCAGCAGAAACCACGGTTAAGAGACGGAAGATTATTACCAGGTGTTCCTTGATTGGGACAGAACCAGAAAGAAATGAAAGCAACTAAGAGGGCACATAGATGGCAGAGACAGGAATAACAGAGCATGCACCAACGGGCATGGAAGCTCAGCCCTCAGAAGACTGCCAAGCACAACCGCTCACAGAACCCCCTCAACCCCTATAACCCCCCACCCAAGTACAATAAACCAAAATAAACCACATTCCACACCTACAGTCCCTATTTCCCTCAGCACAAACACCATCCTCACAGCAGCCTCTCAAAATCCCACCACCTTCCATACCCTCAACCTACACTAACTCCTTCCCCTCGGCCCATGGGCAAGGGCCAAGCATCCAAGAACCCATAAACCAGGATACAGTAATGGAAAAAAAAGTTGAACATCTGGTACATCAGTGCAGATGGAATAGCAAATAAGAGTAAATAGTGGCATGAATGAATTATGGAGGTATCTCCAGACATCTTGGCACTCACGGAGACAAAGCTTACGGATATAACAGATGTGATTTTCCTGGCTGGCTATCAGATTCTGAGGAAGTACAGAGGGAACAGATAAGGCTCATTAGAAACTGGTGCAGTTTTGAGATAGGAAGAATAGACAGAAGGGAAATCAATTACTTCATAAGCAGGCACGCTTAAGACCGGTGGTCCCAAAGTGATGATTACAGTGATGTACAACCAACCACTAAATAGCAAGAGGCCAAGAGAAGAGTATGATGAAATCAACAGAGCAATGGTGGATACACTGTCTGAGGCAGCCAGAAAAGCCTACATGTGCAGGGCAAAGTTATGTCATGGAGGACTTTAACCACAGGGAGACTGACTAGGAAAACCTAGAGCCACATGGAGGGATAAGATGCTGAAGGTAGTTATAGAGAACTTCATGTGCCAAGATGTTAGGGACACAACCAGAGAGAGACAGACAGGCAGACAGACAGATAAACCAGCAAGGTTGGACCTGAGATTCACCCTGAGTGGTTCCAACATACTGGATATCACATATAACAGGCCTCTCGGCGCCAGTGATCACATGGTTCTGAGTTTCGAATATCTTGTGGAATTAACAGTGGAGCATGAGGAGGAGGGAAGTAGCCATACTTGAAAGGAGGGAATTACACAGGCATGAGGCACTTCCTGTATGAGGTGCAGTGGAAAAGAACTTGAGGGAAAGGTAGTGAACGAAATGACGGAACATGTGGCCAGAAAGTGCAGGGAGACAAAGGAGAAATTCATACCCATGGGCAATAGAAACAATGGGAAACCCAGAGTGTATAGAAAAAGTATAGAATGCAAAACACTGAGAAAAACATGGAGTTGAGCTGAAGAGCCAGAAATGAATGTGCATGGATAAGGAGAGAGGTTCAACGGCCATTTAAGAATGACAGCACTGAAAACCAAATTTGGCCCAAAGTTATATAGCCACATCAGGAGGAAAAAAAAAAGTCAGGAACCAGGTAATCAGGTTGATGAAGAAAGGAAAGGAGTCCACAAGGAATGACCAGGAAGTCTAAAGAGCTCAGCCTGAGATTTAGGGAGGTATTCTCAGAGACAGACATGCTTCCAGCAATCTGAAGCAAGAGAGTGCACCAGCAAGTGTTGGTCACTATACACACAATCGGGGAGGAGTTGAGGAAACCGCTATATGAGCTGGATACCTCGAAGGTGGCGGGACCAGATAATATTTCTCCGTGAGTCCTGAGAAAGGTAGCAGAGGTGCTGTGTGTGTGCCGCTGGCAACAGTCTTCAACAAGACTATCAGAACCGGGCAACTACCAAAGGCGTGGAACACAGCAAATTTAGTCCAAATTTTTAAGAAAGGAGATAGACAGGCAGAATTAAACTACAGACCAGTGTCAGCGACATTTATAGTATGTACAGTTATGGAGAAGGTTATCAGGAGGAGATTGATGGAGCACCTAGAAAGGAGTGGGTTCATACATGACAACCAGCACTGTTTCAGGAATGAAAAACCCTGTGTCACAGACCTACTAGAGTTCTTTGACAATGTAAGAAGTCTCTTGACACAGTTCCACATCAAAGAATGGTACAACAACTAGAACAGTAGTCAGGGTTAACAGGGAAAGCACTGCAATGAATCAGGGAATACCTGACAGGAAGGAAACAGTGAGTGATAGTCTGTGACGAGGTGTCGAAATGGGGGCATGTGACGAGTGGGGTTCTATAAGGATCAGTCCTAAAGCCGGTGCTGTTTCTTACATACATGACATCACAGAAGGGATAGAGTCAGAAGCATCCCTGTTTGCAGACGACGTGAAACTAATAAGGAGAATGCAAGTGGACGAGGACCAGGAAAGGCTGCAAAGAAATCTGGACAGGCTATAGGCCTGGTCTGACAAATGGCTCCTGGAGTTTAATCCCACCAAATGTAAAGTTATGAGGCTTGATGAAGGACAAAAAAGACCGCAGATGGAGTACAGGCTCGGGGGCAAAGGCTACAAAGTCAAGAAGATCCTTGGGATGAGTATCATACTGATGCAGTAAATGCAAGTCTAGGAAATCTAAGAAGAGCGTTTTGACATCTAGGTAAGGAGTCATTCATGCCACTCGAATTTAACCCGCCAAATGCAAAGTCATGAAGATCGAGGAAGGGCAAAGAAGACCGCAGACGGAGTATAGGCTAGGTGGCCAAAACTACAAACCTCACTCAAGGAAAAAGATCTTGGGGTGAGTATAATAGCGAGCATGTCTCCTGAAGCACACATCAGCCAGATAACTGCTGTTGCATATGGGTGCCTGGCAAACCTGAGAGTAGCGTTCCGATACCTCAGTAAGGAATCGTTCAAGACTGTACACTGTGTACGTTAGGCCCATACTGGAGTATGCAGCTCCAATTTAGAACCCACGCTTGGTCAAGCAAGTCAAGAAATTAGAGAAAGTACATAGGTTTGCAACAATGCTAGTTCCAGAGCTAAGGGTAATGTCCTACGAAGAAAGGTTAAGGAAAATCGGCCTGATGACACTGGATGACTGGAGGGTTAGGGAAGACATGATAACAACATTCAGAATACTGCGAGGAATAGATAAGGTGGACAGAGACAGGACGTTCCAGAGATGGGACACAGAAACAAGGGGTCACAATTGGAAATTGAAGACTCAGATGACTCAAAGGGATGTTAGGAAGTATTTCTTCAGTCATAGAGTAGTCAGGAAGTGGAATAGCCTGGCAAGTGATGTAGTGGAGGCAGGAACCATACATAATTGTAAGACGAGGTATGATAAAACTCCTGGAGCAGGGAGAGAGAAGACCTAGTAGCGATCAGTGAAGTGGCGGGGCCAGGAGCTGAATATCGACCCCTGAAACCACAAATAGGTGAGTACAGCCTCTTTACCCCCCCCCCCTCTCTCTCTCTCTCTCAGGGAGAGCGAGGTCATCAAGGTACGCAGACTAGCGGGCACCCCACACACCATCGTTCTACCGTTATGTGTAACATAACTCAGCACATTTTTCCCCTGATCCAGTTTCACCTTCATATGTATATATATATATATATATATATATATATATATATATATATATATATATATATATATATATATATATATATATATATATATATATATATATATATATATATATATATATATATATATATATATATATATATATATATATATATATATATATATATATATATATATATATATATATATATATATATATATATATATATATATATATATATATATATATATATATATATATATATATATATATATATATATATATATATATATATATATATATATATATATATATATATATATATATATATATATATACATGTGTATACACATTAGATGTACACAGCGTTTGTGCACACTACATCAATACATAAACGAAATACCAACTCAGTACATATGAATGAACATTGTTTAGCATGAGTACATACAAAAAAAAAAATTCTTCGTACTCATAAATCGTGTGTACAATTTTGAGTACACACACAGTGTGAGGACTCATGGCACATAAATTACCTTCACGGTAAGCATTAGAAAAAAAAATGTTGACAATATAGACAAATTGACAACATTTGTCTGGTATGTTGGAAGACAAATCAAAATTTTATTGATAATAGACACGAAAAGTCACTTGTTTACAAAATGCCAGGAAATTAAAAAAAATCGCGCTGAAAATGAAGACAATCCGTTACAAGTGATATTCAAGTTAAACAGGATCCACTATAAGCAACTTGAAAGTGCTGACACATAAAATAAGTTACTGATGAAAATGTGTGCAGAGAAATAAGAATATTGATGAAAATACGTAGATAGAAATACGCTAGAGATCAGGTACGGGTTAGAGACGAGATTCAGCCAAGTTCCTTTCCCGAGTCCCAATTTTGAGCCATGGGATTCGAATCTAATTCCATAATTTTTAAAGGGGTGGACCTGTAAGCTAGTGGAAGGCCTGAGTCAGATGACCAAGAGCTCCAGCTGCGGGTTGTCATATGACTAAGACCCGCGTCAGGAAACACTTGTCTTGTTTCCTAAAAAACCTTACCTAACCCAACCTATGGGTTGGGTTAGGTAAGGTTGGGTTACACAGCCACCTGCTTCTCCCTGTCTTCCGGTTAGTCTTTTATTTCGTCGAAGACATTGTTCCAGACTACGGAGCAGCAGTCTTCTCCAGGCTGAGGGACTGATTACCTCAAAATTAATATTTCGAGGGTGATGGACTGACTACAAAGTCTTTACATCTACACTGTTTCTACTGCCTCTGTATTCCATTGAAGAAGCCTACTGTGTAGACGATACGTTTCGGAAGAAATATATATATATATCTGTTGCACACAGTGTCATACCAATACAAGTCCCATTTACGAATTTAGTTCCTGGCTTAAAAGTTTTTGTACTAATTTTAAGGAATTTGAGCTTAGAGGTTAAAAATAACTGGTTATAATACGTGAGTTGTGAGAACTTAAAAACCCCTTTATAGTGTACACAAACGGTATATGTGTTAAGTTAAGAAACCTTGAATTCTATTTTCGTATTGTGAGCTCTGCTACCCAGCTATGAATTCTACGAATGAGGAATAACGACTTTTTTTTCAGTTACAGGATCATTTTTTGAGCATTTCGACTTTTCCCTGGGTTCCATTTATGAGTCGCAGAGTACAGTTTATGAGTAGTGAGATTAATTTCAGAGTTGTGAATTCCTTTCCGACTGAAGAATGTACTTTATGATATGAATTTGTGAGTCATGATTCCAAATTATGAGTTATAAGCTAAATTCTATTTTCATCTTCTCATTCTATTTCAAATTGTGCAGTTTTTTTTACTACAGAGATCAATCTTATAGTTAATTTTTCTTTTAATTAATATGTTCAAGTTATACTTCCGAATATTGAGCTCCATTTTGGAGTTTTGAGCTCCATTTTGGAGTCATGAACTCCATTTTGGAGTTATGAGCTCCATTTTGGAGTTTTGAGCTCCATTTTGGAGTCATGAACTCCATTTTGGAGTTATGAGCTCCATTTTGGAGTTTTGAGCTCCATTTTGGAGTTTTGAGCTCCATTTTGGAGTCATGAACTCCATTTTGGAGTTATGAGCTCCATTTTGGAGTTATGAGCTCCATTTTGGAGTCATGAACTCCATTTTGGAGTTTTGAGCTCCATTTTGGAGTTATGAGCTCCATTTTGGAGTTATGAGCTCCATTTTGGAGTTATGAGCTCCATTTTGGAGTTATGAGCTCCATTTTGGAGTTTTGAGCTCCATTTTGGAGTCATGAACTCCATTTTGGAGTCATGAACTCCATTTTGGAGCTAGGAGCTTCATTTTTGAATAATAGGCTCCGTCTTGGAGTCATGAGCTCCCTTTTGAAGTTATGAGCTCCATTTTGGAGTCATGAACTTCATTTTGGAGTTATGAGCTCCATTTTGGAGTCGTTAACTCCATTTTGGAGTCATGAACTCCATTTTGGAGTCGTGAACTCCATTTTGGAGTCGTGAACTCCATTTTGGAGTCGTGAACTCCATTTTGGAGTCGTGAACTCCATTTTGGAGTCGTGAACTCCATTTTGGAGTCGTGAACTCCATTTTGGAGTCGTGAACTCCATTTTGGAGTCATGAACTCCATTTTGGAGTTTTGAGCTCCATTTTGGAGTTTTGAGCTCCATTTTGGAGTTATGAGCTCCATTTTGGAGTTTTGAGCTCCATTTTGGAGTTTTGAGCTCCATTTTGGAGTCATGAACTCCATTTTGGAGTTATGAGCTCCATTTTGGAGTTTTGAGCTCCATTTTGGAGTCATGAACTCCATTTTGGAGTTATGAGCTCCATTTTGGAGTTTTGAGCTCCATTTTGGAGTTTTGAGCTCCATTTTGGAGTCATGAACTCCATTTTGGAGTTTTGAGCTCCATTTTGGAGTTTTGAGCTCCATTTTGGAGTTATGAGCTCCATTTTGGAGTTTTGAGCTCCATTTTGGAGTTTTGAGCTCCATTTTGGAGTCATGAACTCCATTTTGGAGTTATGAGCTCCATTTTGGAGTTATGAGCTCCATTTTGGAGTCATGAACTCCATTTTGGAGTTTTGAGCTCCATTTTGGAGTTATGAGCTCCATTTTGGAGTTATGAGCTCCATTTTGGAGTTATGAGCTCCATTTTGGAGTTTTGAGCTCCATTTTGGAGTCATGAACTCCATTTTGGAGTCATGAACTCCATTTTGGAGCTAGGAGCTTCATTTTTGAATAATAGGCTCCGTCTTGGAGTCATGAGCTCCCTTTTGAAGTTATGAGCTCCATTTTGGAGTCATGAACTTCATTTTGGAGTTATGAGCTCCATTTTGGAGTCGTTAACTCCATTTTGGAGTCATGAACTCCATTTTGGAGTCGTGAACTCCATTTTGGAGTCGTGAACTCCATTTTGGAGTCGTGAACTCCATTTTGGAGTCGTGAACTCCATTTTGGAGTCGTGAACTCCATTTTGGAGTCGTGAACTCCATTTCGGTTTTAGGAATTTATTACTGCGATGAATATTTCAAATACCGGTTTATAAACTCCATTTTAAAAGTTCTAATTGTGAGTTATTAATTCTCTCTATGAGGTGTGAGATCCTCATGCGAGCTATGGGTTCCTCTTGTGAGTTATGAGTTTTCTTTGTGAGTTATCAATCGTTCTAGTGTGTTTTGAGTTAAAACACAGATGATATAGTATATAATTAAGTTTTCCTAAGAAGTAAATTCCTCTGACAGCCTTCAACCCCGAGGGGCTCAGGGCTGAAGTACTTGCCACCATCTGTGAGTTGTGAGACGTAAGCAATGAGGATCGTAAAGAGCGTTTCTGTAAACGCAATTACCTCTAAAGGTCGTAAGCAATGGAGCAATTACCTTGAGTTACGCTTGCTGGGCTGGCCAGTGTCTGACTTACGTACATGCGTGCGTGTGCGTTAGTTGCCATTTCGTCCTAGGCACATGTCGATTAGACACTAGGCCTGTGTGTATGTGTCTGTGTGTCTTCTAGATCAACTGAATCAGCATCACGGACTTCTGGCCTCTTATCATTTCTTCTCTTGTAACTGTGTATCGAGTTTGCCTCCACCACTCAGTCTTTTAGGTCATATCCACCCTGAGACTAGATAAATGCTTCTTTACATCCCTATTGCTCATCTCTGCCTTCAGTTTCCACTTGTCCCCTTGATCCTGGTCCTCGTAATTCAATTAGTCTGTCCCTATCAATTCCTCTTAAGATTTTGTATGCAGCGTTCAAATCTTTCTTTGCTCTAAGTTCGTCAGGTTTAGTTCTCTCAACCTCATTTGTGGTCACAGTGGTACCTATGCGAACCTTCCTATAGTGTAGAAATATACCTAGTTGGATGAATCTTATTGTGGCTAGCTGGTCCAGTGGCTAACGCGTAGGTCTGGAGTTTTGAGACTCTCTGATCGCGGGTTCTATCCCCTTCCTGGTATAGTTTGTTTGCAATCGTGTCATTACGATTTATTAAGTCATCTCAACCTCTCATAGTGCATTCCTCCCATTCCCGGTACTTTCCTGGTTATATAAGTTCGGACCTTAACCTGGTTGAAAACCTTTGGACCTTTTCCACTTTCTTCACTTACTTGACCAGTTGTGAGCTTCATGCTGGGACCACATATTCAATGATTAGCCTAAACCTGTGTCCTGTATAAGGTTTTGGAGGATTCTTCTTGCAGGTTCCTGAATGCTCCTTTTGATGTTCATAGGGCCCAGTAGGGTAGAAAATTGTGTGATCAGTTATATTTGGTGGAGATGCCGAGCAAGAACCCGTGAATCGACCCTCGCAGTCACAAATGGGAGAGAACACATAATATAGTCTCTGAATATTTCAGTGTGGGTCACTTGCCATGAGATGAAGAAACAGGTCAGTGGAGAGACTGAGACATCCATCACTCATACATTACAACCTCGACACACCTGGCGAGGTCGAGCTACGACTTTCACCCCTGACCCCTGATCTCCCAGTAACCTGTCCCGTAGTTGACCTACATGCCAGGTTTAGGAAATCCCCTCCATTCCTTCCTCCCTCCCTCCCTCCCACTACCCGTTTCACTTCCAGTCTAGAGGGTGAACGATGCCACTTAGTGCCATATGGCACTTGACATGAATGTTAACGTAAGCCTGGTGTGCGCTCTCTCTTATATACTGTAAAGAGATATTATATTTATTTTCTAGTATTCATTGTGCTCAGAATTGGATACAAGTTGACATAACAGATAGTAGTGGTGGTGATAATGATGGTACTGGTGGCGATAGTGGGAATGTTGGTAGTATTGGTGGTGGTATTGGTATTGATGGTGGTGGTAGGAGACGTCAGGTGCTATGAAAAAAACATAAGAATGGAGAAACACTGCAGAAGGCCTACTGACCCATACAAGGCAGGTCCTTATCAAAACCACCCCTACCCAAAGCTACCCAAGAATTTACCCCCGTACCCAATGGCACCAATCAAACCCAGCCCCTCCCACTCATATATCTGTCCAATCTCTTTTTAAAAGTCAGGCTTTGTTCTGCAACTGAACTACTGAGAATTTAACAAACTGTAGTTCTTGGGTGGTGACAGTGATTGTATCGTTAGTTGTAGTGGTGGTGGTAGTTATATGATGAGAATGATGATTATATGAGTGGTGTTTATATGGGTGGAAGTGGGGGCTATTCGGAATAAGGGGTGATGACGGTGGATGTGGATGTATGGGTGATGATAGTGATGGTGAGTGTAATTATTATGGTGGTGGTAGTTGTAGGAGTGATACACAAATAACCTGAACATAGTAGAGGAGCTTGCGACGTTTCGGTCCTACTTGGACCATTTAGAAAGTCGCACTAACAGAAAGGAGAGAAGTGAGTATATATAGGGCAGCAGACAGGGACGGGACAAGAGAGGTAGTGGTTGAGGTGGTGGTGGTGGTGGTGGTAGTAGCAGTAGTGGAGTCAGTCAAATACTAAGAAAGAGGAGCACTGCAAGGGAGCTAGGAGCCCATGGAGGATAGGAGCAAGAAAACAGAGGAGGGGAAATAACAAAAGAACAAATGCCCAAGGCAGAAGAAAGAAAACCCAAAGGAAAAAGAGGAAAGAGGAAACGCGAAGAGGGAGAAGGGGAAAAAAGAATCAGGTTAAGTCACGGGTGTTCTGAAGTTTGGAGGTTTTTACAATGTAATGGGGAAAGAAGGCATCTACAGAAGCTGTACCTCGACTCGTGCGATAAGAATAGTGCAGTGTGCAGCATCAGTTTCTAATTTATTTAAAATCATATCACTGAACATTTCAAGCAAATCAAAAGAAACATTCACAATGCATCACATGGAAACTAATGAGTTATTAATGAGTTATTTATGTAGACGTAAATTAGGTCATTACGATTTTAACTAGATATAAACATGTAGTTCATTACCACTGTAACTTGTTCAGCTATCAAAACTTGTGGCCCAGTCCCTGGACCCATTATGTACCTCTGTAATGTTGAGGTACAGTCCCTGGACCCATTATGTACCTCTGTAATGTTGAGGTACAGTCCCTGGACCCATTATGTACCTCTGTAATAAAAACATAAGAAAGGAGGATTACTGCAGCAGGCCTGTTGGCCCATACTAGGCAGGTCCTTTACAATCCATCCCATTAACAAAACTTTTAAGAACATAAGAAAGGAGGAACACTGCAGCAGGCCTGTTGGACCATATTAGGCAGGTTCTCAAAACCTTATTTATATCCCTGGATCCATTATGTACCTTTGTAATGTTGAGGTACAGTCCCTGGACCCATTATGTGCCTCTGTAATGTTGAGGTACAGTTCGTTGACCCACTATGTACTTCTGTAATGTTGAGGTACAGTCCCTGGACCCATTATGTACCTCTGTAATGTTGAAGTACAGTCCTTGGACGCGTTATGTACCTTTATAATGTTGAGGTACAGTTCCTGGACCTATTATGTGCCTCTTTAAAGTTGAGGTACAGTTCCTAGACCCATTATGTACCTCTGTAATGTTGAGGTACAGTCCCTGGACTCATGCACCTCTGTAATTATGTACTTCTGTAATGATGAGATGCATTCTGTGGATTTTCTATGTGCCTCTGTAATGTTGACATACAGTCCCTGGACCCGTGTCCCGTAGCTCAATTGATAACGCACTCAGCTCACACACTGAGGTCTGGGGGTCGATCCCGATGCGGGTGGAAACATTAGGACATTTTTCCTTAAGACACCTGCTGTCCATGTTCACCATCAGTAAAATAGGTACCTGGGTGTTAATCGACTGGTGTAGGTCGCATCCTGGGACAAAATTGACCTAATTTGCCAGAAATGCTCTGCATAATAAGCGACTTTCTATATAGTAGTACGTCATTGATGTCAGCTGTGGTCTGTTGACCTTGTACATGTATTTGTGTAAATTATTATTATTATTATTATTATTATTATTATTATTATTATTATTATTATTATTATTATTATTATTATTATTATTATTATTATTATTATTATTATTATTACTATTATTATTATTATTATTATTATTATTATTATTATTATTATTATTACTATTATTATTATTATTATTATTATTATTATTATTATTATTATTACTATTATTATTATTATTATTATTATTATTATTATTATTATTATTATTATTATTATTATTATTATTACTATTATGTACCTCTGCAATGTTGAGATACATTTCCTGGACCCATTATGTGCCTCTGTAAACTTTTGACTACCGCTCACACCATGGGTATGAGCTGCACAAGAAAAATATTAAACTAAACTGGAAACTGATATCCAAATTTTTTAAATAAAAATGACAGATTAAGAAATACAGAGCCCAGAACTAATTGAAAACTTCCATTTAACAGAAGAAGCATTTTCTTGTTATCCCAGGAAGACCAATATCCTAAATTACCCCAGCACATCAAGTATGAAACCACTCAGAAGATGCTCGTTATCAAGTTATCAGAGGTGATAACTTTGATGAGGCACTCAGAAATTATCACATGAAATAACATTTCAATTTTCCCAATTTTATTCCCAAAAACAAGCCAAACTCTTCTCTAAGACTGACCAGGGCTTAGGGTTTAGCGCTTAGTTATCATTATAATAATAATGATCAGTATGCAAGCAAGTACATAAGTAAGCAAGAAAGTAAGTACATAAGTAAGCAAGAAAGTAGGTACATAAGTAAGCAAGTAAGTAAGTACATAAGTAAGCAAGAAAGTAAGTACATAAGTAAGCAAGAAAGTAGGTACATAAGTAAGCAAGTAAGTAAGTACATAAGTAAGCAAGAAAGTAAGTACATAAGTAAGCAAGAAAGTAGGTACATAAGTAAGCAAGCAAGTAAGTACATAAGCAAGCAAGAAAGTAAGTACATAAGTAAGTACATAAGTAAGCAAGCAAGCAGATAAGTAATTAGGTTTCCCAAAGAGGACGACCTTAAAGTGGCTACTTGAATCTTATTTTCTTCTTCCAGGTTTTGTGTATTTTTCTCACAGGAGAGAACATCGTCCAGTGTGTTCAGACTCAGACCAGGGCCTCCTGACTGCCACCCTGATGGACCAAGCTATTAGTGCCAGCCACATGCAGTCCAACGTATGCACCACACAGCCAAGCTAATCAGGAACTGACTTGAGGAAGTCGTCAAGTTCCCTCCAGTTCTTTCCTGGTGGACTCAAGGCACCCTTTTTTCAATGGAGTTATTTAGCACGGTTTCCCAAGTCTCTTGCTTCCATATAGAGTGGCGTCAGTGTGAAGGTCTGGAGTTTCTGGAGTTTACCTGGAGAGAGTTCCGGGGGTCAACGCCCCCGCGGCCCGGTCTGTGACCAGGCCTCCTTAGGTCAGTGTCCCAGGATGCGACCCACACCAGTCGACTAACACCCAGGTACCCATTTTACTGATGGGGAACATAGACAACAGGTGGAAAGAAACACGTCCAATGTTTCTACTCTGGCTGGGAATCGAACCCAGGCCCTCGCCGTGTGAAGCGAGAGCGTTAACCACCAGGCCACACTCCCTCCAGGATTTTCCAGATCCAGGCTGGCCCCGCTTTACAGCACTTTGCTTTAGAGCGTGTCGGTAAAACAGCGGTTTTCAATTATACCCATTGTTCATATATATTCCTTCAGTATATATAGTCACCACTCACTAATAGCTAACGACGAATATATATTTTTTTAAGGTAAGTAATGTGTGTACTGTATATGCATTTTTTTTAGGCCTAGCTCTATTGCTCTCAAAATATGATAGTGTAAATATGGTTTCAGGATTTTATATGCATTTAAAAGTGAAAAAAAAGGTTATATTTCAATTTGCTGTGATTTTGGCTTTACATCAGAACCCCGGAACCTAACCTGCTGTATAAGCGGAGTCCTCCTGTATACATTATCATGTATACAGGAGGGCTCCTTAGAACTTAGGTAAGAAAGATTCATTATCATGTATCTTCATTATCATGTATCTTTCTCGTTCTAAGGAGAGAAGTTCAAAGGATTTCAAACGTTCACAGTAGTTTAGGTGCTTGTCAGAATCTTTGCGAACAGTGAAGGTTCTATGTACACAGTAACGGCTTGCCAGCCGTTACTTATTCATTGAACAGGTCACCATTTCAGAAAGTTGCATGTCAAGAGACACTTCACTCTTCCTTGATAAACAAAAACACTCCGCAATGGCCTCGCTCAGCGTGCACTGAGGTGCTGTTAGCCTGGAGGTGCATGATTTGTAGTGGTCTCCCTGGTAGCAAGTACTGAGGTGCACCTGACCTCGTATCTTGTACCGAGGTACACCTGACCTGGCATCATGTACTGAGGTACACCTGACCTGGCATCTTGTACCGAGGTACACCTGACCTGGCATCTTATACCGAGGTACACCTGACCTGGCATCATGTACCGAGGTACACCTGACCTGGCATCTTATGTCGTGAGGGTTCGTAAGGAGATATAATGGTTGAAGGTAAACACACTCGTTGGATGGTAGGGATATGTATTGTCAGACTGTGATGAGGGATGGGGCCCAGCCTGCCGTGTTACTGCCTGCTTGTATGTCTAAGCGTGGAGTGAGTGGGTCGCTCTACCTCGCCCTCACTCCATGCTTAGACATACGAGCAGGCAGTAACACGGCAGGCTGGGCCCCCTTCCCTTACCACAGTCTGACAATATGTATAGCGTTACCATCCACAACTGTGTTTATCTTCAACCATCATATCTCCTTCCAAACCCCCACGACAAATTGGTGACAGCGGTGGGATGTAATTCTGACGATTACAGCGATTTCTGGAGATAAATTTCTGCTGAACCGGTTGCCATCTTGTGACGCTAGGCCTGCCGAGAAGGGTAACGCTCGACCTACCTCAAGCCACTACCCGACCAAGCATCTACCAGCCTCTACATTATTCACTGGTCAGTCTCCTTGCATTAGTGCTTATCTGCTTATTTGCATCACTCCCGACAGGTTGACCTGAGTTTGCAAAATAAGCCAAACCAGCACGACAGTCTGTGGTGGGGGAGTCAGACCAAGTCCAGTCCAGCCTAGCCTTACACCATCCAGTCTTTGCCTGCCAAGCCAGCTTTCCACCCCTGCTGTGCTCATCGCTAGAAGTTATCAAGCCATTCTGTGTGAAAGGTTAAGCCAGCCAGCAACTAACCCAAGTGTCTTAACCCAGTACTCAAGCAAGCCACGTGGGTACAGTCTTCCTCATTGCTTCGTGCTTCAAGTTCCAAGCCATTCTGAGTGCTTTATCATCCCTGTGGTGTTGTGGTATTTTGTGGGTTTGTTTTTAAGCCAGCCTGGCTTAGAATATTTTCGTGCCTAGTGAGGGTGTCCCCAGAGAGGCTTACGCCGTTCATCCCATAGGCCCAGTCACCACGCTGTGTCACCACCGCCCTGCCTCAGCCGCCTCACCCAACCACTACCACTGTTTTGTACCCTTATTACGGCTTCTAGCACCATATTTTAAGGACCACATAGGGGGTCAAGAGCCAGAGTGTGTTTTTCATCAGTGGCACCATCGTTAAAAGCCTCCTGTGTGGGTCCATCGTCGATTTAAGTGCAAAATTCTACGATCACGTGTGGAGTAGCAGCGAAAGCAGTCAGCCACCAGTCACCACCTCTACCCTTCACTACCATCAACCTTATTCTTCAACACGTCTCTACAGCGATAATGTTTTTTTTCATAGAGACATTTGCGAGTGTTGAGACATTTCTTTTTGTTTTTCCAGTGATTTCTTAGTGACATTCAGTGACTCGATTAGACTCAGTATTTATTATATATTGTTTGCAATATTTTTTTTCTCTTCTTAATTCAGTGTTATTATTTTATGTCTGTTGTGTTGTGCTTCTTTTTTTATATACTTGAAGTAAGTACCTTAGTGTTTTTCCTTGTTGTGTGCAACATATAAGCAGTATAGAGTTGTGTTACACTTCACAATTACCTTGTGTTCACAGTATTGCAGTGAAGTAATTCAGTAATTTGTTACCTTGTATCCTGCATCATAACTCAGTGTTGTCTCAGTTATATTAATTTTCTTCCCAGCATTTGTGTATTCTTTTGCCATTTTATTTTATTTTTTCTCTGTGTTGAACATTCTTGTGTTAATTCATTTCATTTAACCTGTGTCTATTTTGTCTTATCTCCACAGACAATAGTGCCATTATTTTGTGCAAGCAATTCAATTATTTTCCAAATTTTTCTTACCTCAAGTTTCATAACAAGAAAATTCTAGTATTGTGGTTATATTGATGTGTTGTGTTCTGCATCACTGTAAGTGTTCAAACCCTTTATGTTCTGTGTTTTTGCATCTATTATTTTGACATTTCATTGAACAAATTCACTCTTAGTGCAATTTTTAAGTTCTTGTTTTAAAGTAAATCATTCTTTGTTTGTTCAGTCTGTGTTGCTTAAGCTGCAATTAAGAGTTAAAGTGTTCACTCAGTTCATTCCTTGATGACATATTTTTTTTTCTGTAAACTGTATTTTCTTGTGTGTGTAATTTTTTTATCATTGCATCATTGACTCATTTTGCAATAATTCTTTTTGCAAACATTGTGTTGCCATTAAAATTCTTCTTGTAGAAATTTTAAGTAGTGTTGTGCAGTACTTTTGGATAGATCCTTTCTCCATTGCTCATATTGCATGTTATAGCACTATTTTTTCAACCGGGGAGAGTCATCCACTCCACCGAGTTTGTTCATTCCTCCAATAAGAAAGAACAGATCCCATATGGTCTGGTGTGATTCGATTCCTGCTCCAGGAAGATTTTATTCTTTGTGTGCCATTTTATTTTCTTCTTAGTGAATTGTTTTCCCAATTTGTCGTGGGGGTTCGGAAGGAGATATGATGGTTGAAGATAAACACAGTTGTGGATGGTAACGCTATATATATTGTCAAACTGTGGTAAGGAAAGGGGGCCCAGCCTGCCATGTTACTGCTTGTATGTCTAAGCGTGGAGTGAGGGCGAGGTAGAGCGACCCACTCACTCATGCTGCACCCCGTGACGTCATACAGTCACAGGTCTAGGGATCTTCTATATAAAGCACATGGATGGTACTATAATGCTCAGTTAATCTATACAACACATGTAAGGGGATTCAGCAACTATGCTGATACTTATACCGAGGTACACCTGACCCAGCAGGAAGGAAAAAGGGTGTAATATTATCAGTAATAAACTAATAAACTGTGTTAACAAAGGCATCATTTGGGCACGAACAAAGGTTACCTATGAATTTATTATTATTATTATTATTTTCATGGCAGTCACTAAACCCGTAGGAATCATATAGTGCCTGGGAAGTGGAAGGAAATCCGGTTTCCTCTACGTAAGAGTAGCTCCAGTTCTGCAGATCAAGAACGCTTCACTACCATCAGGTAACTCCCACTGAACGAACAATGGTGTCGGAATGAGACTTAATCCAGAGGTTTCACAAGCTTCAAAGATTCAATGGCCTTTCAATGGCTCTTACTCTCAGCTAATTCACTACGTCTAACTCACTGCGTCTAATTCACTACATCTAATTCACTATGTCCAATTGTTCAACACAAACGGTAGTTAAGTATATGGTTCGGTACCAAATATTAAACTGGAAGTTTCCCTTAGATTCATTGATGATGTTCCAGAAATTTAATGACTTCAAGACACATTTATTAGTACTCGGTTATTTTTATAAGCTTTAAGAACTGTTATCCCACTTTAACTCATTTCAGAGACTAGTTCTAACAATGTTATTAGCCAGGGAAATTTCTCCTGTCAAGTGTCTTTGTTATATAATGACCCGCTGCTAGTTGATTCAACTACCGCTGGCTCACCTGTTCTGGGTATCAGTGACTTTGTAAATGGGCCAAGTAGGTCTGACACCTCATCATAAGTTTCTCTCTCCTATGTGTTAGTGTTATGCCTTTATGTTTTTTATCAGCTACCAAGCCAGTCATAGGTGTCATGCACCCGTAGTTTCCAACACATTAACAACAATGTATCAACACACAGGGGCGTCCTAGAACTTTTACAAGTTCTTATAATTCAGTAATATGCTGTTCAAAGGTGTCCTATTACAGAATATTTATATACAATGCAATATAAGAGGCAGAAAAGAAAGTGGCCATTCGTGATTGCAAATAATTTTAGAACAAATTTCTCGGGAATGTTGATGACCATAATGAGTGTAGGTATCCCCTGCGGCCACCACCACTTGTTTTGACTATTAGTGTGGCCTTCATGCTGGGCTGCTTGGTGTATACCAAGACCTCATTGTACCGTTGTTCACCGGCTCTAAACTTATTGGACACTACGGAGTTTATTTCTCCTGATGTGTAAGCGATGACAGCAGCATTTTATATACATTTAGAGGGGCTTATACTTCAGTACATACGCAGAGTTTATTTTAATCCCAGTAACAGAGAATAAACTATTCCTAACTGATAGTGTATATGTGACTTGCAGCGTTTATGTCCCCCGTGTAACAGATAGGTCATATATCTTAAGAAAGCATTACTAGAACACGAAAATGCAATTATTCTCTTATAGATGGAGTGGAGTGGAAACCAGCAGACGCTTAACTGCAAACAAATTGCATCAGTAAGCCAGCACCTGCTTAAACACTAATGCCCAACGTAGGTACGAATATACTTATTGCTTAGGCACTTAACGTGTCATCACCTGGCAAAGATCCCTATCACAAGACACGTTCCTGTTAGGTCAGGTTACATAAGGTTTGTCAAGAAACAAGACTAGCGTTTCCTGACGCGGGTCATATGTTGACCCGCCGGTGGAGCCTTAGATCATCTGACCGAGGCCTTCCGCCGGCTTACCCGTCCACCCCTTTAAAAATTATAGTTAGGACTCATTATTTTCCTGTTTCCTGAGTAAAATACTAGAATCAAAGTACATTCACCGAGAGATATCCATACACCGATGGTATATATCTTTCATTGTATACACACTGAGATTTAATGGGTAGGCTTTTGTGGTTACATAGTTTTAAAGGCAGCTGGAATTAAAGTGAGATTAAGTGATGAAGAAAAAATTAAAAATAAGATATGATGTGGGTATTAATGTGTACACACGAGGTGTGTGGTGACACGAGGTGTGTGGTGACACGAGGTGTGTGGTGACACGAGGTGTGTGGTGACACGAGGTGTGTGTTCACACGAGGTGTGTGTTCACACGAGGTGTGTGTTCACACGAGGTGTGTGTTCACACGAGGTGTGTTCACATGAGGTGTGTGTTCACACGAGGTGTGTGGTGACACGAGGTGTGTGTTCACACGAGGTGTGTGTTCACACGAGGTGTGTGTTCACACGAGGTGTGTGTTCACACGAGGTGTGTGTTCACACGAGGTGTGTTCACACGAGGTGTGTGTTCACACGAGGTGTGTGTTCACACGAGGTGTGTTTTCACACGAGGTGTGTGTTCACACGAGGTGTGTGTTCACACGAGGTGTGTGTTCACACGAGGTGTGTGTTCACACGAGGTGTGTGTTCACACGAGGTGTGTGGTGACACGAGGTGTGTGTTCACACGAGGTGTGTGTTCACACGAGGTGTGTGTTCACACGAGGTGTGTGTTCACACGAGGTGTGTGTTCACACGAGGTGTGTGTTCACACGAGGTGTGTGTTCACATGAGGTGTGTGTTCACACGAGGTGTGTTCACACGAGGTGTGTGTTCACACGAGGTGTGTGGTGACACGAGGTGTGTGTTCACACGAGGTGTGTGTTCACACGAGGTGTGTGTTCACACGAGGTGTGTGTTCACACGAGGTGTGTTCACACGAGGTGTGTGTTCACACGAGGTGTGTGGTGACACGAGGTGTGTGTTCACACGAGGTGTGTGTTCACACGAGGTGTGTGGTGACACGAGGTGTGTGTTCACACGAGGTGTGTGGTGACACGAGGTGTGTGGTGACACGAGGTGTGTGTTCACACGAGGTGTGTGTTCACACGAGGTGTGTGTTCACACGAGGTGTGTGTTCACACGAGGTGTGTGTTCACACGAGGTGTGTGTTCACACGAGGTGTGTTCACACGAGGTGTGTGGTGACACGAGGTGTGTGGTGACACGAGGTGTGTGTTCACACGAGGTGTGTGTTCACACGAGGTGTGTGGTGACACGAGGTGTGTGTTCACACGAGGTGTGTGGTGACACGAGGTGTGTGGTGACACGAGGTGTGTGTTCACACGAGGTGTGTGTTCACACGAGGTGTGTGTTCACACGAGGTGTGTGTTCACACGAGGTGTGTGTTCACACGAGGTGTGTGTTCACACGAGGTGTGTGTTCACATGAGGTGTGTGTTCACACGAGGTGTGTTCACACGAGGTGTGTGTTCACACGAGGTGTGTGGTGACACGAGGTGTGTGTTCACACGAGGTGTGTGTTCACACGAGGTGTGTGTTCACACGAGGTGTGTGTTCACACGAGGTGTGTGTTCACACGAGGTGTGTTCACACGAGGTGTGTGGTGACACGAGGTGTGTGTTCACACGAGGTGTGTGTTCACACGAGGTGTGTGGTGACACGAGGTGTGTGTTCACACGAGGTGTGTGGTGACACGAGGTGTGTGGTGACACGAGGTGTGTGTTCACACGAGGTGTGTGTTCACACGAGGTGTGTTCACACGAGGTGTGTGTTCACACGAGGTGTGTGGTGACACGAGGTGTGTGTTCACACGAGGTGTGTGGTGACACGAGGTGTGTGTTCACACGAGGTGTGTGTTCACACGAGGTGTGTGGTGACACGAGGTGTGTGTTCACACGAGGTGTGTGGTGACACGAGGTGTGTGGTGACACGAGGTGTGTGTTCACACGAGGTGTGTGTTCACACGAGGTGTGTTCACACGAGGTGTGTGTTCACACGAGGTGTGTGGTGACACGAGGTGTGTGTTCACACGAGGTGTGTGGTGACACGAGGTGTGTGGTGACACGAGGTGTGTGTTCACACGAGGTGTGTGTTCACACGAGGTGTGTGTTCACACGAGGTGTGTGTTCACACGAGGTGTGTGTTCACACGAGGTGTGTGTTCACACGAGGTGTGTGGTGACACGAGGTGTGTGGTGACACGAGGTGTGTGTTCACACGAGGTGTGTGTTCACACGAGGTGTGTGTTCACACGAGGTGTGTGTTCACACGAGGTGTGTGTTCACACGAGGTGTGTGTTCACACGAGGTGTGTGTTCACACGAGGTGTGTGTTCACACGAGGTGTGTGTTCACACGAGGTGTGTGTTCACACGAGGTGTGTGTTCACACGAGGTGTGTGGTGACACGAGGGTGGACTCAGGAAGAACAGCCGTGACTGGCAGTTCAGTCAGTCTAACATGGAACAACTGGCAAGGGAAACATTTCTGTGGTGTATTATTCTGGAAATAATGGAGATGAATATGGTCATTAAAACTTTCAAAATGAAAAATTTGTAGAATCTGACGTTTTTCTTTATTATTGCCTCAGTCACGTACATTTTGGAATATATTTTGTAGTTTATAAAGTATCTTTTATTTAACATGAATCTTTGTAAGACTAATATTTAATTTCCCTCCCCCCCCCAAAAAAAAATCAGTTTTTGCCAAGAGAAGCGTTTGAACCTATAATATCTCGTAGATCAATCCAACTGTTGTGTTCAGTCACTGTGGAATCGTTGCTAAATAGGTTTGATGCATCTGACATACATGCAGCACATGTGTATTCTACTGATGAAATATTTCGCATGGACAACGGGGTTCTTCAGTCGATTACAGGTGAATATAACACTGCAGACAGTGGTAGTAGTTTTGTGGTGATCAGTCAGCCTCGTCAGGAGGCGGTCAGTCGTTCAAGCCTGACGGACCTGAGGGTCTCACAGACTACGACGTCAAAACTACTACTACTGTCTGCACTGTTATACTCGATATACTCAAGTATTGTACATGTGTCATATTCATCAAATCGTGGGTATTATATACCATTAGTGTAATATTAAATAACTTCCTGTTTCTGTTCGGATTTCCTGGAGAAAGTGACAAGTTATCGACAGTTGGTGCAAATGACACGAATCCAGAGAAGTCCTTCATTTGTGCAACGTTTCGCTCATCACTGAGGGTTTTCAGGCACACAGCAGGTGTGAGAGAAACACCATGAGTCACTCACACGTCCAGGTCACCATGCGTCACTTACACCTCTAGGTCACCATGTGACACTCACACCTCCAGGTCACCATGCGTCACTTACACCTCTAGGTCACCATGAGTCACACCTCCAGGTCATCATGCGTCACTTACACCTCTAGGTCACCATGTGACACTCACACCTCCAGGTCACCATGCGTCACTCACACCTCTAGGTCACCATGCGTCACTCACACCTCCAGGTCACCATGCGTCACTCACACCTCTAGGTCACCATGCGTCACTCACACCTCCAGGTCACCATGCGTCACTCACACCTCTAGGTCACCATGCGTCACTCACACCTCCAGGTCACCATGTGTCACTCACACCTCCAGGTCACCATGCGTCACTCACACCTCCAGGTCACCATGTGTCACTCACACCTCCAGGTCACCATGTGTCACTCACACCTCCAGGTCACCATGCGTCACTCACACCTCTAGGTCACCATGCGTCACTCACACCTCCAGGTCACCATGTGTCACTCACACCTCCAGGTCACCATGCGTCACTCACACCTCCAGGTCACCATGTGTCACTCACACCTCCAGGTCACCATGCGTCACTCACACCTCCAGGTCACCATGTGTCACTCACACCTCCAGGTCACCATGCGTCACTCACACCTCCAGGTCACCATGTGTCACTCACACCTCCAGGTCACCATGTGTCACTCACACCTCCAGGTCACCATGCGTCACTCACACCTCTAGGTCACCATGCGTCACTCACACCTCCAGGTCACCATGTGTCACTCACACCTCCAGGTCACCATGCGTCACTCACACCTCCAGGTCACCATGTGTCACTCACACCTCCAGGTCACCATGCGTCACTCACACCTCCAGGTCACCACGCGTCACTCACACCTCCAGGTCGCCACGCGTCACTCACACCTCCAGGTCACCACGCGTCACTCACACCTCCAGGTCACCATGCGTCACTCACGCCTCCAGATCACCATGCGTCACTCACACCTCCAGGTCACCACGCGTCACTCACACCTCCAGGTCACCACGCGTCACTCACACCTCCAGGTCACCACGCGTCACTCACACCTCCAGGTCACCACGCGTCACTCACACCTCCAGGTCACCACGCGTCACTCACACCTCCAGGTCACCTAGTGTCACTCACACCTCCAGGTCACCATGCGTCACTCACACCTCCAGGTCACCATGCGTCACTCACACCTCCAGGTCACCATGTGTCACTCACACCTCCAGTTTACCATGCGTGACTCACACCTCCAGGTCACCATGCGTCACTCACACCTCCAGGTCACCATGCGTCACTCACACCTCCAGGTCACCAGGACCGGAAGGTTCTCTAGTAATATATCCTAGTTATTATTTACATGCTTTTCTAAACCAGTATGTTGAGAAAAGTACACTAGTGCAACTAATGTGACATTTTATTGTGGTAATGTTTCGCTCCTGGAGAGCGAAACGTTACCACAATAAAAAGTCACATTAATCACACTTGTGTCCTTTTACCAAACAATTCGTGTTGTACCTGGCTGTAACTAAAGTCACCAGTCCAAACGATACTTAAGCTTATAAGTGGATGATGGGTGTAAACAAAGCTGATGTAAAGTACTGAGGAAGTTGAATTAAGTAAGAACCAGATTTAGAAAAGACGTAAGTACTGGTTTTCCAACACAGTTGTCGACATGTGGAATAATCTGACAAGTAGGGTTAATAGAGGCTGAAACCTTGGGTAGCTTTAAAAAGAGACTGGACAAATGTACGAGTGAAAAAGCTGGGTTTGATTAGTAACTGAAGTTCTGAAGCAAAATCATGGGTGGCTTTGGGAAAAGTTGGAAAACTACATGGGTGGTTTTGATCAAATTCTGCCTTGTATGGGCCAGTAGGCCTGCTGTAGTGTTCCTCCATTCTTAAGAGCATCCTGGCCATCGAAAGCAAAATAGAGAAGTACTTTCCTTTACCTGTATATTCCTTCACAAAGACATGTACAGTATTCACAGAGTTAAATCAGCCTTATAACAATGAGCCAGAGAGCAAAGAGCCACTCATAACAGCAGGTTTAAACCTCAGAATAGAAGAGTATGAGTGGACGAGACCAGCGTGAGTGAGTGACCAGCAGTCAGGTGGTCAAGTACGACTTCACCTCGGCTGGCAGGACCAACTCTTACGCTATTGGTTAACTGAACTGCTGTATTCTGAACTGCAGTTCACTGGTCGAGAGGACATGCCAATAGGTGATAGACAAGATGAATTAAGTCAGTCTTAGCAAAAAATATTATTGCTGATGCTATTATTATTGCTATTATTATTATTATTATTATTATTATTATTATTATTATTATTATTATTATTATTATTATTATTATGATTATTACATTCATAGAGGTCAGACAGCTGAGGTGAAAATATTGAGCGAAAGTAAAAGCGAACTGTTCCCGTAAGAACAGTCAACAAAAAGGTGCAGACAAAAATACAATGGAAAGAAAACGAAATTTACCACCGTTAATATCACGCTCTGTTTACCTCCCTCATGTATATATATATTTATATATTTTTCTCAAAGATATTAATGGAACGTAATTAAGATTTCACTTTCATTATTGTGATGAGTTGTTGGTATACATATTGTGGTGTCAGTATACATGTATATATATATATATATATATATATATATATATATATATATATATATAATTATATATATATATATATAATTATATATATATATATTTATATATATATATATGGTAGACAGCAACCACCCAGGGAAGTACTACCGTCCTGCCAGATGACTGTGAAACAAAAACCTGTAACTGTTTTGCATGATGGTAGGATTGCTGGTTTCTTTTTCTGTCTCATAAACACGCTAAGATAACAGGGATATCTTGCTACTCCTACTTACACTTTGGTCACACTTCACAGACACGCACATGCATATATATATATACATACATCTAGGTTTTTCTCCTTTTTCTAAATAGCTCTTGTTCTTTTTTATTTCTTCTATTGTCCATGGGGAAGTGGAAAAGAATCTTTCCTCCGTAAGCCATGCGTGTCGTATGAGGCGACTAAAATGCCGGGAGCAATGGGCTAGTAACCCCTTCTCCTGTATACAATTACTAAAAAAGAGAAGAAGAAAAACTTTATAAAACTGGGTTGCTTAAATGTGCGTGGATGTAGTGCGGATGACAAGAAACAGATGATTGCTGATGTTATGAATGAAAAGAAGTTGGATGTCCTGGCCCTAAGCGAAACAAAGCTGAAGGGGGTAGGAGAGTTTCAGTGGGGGGAAATAAATGGGATTAAATCTGGAGTATCTGAGAGAGTTAGAGCAAAGGAAGGGGTAGCAGTAATGTTAAATGATCAGTTATGGAAGGAGAAAAGAGAATATGAATGTGTAAATTCAAGAATTATGTGGATTAAAGTAAAGGTTGGATGCGAGAAGTGGGTCATAATAAGCGTGTATGCACCTGGAGAAGAGAGGAATGCAGAGGAGAGAGAGAGATTTTGGGAGATGTTAAGTGAATGTATAGGAGCCTTTGAACCAAGTGAGAGAGTAATTGTGGTAGGGGACTTGAATGCGAAAGTAGGAGAAACTTTTAGAGAGGGTGTGGTAGGTAAGTTTGGGGTGCCAGGTGTAAATGATAATGGGAGCCCTTTGATTGAACTTTGTATAGAAAGGGGTTTAGTTATAGGTAATACATATTTTAAGAAAAAGAGGATAAATAAGTATACACGATATGATGTAGGGCGAAATGACAGTAGTTTGTTGGATTATGTATTGGTAGATAAAAGACTGTTGAGTAGACTTCAGGATGTACATGTTTATAGAGGGGCCACAGATATATCAGATCACTTTCTAGTTGTAGCTACACTGAGAGTAAAAGGTAGATGGGATACAAGGAGAATAGAAGCATCAGGGAAGAGAGAGGTGAAGGTTTATAAACTAAAAGAGGAGGCAGTTAGGGTAAGATATAAACAGCTATTGGAGGATAGATGGGCTAATGAGAGCATAGGCAATGGGGTCGAAGAGGTATGGGGTAGGTTTAAAAATGTAGTGTTAGAGAGTTCAGCAGAAGTTTGTGGTTACAGGAAAGTGGGTGCAGGAGGGAAGAGGAGCGATTGGTGGAATGATGATGTAAAGAGAGTAGTAAGGGAGAAAAAGTTAGCATATGAGAAGTTTTTACAAAGTAGAAGTGATGCAAGGAGGGAAGAGTATATGGAGAAAAAGAGAGAAGTTAAGAGAGTGGTGAAGCAATGTAAAAAGAGAGCAAATGAGAGAGTGGGTGAGATGTTATCAACAAATTTTGTTGAAAATAAGAAAAAGTTTTGGAGTGAGATTAACAAGTTAAGAAAGCCTAGAGAACAAATGGATTTGTCAGTTAAAAATAGGAGAGGAGAGTTATTAAATGGAGAGTTAGAGGTATTGGGAAGATGGAAGGAATATTTTGAGGAATTGTTAAATGTTGATGAAGATAGGGAAGCTGTGATTTCGTGTATAGGGCAAGGAGGAATAACATCTTGTAGGAGTGAGGAAGAGCCAGTTGTGAGTGTGGGGGAAGTTCGTGAGGCAGTAGGTAAAATGAAAGGGGGTAAGGCAGCCGGGATTGATGGGATAAAGATAGAAATGTTAAAAGCAGGTGGGGATATAGTTTTGGAGTGGTTGGTGCAATTATTTAATAAATGTATGGAAGAGGGTAAGGTACCTAGGGATTGGCAGAGAGCATGCATAGTTCCTTTGTATAAAGGCAAAGGGGATAAAAGAGAGTGCAAAAATTATAGGGGGATAAGTCTGTTGAGTGTACCTGGTAAAGTGTATGGTAGAGTTATAATTGAAAGAATTAAGAGTAAGACGGAGAATAGGATAGCAGATGAACAAGGAGGCTTTAGGAAAGGTAGGGGGTGTGTGGACCAGGTGTTTACAGTGAAACATATAAGTGAACAGTATTTAGATAAGGCTAAAGAGGTCTTTGTGGCATTTATGGATTTGGAAAAGGCGTATGACAGGGTGGATAGGGGGGCAATGTGGCAGATGTTGCAAGTGTATGGTGTAGGAGGTAGGTTACTGAAAGCAGTGAAGAGTTTTTACGAGGATAGTGAGGCTCAAGTTAGAGTATGTAGGAAAGAGGGAAATTTTTTCCCAGTAAAAGTAGGCCTTAGACAAGGATGTGTGATGTCACCGTGGTTGTTTAATATATTTATAGATGGGGTTGTAAGAGAAGTAAATGCGAGGGTCTTGGCAAGAGGCGTGGAGTTAAAAGATAAAGAATCACACACAAAGTGGGAGTTGTCACAGCTGCTCTTTGCTGATGACACTGTGCTCTTGGGAGATTCTGAAGAGAAGTTGCAGAGATTGGTGGATGAATTTGGTAGGGTGTGCAAAAGAAGAAAATTAAAGGTGAATACAGGAAAGAGTAAGGTTATGAGGATAACAAAAAGATTAGGTGATGAAAGATTGAATATCAGATTGGAGGGAGAGAGTATGGAGGAGGTGAACGTATTCAGATATTTGGGAGTGGACGTGTCAGCGGATGGGTCTATGAAAGATGAGGTGAATCATAGAATTGATGAGGGAAAAAGAGTGAGTGGTGCACTTAGGAGTCTGTGGAGACAAAGAACTTTGTCCTTGGAGGCAAAGAGGGGAATGTATGAGAGTATAGTTTTACCAACGCTCTTATATGGGTGTGAAGCGTGGGTGATGAATGTTGCAGCGAGGAGAAGGCGGGAGGCAGTGGAGATGTCATGTCTGAGGGCAATGTGTGGTGTGAATATAATGCAGAGAATTCGTAGTTTGGAAGTTAGGAGGAGGTGCGGGATTACCAAAACTGTTGTCCAGAGGGCTGAGGAAGGGTTGTTGAGGTGGTTCGGACATGTAGAGAGAATGGAGCGAAACAGAATGACTTCAAGAGTGTATCAGTCTGTAGTGGAAGGAAGGCGGGGTAGGGGTCGGCCTAGGAAGGGTTGGAGGGAGGGGGTAAAGGAGGTTTTGTGTGCGAGGGGCTTGGACTTCCAGCAGGCATGCGTGAGCGTGTTTGATAGGAGTGAATGGAGACAAATGGTTTTTAATACTTGACGTGCTGTTGGAGTGTGAGCAAAGTAACATTTATGAAGGGATTCAGGGAAACCGGCAGGCCGGACTTGAGTCCTGGAGATGGGAAGTACAGTGCCTGCACTCTGAAGGAGGGGTGTTAATGTTGCAGTTTAAAAACTGTAGTGTAAAGCACCCTTCTGGCAAGACAGTGATGGAGTGAATGATGGTGAAAGTTTTTCTTTTTCGGGCCACCCTGCCTTGGTGGGAATCGGCCGGTGTGATAATAAAAAAAATAAAAAAAAAAAAAATAATATATATATATATGTATTTAACTATATGTGGTTGGAGAGGTCGAATCACAGCTCCTGGCCCCCAACTGTTCACTAGTCGCTACTAGGACCATTCCCTCACGGCGTGCATCTTATAGCTATGTATGGATTCCGTCTCTACTACTTTACTCTCCAGATTGTTCAACTTTCTGACAACCCTGAAGCTGAAGAAATAATTCCTAACATCCCAGTGTATCATTTGAGTTTTCAACTTTCGGTTATGTCCTCTTGTTGCTGCTGTGTCCCACCTCGGGAACATTCTGCCTCTGTCCACCTTGTCAGTTCCTCTCAGTATTTTGTATATCGTTATCACGTTCGCCATATCCCTCCTGTACTCCAGTGTTACCAAGTTGAGTTCCCTTAACCTCTCCTCATAGGACATACCCCTTACCTCCGGGACTAGTCTTGTTGGAAACCTTTTTCAGCTTTTTTAATTTCTTAAAGTACTTGAATAGGTGTACGTACGTATGCATGCATGCATATGTGTATGTATGTATGTACGTATACATGTATGCATGGATGTATGTTTCTAACACACTATTTTCCACAGAGGTAAAGTGACCCTGAAGAAAAGAAATACTTTCACCGTCATTCATTCAATCTCTGTCTTGTCAGAAGCATAGTAACAGCACAGCTCAGATGCTCCTCCGGACTTCAGCATCTCCGCGCCTCCTTCAGAGTGCAGGCACCTCATATCTCACCTCCAGGACTTAAGTCTGGCTAACTGGTTCCTTTCGATACCTTCATAAAAGTTTCCTCGCTCGCACTCCAACAGCACGTCAAGTCATAAAAAACGACTTGCTTCCACTCCTATCTATAACGCTCCTCAGTATAATATTTTTAGCAAATTTCTTCTTGTTCAGTATAACCAGGAGTTTTCTAAGAAGTATATTAATAATGTCACATTTTCTGCATCAACTGTAAACTATTGTTTAGTGAAATAAAATATACGTACGTACTCGACTTTATTGCAGATTAATAGTGAACTCGCTGTGGCACTCTGAATCATGACTCCTTCAAGATAATCTTGATTATTGTAAATAGAGCTTCTCAGATCCTTCTTAGGAACACACTGAGTTATTGTTTACCTGTGACTATAATAATGATTAGAGGCATAACTTAAGAAGACAGACTGAGTGTGTAGACAAGTGAGGGTTAAGATGTGTATCGCTGTCTTGGTCACACAACGGTGCCAGTCCTCACTCACTCACTACCTCACATGCGGAATTCCCGTTTTTCCTGGAAACACAACTTAATGCCAGAGTATATAGCAGTAGTGATGGCTGGGGTTTGTGGTGGTGGTGGTGGTGGTGGTGGTAGTGGTGGTGGTGGTGGTGGTGGTGGTGGTGGTGGTGGTGGTGGTGGTGGTGGCGGTGGTGGTGGCGGTGGTGTGTGTGTGGGGGGGGGTAGTGGTGATGAGTGTGTTATTTAAAATTATTGTAATAGATCATTCCGTGTGGGGAATGTGTTATCACGACTCGTACAGTGGTGAAAAAAAAAATGCAGGCGGTGTCCGCCAGGTTCGTGTGGATGACAAAATGCCAGTTACTTACTGGAACTGTAGTGACAGCTTACGAGGATAGAAGGGATGACACTCATTCACCAGAGGATAAGAGTCTTGAGTGTGACGAAACGTGCTGTGGTGCAGCCGGGCACATTCAAGTATGGGGGTCTAGGGAAAGTATGTGAAAAGTTGGGAAAGAGATATAGGAAGAAGGATTGGGAAGGTTATCGTCAGATGTTGCGAGTAATTATATTAGCAACTCTTGCATATACCCTGTTGCAGAGCTTATTGGAGTTGTATAATTGGCAGAGCATCTGAGGAGACTTCGTGAAAAATAAGTTCCATGCCAGTGTACAGCAAACACTGTACTACAGTATAGAAATGTGGAAAGTCTGTGACAGATACTTTATATACATCGTGTGGGGATTTAAATATGGTATATTACGTTACATATTTGTGCTTAAAAGATATGGATATTCATCAATGGATGGATATCTTCATGTGGATGTTATCAGTGGATGAAGTGTGTGACATCACGTGGAAGCAGGTGCACGAGTGTCCATCTATCCGGCGCTCAGCCTGGAATCTGGAAGGTTGCCTGACGTGGCACAGAGAGCAGCTGGGCACAGAGAGCAGCTGGGCACAGAGAACAACTGGGCACTGAGAGCAGCTGGGCACTGAGAGCAGCTGGGCACAGAGAACAGCTGGGCACAGAGAACAGCTGGGTTTTAATGGCACATGTAGGAACATTCTAGATGTTACGAGATGCAGACAACTGTTTGTCTTAGCAAATGTTGTGACTATATGCGGGATGTATACGACTCCTTCGATATAAGAAAACTTGAACTATATGTTAAGTGTTAAGTGAATGCAATGTTTAGCGAATATAATGTTTAGTGAATATAATGTTTAGTGAATATAATGCAGGAACAAATATTCCTGTAAATTAGGTGGAAGCAAGGATAACTTTACATGTATGAAGAGCCTTCGGGCTTTCGTGTATATGGAATCACTTAACTGTGATTATTTAAATAAATGTAATTTGTTTTTATGTAAATAAACTTTTGGATTCATTTGTAACTTGCACCACTGTAGACGGCACTTATGTTAAGGATGGTATGTTGCTTTGTGGGAGAAGGGCCTTGAGTCCTTGATACAACGGCAGCTCTTTGTATGTTGTCATGGTGTGGTGTTTTGTTTTTCAGGTAACAACACGGCATCTTCTGGCGCGGGTCTTAATCTGATGATGATGATCCGCTCAGTAGTTAAGACTCTGCTACCCCAGTTAAGTCTTCTCTTCTTACATAAAGGATCACTACACGACAGTGAATCCTAAGATAGTGATGACCTTAGGAGTATCGAAAATACTGGAGCTTATAAGTAAGTAGTATCAGTGTATTAGTTTGTCTTGTAACATAACTTCAAATAAACTATATATATATTGCATTGTTCAGTACTCTGTTCAGGCCTTGAACAATAACATTCTCACCCGTCCCTGTGACTGTCCTTGTATGTGTGTGTGTGTGTGTATATATGTATATATATATATATATATATATATATATATATATATATATATATATATATATATATATATATATATATATATATATATATATATATATATATATATATATATATATATATATATATATATATATATATATATATATATATATATATATATCCAAGATAAGCACCTTGAGGGACGGTATTATCGTGGAGGGCCACATATAAGTGTTTAATAACGTGGCCTTAGAAGATATTTGCGGTCTGTACTAGTGACCAGCACGAGTGTGTACTCACCTAGTTGTACTCACCTAGTTGAGGTTGCGGGGGTCGAGTCCGTGTGTGTGTGTGTGTGTGTGTGTGTGTGTGTGTGTGTGTGTGTGTGTGTGTGTGTGTGTGTGTGTGTGTGTGTGTGTGTGTGTGTGTGTGTGTGTGTGTGTGTGTGTGTGTGTGTGTGTGTGTGTGTGTGTGTGTGTGTGTGTGTGTGTGTGTGTATGTGTGTGTGTGTGTGTGTGTGTGTGTGTGTGTGTGTGTGTGTGTGTATGAGTGTGTATGTGTGTTTGCTGTATGTGTTTTGTTACCATTACTCAAGGCCACTTTTCCCTAAGACATTTGATCTGTTGTGTGTACTCACCTAATTGTGGTTGAAGGGGTCGATTCATAGCTCCTGGCCCCGATTTTTTTTTGTGTGTGTGTGTTTGTCTTAGCGATGGATTGCTGGTTTATTATCTTCAGTTACAAATACTGTCAGTTCGTAACTTATAATTATTCTCAAACTATATTTTACCAAGATTCAAGAGTACAGAGGCAGCGTAATTAATATCACTCTTGATGTACACAATGTACATCATTGTACTGATACTGATTCTCAGCGCTGTTATTATCTGATTAATAAAATACTGTCGTCTTCTCGCTGTTTTTCTCTCCTCTGTATACCTGAAGTAGAGACAGTGACTCTCACTGTTATAATGAAGGAATCCAGTCAGTGACTCTCACTGTTATAATGAAGGAATTCAGTCAGTGACTCTCACTGTTATAATGAAGGAATCCAGTCAGTGACTCTCACTGTTATAATGAAGGAATCCAGTCAGTGACTCTCACTGTTATAATGAAGGAATCCAGTCAGTGACTCTCACTGTTATAATGAAGGAATCCAGTCAGTGACTCTCACTGTTATAATGAAGGAATCCAGTCAGTGACTCTCACTGTTATAATGAAGCAATCCAGTCAGTGACTCTCACTGTTATAATGAAGGAATCCAGTCAGTGACTCTCACTGTTATAATGAAGGAATCCAGTCAGTGACTCTCACTGTTATAATGAAGGAATCCAGTCAGTGACTCTCACTGTTATAATGAAGGAATCCAGTCAGTGACTCTCACTGTTATACTGAAGGAATCCAGTCAGTGACTCTCACTGTTATAATGAAGGAATCCAGTCAGTGACTCTCACTGTTATACTGAAGGAATCCAGTCAGTGACTCTCACTGTTATAATGAAGGAATCCAGTCAGTGACTCTCACTGTTATACTGAAGGAATCCAGTCAGTGACTCTCACAGTTATAATGAAGGAATCCAGTCAGTGACTCTCACTGTTATAATGAAGGAATCCAGTCAGTGACTCTCACTGTTATAATGAAGGAATCCAGTCAGTGACTCTCACTGTTATAATGAAGGAATCCAGTCAGTGACTCTCACTGTTATAATGAAGGAATCCAGTCAGTGACTCTCACTGTTATAATGAAGGAATCCAGTCAGTGACTCTCACTGTTATAATGAAGGAATCCAGTCAGTGACTCTCACTGTTATAATGAAGGAATCCAGTCAGTGACTCTCACTGTTATAATGAAGGAATCCAGTCAGTGACTCTCACTGTTATAATGAAGGAATCCAGTCAGTGACTCTCACTGTTATACTGAAGGAATCCAGTCAGTGACTCTCACTGTTATAATGAAGGAATCCAGTCAGTGACTCTCACTGTTATACTGAAGGAATCCAGTCAGTGACTCTCACTGTTATAATGAAGGAATCCAGTCAGTGACTCTCACTGTTATAATGAAGGAATCCAGTCAGTGACTCTCACTGTTATAATGAAGGAATCCAGTCAGTGACTCTCACTGTTATAATGAAGGAATCCAGTCAGTGACTCTCACTGTTATAATGAAGGAATCCAGTCAGTGACTCTCACTGTTATAATGAAGGAATCCAGTCAGTGACTCTCACTGTTATAATGAAGGAATCCAGTCAGTGACTCTCACTGTTATAATGAAGGAATCCAGTCAGTGACTCTCACTGTTATAATGAAGGAATCCAGTCAGTGACTCTCACTGTTATAATGAAGGAATCCAGTCAGTGACTCTCACTGTTATAATGAAGGAATCCAGTCAGTGACTCTCACTGTTATAATGAAGGAATCCAGTCAGTGACTCTCACTGTTATAATGAAGGAATCCAGTCAGTGACTCTCACTGTTATAATGAAGGAATCCAGTCAGTGACTCTCACTGTTATAATGAAGGAATCCAGTCAGTGACTCTCACTGTTATAATGAAGGAATCCAGTCAGTGACTCTCACTGTTATAATGAAGGAATCCAGTCAGTGACTCTCACTGTTATAATGAAGGAATCCAGTCAGTGACTCTCACTGTTATAATGAAGGAATCCAGTCAGTGACTCTCACTGTTATAATGAAGGAATCCAGTCAGTGACTCTCACTGTTATAATGAAGGAATCCAGTCAGTGACTCTCACTGTTATAATGAAGGAATCCAGTCAGTGACTCTCACTGTTATAATGAAGGAATCCAGTCAGTGACTCTCACTGTTATAATGAAGGAATCCAGTCAGTGACTCTCACTGTTATAATGAAGGAATCCAGTCAGTGACTCTCACTGTTATAATGAAGGAATCCAGTCAGTGACTCTCACTGTTATAATGAAGGAATCCAGTCAGTGACTCTCACTGTTATAATGAAGGAATCCAGTCAGTGACTCTCACTGTTATAATGAAGGAATCCAGTCAGTGACTCTCACTGTTATAATGAAGGAATCCAGTCAGTGACTCTCACTGTTATAATGAAGGAATCCAGTCAGTGACTCTCACTGTTATAATGAAGGAATCCAGTCAGTGACTCTCACTGTTATAATGAAGGAATCCAGTCAGTGACTCTCACTGTTATAATGAAGGAATCCAGTCAGTGACTCTCACTGTTATAATGAAGGAATCCAGTCAGTGACTCTCACTGTTATAATGAAGGAATCCAGTCAGTGACTCTCACTGTTATAATGAAGGAATCCAGTCAGTGACTCTCACTGTTATAATGAAGCAATCCAGTCAGTGACTCTCACTGTTATAATGAAGGAATCCAGTCAGTGACTCTCACTGTTATAATGAAGCAATCCAGTCAGTGACTCTCACTGTTATAATGAAGGAATCCAGTCAGTGACTCTCACTGTTATAATGAAGGAATCCAGTCAGTGACTCTCACTGTTATAATGAAGGAATCCAGTCAGTGACTCTCACTGTTATAATGAAGGAATCCAGTCAGTGACTCTCACTGTTATAATGAAGGAATCCAGTCAGTGACTCTCACTGTTATAATGAAGCAATCCAGTCAGTGACTCTCACTGTTATAATGAAGGAATCCAGTCAGTGACTCTCACTGTTATACTCTCACTGAAGGAATCAAGTCAGTGACTCTCACTGTTATAATGAAGGAATCCAGTCAGTGACTCTCACTGTTATAATGAAGGAATCCAGTCAGTGACTCTCACTGTTATAATGAATCCAGTCATAACTGAAGGAATCCAGTCAGTGACTCTCACTGTTATAATGAAGGAATCCAGTCAGTGACTCTCACTGTTATAATGAAGGAATCCAGTCAGTGACTCTCACTGTTATAATGAAGGAATCCAGTCAGTGACTCTCACTGTTATAATGAAGGAATCCAGTCAGTGACTCTCACTGTTATAATGAAGGAATCCAGTCAGTGACTCTCACTGTTATAATGAAGGAATCCAGTCAGTGACTCTCACTGTTATAATGAAGGAATCCAGTCAGTGACTCTCACTGTTATAATGAAGGAATCCAGTCAGTGACTCTCACTGTTATAATGAAGGAATCCAGTCAGTGACTCTCACTGTTATAATGAAGGAATCCAGTCAGTGACTCTCACTGTTATAATGAATCCAGTCAGTGACTCTCACTGTTATAATGAAGGAATCCAGTCAGTGACTCTCACTGTTATAATGAAGGAATAGTCAGTGACTCTCACTGTTATAATGAAGGAATCCAGTCAGTGACTCTCACTGTTATAATGAAGGAATCCAGTCAGTGACTCTCACTGTTATAATGAAGGAACTCTCACTGTTATAATGAAGGAATCCAGTCAGTGTCAGTGGAATCCAGTCAGTGACTCTCACTGTTATGACTCTCACTGAATGGAATCCAGTCAGTGACTCTCACTGTTATAATGAAGGAATCCAGTCAGTGACTCTCACTGTTATAATGAAGGAATCCAGTCAGTGAAGGAATCCAGTCTCTCACTGTTATAATGAAGGAATCCAGTCAGTGACTCTCACTGTTATAATGAAGGAATCCAGTCAGTGACTCTCACTCTCACTGTTATAATGAAGGAATCCAGTCAGTATAATGAAGGAATCCAGTCAGTGACTCTCACTGTTATAATGAAGGAATCCAGTCAGTGACTCTCACTGTTATAATGAAGGAATCCAGTCAGTGACTCTCACTGTTATAATGAAGGAATCCAGTCAGTGACTCTCACTGTTATAATGAAGGAATCCAGTCAGTGACTCTCACTGTTATAATGAAGGAATCCAGTCAGTGACTCTCACTGTTATAATGAAGGAATCCAGTCAGTGACTCTCACTGTTATAATGAAGGAATCCAGTCAGTGACTCTCACTGTTATAATGAAGGAATCCAGTCAGTGACTCTCACTGTTATAATGAAGGAATCCAGTCAGTGACTCTCACTGTTATAATGAAGGAATCCAGTCAGTGACTCTCACTGTTATAATGAAGGAATCCAGTCAGTGACTCTCACTGTTATAATGAAGGAATCCAGTCAGTGACTCTCACTGTTATAATGAAGGAATCCAGTCAGTGACTCTCACTGTTATAATGAAGGAATCCAGTCAGTGACTCTCACTGTTATAATGAAGGAATCCAGTCAGTGACTCTCACTGTTATAATGAAGGAATCCAGTCAGTGACTCTCACTGTTATAATGAAGGAATCCAGTCAGTGACTCTCACTGTTATAATGAAGGAATCCAGTCAGTGACTCTCACTGTTATAATGAAGGAATCCAGTCAGTGACTCTCACTGTTATAATGAAGGAATCCAGTCAGTGACTCTCACTGTTATAATGAAGGAATCCAGTCAGTGACTCTCACTGTTATAATGAAGGAATCCAGTCAGTGACTCTCACTGTTATAATGAAGGAATCCAGTCAGTGACTCTCACTGTTATAATGAAGGAATCCAGTCAGTGACTCTCACTGTTATAATGAAGGAATCCAGTCAGTGACTCTCACTGTTATAATGAATCCAGTCAGTGACTCTCACTGTTATAATGAAGGAATCCAGTCAGTGACTCTCACTGTTATAATGGAATCCAGTCATGACTCTCACTGTTATAATGAAGGAATCCAGTCAGTGACTCACTGTTATAATGAAGGAATCACTGTTATAATGAAGGAATCAGTCAGTGACTCTCACTGTTATAATGAAGGAATCCAGTCAGTGACTCTCACTGTTATAATGAAGGAATCCAGTCAGTGACTCTCACTGTTATAATGAAGGAATCCAGTCAGTGACTCTCACTGTTATAATGAAGGAATCCAGTCAGTGACTCTCACTGTTATAATGAAGGAATCCAGTCAGTGACTCTCACTGTTATAATGAAGGAATCCAGTCAGTGACTCTCACTGTTATAATGAAGGAATCCAGTCAGTGACTCTCACTGTTATAATGAAGGAATCCAGTCAGTGACTCTCACTGTTATAATGAAGGAATCCAGTCAGTGACTCTCACTGTTATAATGAAGGAATCCAGTCAGTGACTCTCACTGTTATAATGAAGGAATCCAGTCAGTGACTCTCACTGTTATAATGAAGGAATCCAGTCAGTGACTCTCACTGTTATAATGAAGGAATCCAGTCAGTGACTCTCACTGTTATAATGAAGGAATCCAGTCAGTGACTCTCACTGTTATAATGAAGGAATCCAGTCAGTGACTCTCACTGTTATAATGAAGGAATCCAGTCAGTGACTCTCACTGTTATAATGAAGGAATCCAGTCAGTGACTCTCACTGTTATAATGAAGGAATCCAGTCAGTGACTCTCACTGTTATAATGAAGGAATCCAGTCAGTGACTCTCACTGTTATAATGAAGGAATCCAGTCAGTGACTCTCACTGTTATAATGAAGGAATCCAGTCAGTGACTCTCACTGTTATAATGAAGGAATCCAGTCAGTGACTCTCACTGTTATAATGAAGGAATCCAGTCAACTCTCACTGTTATAATGAAGTCAGTGACTCTCACTGTTATAATGAAGGAATCCAGTCAGTGACTCTCACTGTTATAATGAAGGAATCCAGTCAGTGACTCTCACTGTTATAATGAAGGAATCCAGTCAGTGACTCTCACTGTTATAATGAAGGAATCCAGTCAGTGACTCTCACTGTTATAATGAAGGAATCCAGTCAGTGAATCCAGTCTCACTGTTATAATGAAGGAATCCAGTCAGTGACTCTCACTGTTATAATGAAGGAATCCAGTCAGTGACTCTCACTGTTATAATGAAGGAATCCAGTCAGTGACTCTCACTGTTATAATGAAGGAATCCAGTCAGTGACTCTCACTGTTATAATGAAGGAATCCAGTCAGTGACTCTCACTGTTATAATGAAGGAATCCAGTCAGTGACTCTCACTGTTATAATGAAGGAATCCAGTCAGTGACTCTCACTGTTATAATGAAGGAATCCAGTCAGTGACTCTCACTGTTATAATGAAGGAATCCAGTCAGTGACTCTCACTGTTATAATGAAGGAATCCAGTCAGTGACTCTCACTGTTATAATGAAGGAATCCAGTCAGTGACTCTCACTGTTATAATGAAGGAATCCAGTCAGTGACTCTCACTGTTATAATGAAGGAATCCAGTCAGTGACTCTCACTGTTATAATGAATCCAGAATCACAGTCAGTGACTCTCACTGTTATAATGAAGGAATCCAGTGACTCTCACTGTTATAATGAATCCAGTCAGTGTCTCACTGTTATAATGAAGGAATCCAGTCAGTGACTCTCACTGTTATAATGAAGGAATCCAGTCAGTGACTCTCACTGTTATAATGAAGGAATCCAGTCAGTGACTCTCACTCAGTCAGTGACTCTCACTGTTATAATGAAGGAATCCAGTCAGTGACTCTCACTGTTATAATGAAGGAATCCAGTCAGTGACTCTCACTGTTATAACAGTCAGTGAGTCAGTCTCACTGTTATAATGAAGGAATCCAGTCAGTGACTCTCACTGTTATAATGAAGGAATCCAGTCAGTGACTCTCACTGTTATAATGAAGGAATTCAGTCAGTGACTCACTGTTAATGAAGGAATCCAGTCAGTGACTCTCACTGTTATAATGAAGGAACAGTCAGTGACTCTCACTGTTATAATGAAGGAATCCAGTCAGTGACTCTCACTGTTATAATGAAGGAATCCAGTCAGTGACTCTCACTGTTATAATGAAGTGACTCTCACTGTTATAATCCAGTCAGTGACTCTCACTGTTATAATGAAGGAATCCAGTCAGTGACTCTCACAGTCAGTGACTCTCACTGTTATAATGAAGAATCCAGTCAGTGACTCTCACTGTTATAATGAAGGAATCCAGTCAGTGACTCTCACTGTTATAATGAAGGAATCAGTCAGTGACTCACTGTTATAATGAAGGAATCCAGTCAGTGACTCTCACTGTTATAATGAAGGAATCCAGTCAGTGACTCTCACTGTTATAATGAAGGAATCCAGTCAGTGACTCTCACTGTTATAATGAAGGAATCCAGTCAGTGACTCTCACTGTTATAATGAAGGAATCCAGTCAGTGACTCTCACTGTTATAATGAAGGAATCCAGTCAGTGACTCTCACTGTTATAATGAAGGAATCCAGTCAGTGACTCTCACTGTTATAATGAAGGAATCCAGTCAGTGACTCTCACTGTTATAATGAAGGAATCCAGTCAGTGACTCTCACTGTTATAATGAAGGAATCCAGTCAGTGACTCTCACTGTTATAATGAAGGAATCCAGTCAGTGACTCTCACTGTTATAATGAAGGAATCCAGTCAGTGACTCTCACTGTTATAATGAATGAAATCCAGTCAGTGACTCTCACTGTTATAATGAAGGAATCCAGTCAGTGACTCTCACTGTTATAATGAAGGAATCCAGTCAGTGACTCTCACTGTTATAATGAAGGAATCAGTCAGTGACTCTCACTGTTATAATGAAGGAATCCAGTCAGTGACTCTCACTGTTATAATGAAGGAATCCAGTCAGTGACTCTCACTGTTATAATGAAGGAATCCAGTCAGTGACTCTCACTGTTATAATGAAGGAATCCAGTCAGTGACTCTCACTGTTATAATGAAGGAATCCAGTCAGTGACTCTCACTGTTATAATGAAGGAATCCAGTCAGTGACTCTCACTGAATCCAGTCAGTGACTCTCACTGTTATAATGAAGAATCCAGTCAGTGACTCTCACTGTTATAATGAAGGAATCCAGTCAGTGACTCTCACTGTTATAATGAAGACTCTCACTGTTATAATGAAGGAATCCAGTCAGTGACTCTCACTGTTATAATGAAGGAATCCAGTCAGTGACTCTCACTGTTATAATGAAGAATCCAGTCAGTGACTCTCACTGTTATAATGAAGGAATCCAGTCAGTGACTCTCACTGTTATAATGAAGGAATCCAGTCAGTGACTCTCACTGTTATAATGAAGGAATCACTGTTATAATGAAGGAATCAAGTCAGTGACTCTCACTGTTATAATGAAGGAATCCAGTCAGTGACTCTCACTGTTATAATGAAGGAATCCAGTCAGTGACTCTCACTGTTATAATGAAGGAATCCAGTCAGTGACTCTCACTGTTATAATGAAGGAATCCAGTCAGTGACTCTCACTGTTATAATGAAGGAATCCAGTCAGTGACTCTCACTGTTATAATGAAGCAATCCAGTCAGTGACTCTCACTGTTATAATGAAGGAATCCAGTCAGTGACTCTCACTGTTATAATGAAGGAATCCAGTCAGTGACTCTCACTGTTATAATGAAGGAATCAAGTCAGTGACTCTCACTGTTATAATGAAGGAATCCAGTCAGTGACTCTCACTGTTATAATGAAGCAATCCAGTCAGTGACTCTCACTGTTATAATGAAGGAATCCAGTCAGTGACTCTCACTGTTATAATGAAGGAATCCAGTCAGTGACTCTCACTGTTATAATGAAGGAATCCAGTCAGTGACTCTCACTGTTATAATGAAGGAATCAAGTCAGTGACTCTCACTGTTATAATGAAGGAATCCAGTCAGTGACTCTCACTGTTATAATGAAGCAATCCAGTCAGTGACTCTCACTGTTATAATGAAGGAATCAAGTCAGTGACTCTCACTGTTATAATGAAAGAATCCAGTCAGTGACTCTCACTGTTATAATGAAGCAATCCAGTCAGTGATTCTCACTGTTATAATAAAGGAATCCAGTCAGTGACTCTCACTGTTATAATGAAGGAATTCAGTCAATGACTCTCACTGTTATAATGAAGGAATCCAGTCAGTGACTCACTGTTATAATGAAGGAATCTAGTCAGTGACTCTCACTGCTATAATGAAGGAATCCAGTCAGTGACTCTCACTGTTATAATGAAGGAATCCAGTCAGTGACTGTTATAATGAAGGAATCCAGTCAGTGACTCTCACTGTTATAATGAAGGAATCCAGTCAGTAACTCTCACTGTTATAATGAAGGAATTCAGTCAGTGACTCTCACTGTTATAATGAAGGAATCCAGTCAGTGACTCTCACTGTTATAATGAAGGAATCCAGTCAGTGACTCTCACTGTTATAATGAAGGAATCCAGTCAGTGACTCTCACTGTTATAATGAAGGAATCCAGTCAGTGACTCTCACTGTTATAATGAAGGAATCCAGTCAGTGACTCTCACTGTTATAATGAAGGAATCCAGTCAGTGACTCTCACTGTTATAATGAAGGAATCCAGTCAGTGACTCTCACTGTTATAATGAAGGAATCCAGCCAGTGACTCTCACTGTTATAATGAAGGAATCCAGTCAGTGACTCTCACTGTTATAATGAAGGAATCCAGTCAGTGACTCTCACTGTTATAATGAAGGAATCCCGTCAGTGTCTCACTGTTATAATGAAGGAATCCAGTCAGTGACTCTCACTGTTATAATGAAGGAATCCAGTCAGTGACTCTCACTGTTATAATGAAGGAATCCAGTCAGTGACTCTCACTGTTATAATGAAGGAATCCAGTCAGTGACTCTCACTGTTATAATGAAGGAATCCAGTCAGTGACTCTCACTGTTATAATGAAGGAATCCAGTCAGTTACTCTCACTGTTATAATGAAGGAATCCAGTCAGTGACTCTCACTGTTATAATGAAGGAATTCAGTCAATGACTCTCACTGTTATAATGAAGGAATCCAGTCAGTGACTCACTGTTATAATGAAGGAATCTAGTCAGTGACTCTCACTGCTATAATGAAGGAATCCAGTCAGTGACTCTCACTGTTATAATGAAGGAATCCAGTCAGTGACTGTTATAATGAAGGAATCCAGTCAGTGACTCTCACTGTTATAATGAAGGAATCCAGTCAGTGACTCTCACTGTTATAATGAAGGAATCCAGTCAGTGACTCTCACTGTTATAATGAAGGAATCCAGTCAGTGACTCTCACTGTTATAATGAAGGAATCCAGTCAGTGACTCTCACTGTTATAATGAAGGAATCCAGTCAGTGACTCTCACTGTTATAATGAAGCAATCCAGTCAGTGACTCTCACTGTTATAATGAAGAAATCCAGTCAGTGACTCTGTTATAATGAAGGAATCCAGTCAGTGACTCTCACTGTTATAATGAAGGAATCCAGTCAGTGACTCTCCCTGTTATAAAGAAGGAATGCAGTCAGTGACTCTCACTGTTATAATGAAGCAATCCAGTCAGCGACTCTCACTGTTATAATGAAGGAATCCAGCCAGTGACTCTCACTGTTATAATGAAGGAATTCAGTCAGTGACTCACTGTTATAATGAAGCAATCCAGTCAGTGACTCTCACTGTTATAATGAAGGAATCCAGTCAGTGACTCTCACTGTTATAATGAAGGAATCCAGTCAGTGACTCTCACTGTTATAATGAAGGAATCCAGTCAGTGACTCTCACTGTTATAATGAAGGAATTCAGTCAGTGACTCACTGTTATACTGAAGGAATCCAGTCAGTGACTCTCACTGTTATAATGAAGGAATCCAGTCAGTGACTCTCACTGTTATAATGAAGGAATCCAGTCAGTGACTCTCACTGTTATAATGAAGGAATCCAGTCAGTGACTCTCACTGTTATAATGAAGGAATCCAGTCAGTGACTCTCACTGTTATAATGAAGGAATCCAGTCAGTTACTCTCACTGTTATAATGAAGGAATCCAGTCAGTGACTCTCACTGTTATAATGAAGGAATCCAGTCAGTGACTCTCACTGTTATAATGAAGGAATCCAGTCAGTGACTCTCACTGTTATAATGAAGGAATCCAGTCAGTGACTCTCACTGTTATAATGAAGGAATCCAGTCAGTGACTCTCATTGTTATAATGAAGGAATCCAGTCAGTGACTCTCACTGTTATAATGAAGGAATCCAGTCAGTGACTCTCACTGTTATAATGAAGGAGTTCAGTCAGTGACTCTCACTGTTATAATGAAGGAATCCAGTCAGTGACTCTCACTGTTATAATGAAGAAATTTAGTCAGTGACTCTCACTGTTATAATGAAGGAATCCAGTCAATGACTCTCACTGTTATAATGAAGGAATCTAATCAGTGACTTTCACTGTTATAATGAAGGAATCTAGTCAGTGACTCTCACTGTTATAATAAAGGAATCCAGTCAGTGACTCACTGTTATAATGAAGGAATCCAGTCAGTGACTCTCACTGTTATAATGAAGGAATCCAGTCAGTGACTCTCACTGTTATAATGAAGGAGTCCAGTCAGTGACTCTCACTGTTATAATGAAGGAATCCAGTCAGTGACTATGTTATAATGAAGGAATCTAGTCAGTGACTCTCACTGTTATAATGAAGGAATCCAGTCAGTGACTCTCACTGTTATAATGAAGGAATCCAGTCAGTGACTCTCACTGTTATAATGAAGGAATCCAGTCAGTGACTCTCACTGTTATAATGAAGGAATCCAGTCAGTGACTCTCACTGTTATAATGAAGGAATCCAGTCAGTGACTCTCACTGTTATAATGAAGGAATCCAGTCAGTGACTCTCACTGTTATAATGAAGGAATCCAGTCAGTGACTCTCACTGTTATAATGAAGGAATCCAGTCAGTGACTCTCACTGTTATAATGAAGGAATCCAGTCAGTGACTCTCACTGTTATAATGAAGGAATCCAGTCAGTGACTCTCACTGCTATAATGAAGGAATCCAGTCAGTGACTCTCACTGTTATAATGAAGGAATCCAGTCAGTGACTCTCACTGTTATAATGAAGGAATCCAGTCAGTGACTCTCACTGTTATAATGAAGCAATCCAGTCAGTGACTCTCACTGTTATAATGAAGAAATCCAGTCAGTGACTCTGTTATAATGAAGGAATCCAGTCAGTGACTCTCACTGTTATAATGAAGGAATCCAGTCAGTGACTCTCACTGTTATAAAGAAGGAATGCAGTCAGTGACTCTCACTGTTATAATGAAGCAATCCAGTCAGCGACTCTCACTGTTATAATGAAGGAATCCAGCCAGTGACTCTCACTGTTATAATGAAGGAATTCAGTCAGTGACTCACTGTTATAATGAAGCAATCCAGTCAGTGACTCTCACTGTTATAATGAAGGAATCCAGTCAGTGACTCACTGTTATAATGAAGGAATCCAGTCAGTGACTCTCACTGTTATAATGAAGGAATCCAGTCAGTGACTCTCACTGTTATAATGAAGGAATCCAGTCAGTGACTCTCACTGTTATAATGAAGGAATTCAGTCAGTGACTCACTGTTATACTGAAGGAATCCAGTCAGTGACTCTCACTGTTATAATGAAGGAATCCAGTCAGTGACTCTCACTGTTATAATGAAGGAATCCAGTCAGTGACTCTCACTGTTATAATGAAGGAATCCAGTCAGTGACTCTCACTGTTATAATGAAGGAATCCAGTCAGTGACTCTCACTGTTATAATGAAGGAATCCAGTCAGTGACTCTCATTGTTATAATGAAGGAATCCAGTCAGTGACTCTCACTGTTATAATGAAGGAATCCAGTCAGTGACTCTCACTGTTATAATGAAGGAGTTCAGTCAGTGACTCTCACTGTTATAATGAAGGAATCCAGTCAGTGACTCTCACTGTTATAATGAAGAAATTTAGTCAGTGACTCTCACTGTTATAATGAAGGAATCCAGTCAATGACTCTCACTGTCATAATGAAGGAATCTAATCAGTGACTTTCACTGTTATAATGAAGGAATCTAGTCAGTGACTCTCACTGTTATAATAAAGGAATCCAGTCAGTGACTCACTGTTATAATGAAGGAATCCAGTCAGTGACTCTCACTGTTATAATGAAGGAATCCAGTCAGTGACTCTCACTGTTATAATGAAGGAGTCCAGTCAGTGACTCTCACTGTTATAATGAAGGAATCCAGTCAGTGACTATGTTATAATGAAGGAATCTAGTCAGTGACTCTCACTGTTATAATGAAGGAATCCAGTCAGTGACTCTCACTGTTATAATGAAGGAATCCAGTCAGTGACTCTCACTGTTATAATGAAGGAATCCAGTCAGTGACTCTCACTGTTATAATGAAGGAATCCAGTCAGTGACTCTCACTGTTATAATGAAGGAATCCAGTCAGTGACTCTCACTGTTATAATGAAGGAATCCAGTCAGTGACTCTCACTGTTATAATGAAGGAATCCAGTCAGTGACTCTCACTGTTATAATGAAGGAATCCAGTCAGTGACTCTCACTGTTATAATGAAGCAATCCAGTCAGTGACTCTCACTGTTATAATGAAGCAATCCAGTCAGTGACTCACTGTTATAATGAAGGAATCCAGTCTGACTCTCACTGTTATAATGAAGGAGTCCAGTCAGTGACTCTCAATGTTATAATGAAGCAATCCAGTCAGTGACTCTCACTGTTATAATGAAGGAATCCAGTCAGTGACTCTGTTATAATGAAGGAATCTAGTCAGTGACTCTCACTGTTATAATGAAGGAATCCAGTCAGTGACTCTCACTGTTATAATGAAGGAATCCAGTCAGTGACTCTCACTGTTATAATGAAGGAATCCAGTCAGTGACTCTCACTGTTATAATGAAGGAATCCAGTCAGTGACTCTCACTGTTATAATGAAGGAATCCAGTCAGTGACTCTCACTGTTATGATGAAGGAATCCAGTCAGTGACTCTCACTGTTATAATGAAGGAATCCAGTCAGTGACTCTGTTATAATGAAGGAATCTAGTCAGTGACTCTCACTGTTATAATGAAGCAATCCAGTCAGTGACTCTCACTGTTATAATGAAGGAATCCAGTCAGTGACTCTCACTGTTATAATGAAGCAATCCACTCAGTGACTCTCACTGTTATAATGAAGGAATCCAGTCAGTGACTCTCACTGTTATAATGAAGGAATCCAGTCAGTGACTCTCACTGTTATAATGAAGGAATCCAGTCAGTGACTCTCACTGTTATAATGAAGGAATCCAGTCAGTGACTCTCACTGTTATAATGAAGCAATCCAGTCAGTGACTCTCACTGTTAGAATGAAGGAATCCAGTCTGACTCTCACTGTTATAATGAAGGAGTCCAGTCAGTGACTCTCACTGTTATAATGAAGCAATCCAGTCAGTGACTCTCACTGTTATAATGAAGGAATCCAGTCAGTGACTCTGTTATAATGAAGGAATCTAGTCAGTGACTCTCACTGTTATAATGAAGGAATCCAGTCAGTGACTCTCACTGTTATAATGTAGGAATCCAGTCAGTGACTCTCACTGTTATTTAGAAGGAATCCAGTCAGTGACTCTCACTGTTATAATGAAGGAATCCAGCCAGTGACTCTCACTGTTATAATGAAGGAATCCAGTCTGACTCTCACTGTTATAATGAAGGAATTCAGTCAGTGACTCTCACTGTTATAATGAAGGAATCCAGTCAGTGACTCTCACTGTTATAATGAAGGAATCCAGTCAGTGACTCTCACTGTTATAATGAAGGAATCCAGTCAGTGACTCTCACTGTTATAATGAAGGAATCCAGTCAGTGACTCTCACTGTTATAATGAAGGAATCCAGTCAGTGATTCACTGTTATAATGAAGGAATCCAGTCAGTTACTGTCACTGTTATAATGAAGGAATCCAGTCAGTGACTCTCACTGTTATAATGAAGGAATCCAGTCAGTGACTCTCACTGTTATAATGAAGGAATCCAGTCAGTGACTCTCACTGTTATAATGAAGGAATCCAGTCAGTGACTCTCACTGTTATAATGAAGGAATCCAGTCAGTGACTCTCACTGTTATAATGAAGGAATCCAGTCAGTGACTCTCACTGTTATAATGAAGGAATCCAGTCAGTGACTCTCACTGTTATAATGAAGGAATCCAGTCAGTGACTCTCACTGTTATAATGAAGGAATCCAGTCAGTGACTCTCACTGTTATAATGAAGGAATCCAGTCAGTGACTCTCACTGTTATAATGAAGGAATCCAGTCAGTGACTCTCACTGTTATAATGAAGGAATCCAGTCAGTGACTCTCACTGTTATATGAGGAAAACACCTGAGCGTATTTATATTAGGGAAAGTTTTCTGTTTCACTGTTGTCGTAAATCCACTTCTTTGCCCTTTGTCTCAAGTTTATTCAGTGATTTATTCGTCTGAACGTAACATTGTGTTTGAATCAACATTTGATCAAGATACCGTACATGTAACACACTGTGTTTAACACAGCTGTCTCTGACAACTTTCTCCGTGAGAGCATTAAAGAACTTAACGTAGATAATTAAATGTTTATAATCATAATCATAATTTTTAAAGAGGTGGACCGGTAAGCCAGTGGAAGGTCTCGGTCTGATGACCAAAAGCTCCAGCTGTGGGTCGTCATATGACTAAAATCCGAGTAAGGAAAAACTTGTCCTGTTTCCTGACGAGTCTGACCTAACGTTAACACAGAGGTGATTCCAGTCGAGGCGTGTCCAGTTCCATATTTTGTATTTGTAACTGCTACTTGCCTTGGAACAAGACTCTTGCTCTTAGATATACCTCAATCATTGTAATAGTGACCTTTACCTACCATCACTGGTAAGTCGTCAGTCTAGTCATGCACTGGAGTTTGTCGTAAACCCATTCCTATCCTGTACAATGATCTATCCAATATTTTTTTCATCAGAAAACAGGAATACGAGAAAGAGGAGAGTTGCAAAATGCCTACTTGGCTTTCCTAAGCATGTCTAACCCACTTTTAAACCTTCTCAGTTATGTATTACGTGACTAATACCCGCGCTAGGACACGTTTTTCTTAAGGAAGACAACGAGCGACACACGGCTCCTTCAAGAACGAAATACAAAGAGCGTCGCCGTCCATAGAAGAATGAAGGCCACGGGTGGCGTCATTACTACCGCTACTACCAGTAATATAGCCGCTATGTGGGTCCACTTTCCAGGTGACAGCCAGGTCACTCCTGGACGGAAAGTTGTTTTCTTGATTACGTTCGCCAGGAGAAATCACCCAACACAGGGTTTTGCCATGGTAACCCGTTCAGTGGTGGTGTTCCTTGATGGCCGCGACGCAACAAGAAGCAACCGTTGGCGCGCGCTGGTGGAGACGACTGCTGTTTATTAATACAGATGCAAATGTAATCATAGTTGACCCTCTGGCAGGGACGCGGACAGAAGCAGACAGTGGCGTGGGCTGCAGCACTCACAGGTCAGGCACCGCAGACAGTGGCGTGGGCTGCAACACTCACAGGTCAGGCACCGCAGACAGTGGCGTGCGCTGCAACACTCACAGGTCAGGCACCGCAGATAGTGGCGTGGGCTGCAGCACTCACAGGTCAGGCACCGCAGATAGTGGCGTGGGCTGCAGAACTCACAGGTCAGGCACCGCAGATAGTGGCGTGCACTGCAACACTCACAGGTCAGGCACCGCAGATAGTGGCGTGCGCTGCAACACTCACAGGTCAGGAACCGCAGACAGTGGCGTGGGCTGCAGCACTCACAGGTCAGGCACCGCAGATAGTGGCGTGCACTGCAACACTCACAGGTCAGGCACCGCAGATAGTGGCGTGCGCTGCAACACTCACAGGTCAGGCACCGCAGACAGTGGCGTGCGCTGCAACACTCACAGGTCAGGCACCGCAGACAGTGGCGTGCGCTGCAACACTCACAGGTCAGGCACCGCAGACAGTGGCGTGCGCTGCAACACTCACAGGTCAGGCACCGCAGACAGTGGCGTGCGCTGCAACACTCACAGGTCAGGCACCGCAGACAGTGGCGTGGGCTGTAACACTCACAGGTCAGGCACCGCAGACAGTGGTGTGCGCTGCAGCACTCACAGGTCAGGCACCGCAGACAGTGGCGTGGGCTGCAACACTCACAGGTCAGGCACCGCAGACAGTGGCGTGGGCTGCAACACTCACAGGTCAGGCATCGCAGACAGTGGTGTGCGCTGCAGCACTCACAGGTCAGGCACCGCAGACAGTGGCGTGCGCTGCAACACTCACAGGTCAGGCACCGCAGACAGTGGCGTGCGCTGCAACACTCACAGGTCAGGCACCGCAAACAGTGGCGTGCGCTGCAACGCTCACAGGTCAGGCACCACAGACAATAGCGTGCACTGCAACACTCACAGGTCAGGCACCGCAAACAGTGGCGTGCGCTGCAACACTCACAGGTCAGGCACCACAGACAATAGCGTGCACTGCAACGCTCACAGGTCAGGCACCACAGACAATAGCGTGCACTGCAACACTCACAGGTCAGGCACCGCAAACAGTGGCGTGCGCTGCAACACTCACAGGTCAGGCACCACAGACAATAGCGTGCACTGCAACACTCACAGGTCAGGCACCGCAAACAGTGGCGTGCGCTGCAACACTCACATGTCAGGCACCACAGACAATAGCGTGCGCTGCAACACTCACAGGTCAGGCACCACAGACAATGGCGTGCGCTGCAACACTCACAGGTCAGGCACCGCAGACAGTGGCGAGCGCTGCAACACTCACAGGTCAGGCACCACAGACAATGGCGTGCGCTGCAACACTCACAGGTCAGGCACCGCAGACAGTGGCGAGCGCTGCAACACTCACAGGTCAGGCACCGCAGACAGTGGCGTGCGCTGCAACACTCACAGGTCAGGCACCGCAGACAGTGGCGAGCGCTGCAACACTCACAGGTCAGGCACCGCAGACAGTGGCGAGCGCTGCAACACTCACAGGTCAGGCACAGCAGACAGTGGCGTGCGCTGCAACACTCACAGGTCAGGCACCGCAAACAGTGGTGTGCGCTGCAACACTCACAGGTCAGGCACCGCAAACAGTGGCGTGCGCTGCAACACTCACAGGTCAGGCACCGCAAACAGTGGAGTGCGCTGCAACACTCACAGGTCAGGCACCGCAAACAGTGGCGAGCGCTGCAACACTCACAGGTCAGGCACCGCAAACAGTGGCGTGCGCTGCAACACTCACAGGTCAGGCACCGCAGACAGTGGCGAGCGCTGCAACACTCACAGGTCAGGCACCGCAGACAGTGGCGTGCGCTGCAACACTCACAGGTCAGGCACCGCAGACAGTGGCGAGCGCTGCAACACTCACAGGTCAGGCACCGCAGACAGTGGCGAGCGCTGCAACACTCACAGGTCAGGCACCGCAGACAGTGGCGTGCGCTGCAACACTCACAGGTCAGGCACAGCAGACAGTGGCGTGCGCTGCAACACTCACAGGTCAGGCACCGCAAACAGTGGCGTGCGCTGCAACACTCACAGGTCAGGCACCACAGACAATAGCGTGCACTGCAACACTCACAGGTCAGGCACCGCAAACAGTGGCGTGCGCTGCAACGCTCACAGGTCAGGCACCACAGACAATAGCGTGCACTGCAACACTCACAGGTCAGGCACCGCAAACAGTGGCGTGCGCTGTAACACTCACAGGTCAGGCACCACAGACAATAGCGTGCACTGCAACACTCACAGGTCAGGCACCGCAAACAGTGGCGTGCGCTGCAACACTCACATGTCAGGCACCGCAGACAGTGGCGAGCGCTGCAACACTCACAGGTCAGGCACCGCAGACAGTGGCGAGCGCTGCAACACTCACAGGTCAGGCACCGCAGACAGTGGCGTGCGCTGCAACACTCACAGGTCAGGCACCGCAGACAGTGGCGAGCGCTGCAACACTCACAGGTCAGGCACCGCAGACAGTGGCGTGCGCTGCAACACTCACAGGTCAGGCACCGCAGACAGTGGCGAGCGCTGCAACACTCACAGGTCAGGCACCGCAGACAGTGGCGAGCGCTGCAACACTCACAGGTCAGGCACAGCAGACAGTGGCGTGCGCTGCAACACTCACAGGTCAGGCACCGCAAACAGTGGCGTGCGCAGCAACACTCACAGGTCAGGCACCGCAAACAGTGGCGTGCGCTGCAACACTCACAGGTCAGGCACCGCAAACAGTGGAGTGCGCTGCAACACTCACAGGTCAGGCACCGCAAACAGTGGCGAGCGCTGCAACACTCACAGGTCAGGCACCGCAAACAGTGGCGTGCGCTGCAACACTCACAGGTCAGGCACCGCAGACAGTGGCGAGCGCTGCAACACTCACAGGTCAGGCACCGCAGACAGTGGCGTGCGCTGCAACACTCACAGGTCAGGCACCGCAGACAGTGGCGAGCGCTGCAACACTCACAGGTCAGGCACCGCAGACAGTGGCGTGCGCTGCAACACTCACAGGTCAGGCACCGCAAACAGTGGCGTGCGCTGCAACACTCACAGGTCAGGCACCGCAAACAGTGGCGTGCGCTGCAACACTCACAGGTCAGGCACCGCAAACAGTGGAGTGCGCTGCAACACTCACAGGTCAGGCACCGCAAACAGTGGCGTGCGCTGCAACACTCACAGGTCAGGCACCGCAAACAGTGGCGAGCGCTGCAACACTCACAGGTCAGGCACCGCAAACAGTGGCGTGCGCTGCAACACTCACAGGTCAGGCACCACAGACAATAGCGTGCACTGCAACACTCACAGGTCAGGCACTGCAAACAGTGGCGTGCGCTGCAACACTCACAGGTCAGGCACCACAGACAATGGCGTGCGCTGCAACACTCACAGGTCAGGCACCGCAGACAGTGGCGAGCGTTGCAACACTCACAGGTCAGGCACCACAGACAATGGCGTGCACTGCAACACTCACATGTCAGGCACCGCAGACAGTGGCGAGCGCTGCAACACTCACAGGTCAGGCACCGCAGACAGTGGCGAGCGTTGCAACACTCACAGGTCAGGCACCACAGATAGTGGCGCGCGCTGCAACACTGTCTCACAGTGGTGGTGTATGTCTCACAGTGGTGGTGGTGTATGTCTCACAGTGGTGGTGGTGTATGTCTCACAGTGGTGGTGGTGTATGTCTCACAGTGGTGGTGGTGATGTATGTCTCACAGTGGTGGTGTATGTCTCACAGTGGTGGTGATGTATATATGACAGTGGTGGCGTATGTACCACAGAGGTGGTTGTGGTGTATGTATCACAGTGGTGGTGGTGGTGTATCACAGTGGTGGTGGTGTATGTCTCACAGTGGTGGTGGTGTATGTCTCACAGTGGTGGTGGTGTGTGTATCACAGTGGTGGTGGTGTATGTCTCACAGTGGTGGTGGTGTATATATCACAGTGGTGGTGGTATACGTATCACAGTGGTGGTGGTGTATGCCTCACAGTGGTGGAGGAGTGTCTCACAGTGGTGGAGGTGTGTCTCACAGTGGTTGAGGTGTGTCTCACAGTGATGGTGGTGTATGTATCACAGTGGTGGAAGTGTATGTATCACAGTGGTGGTGGTGTATGTCTCACAGTAGTGGTGGTGGTGGTGGTGCATGTCTCACAGTGATAGCGGTGTGTCTCACAGTGATGGTGGTATATGTATCACAGTGGTGGTGGTGTATGTCTCACAGTGGTGGTGGTGTATGTCTCACAGTGGTGGTGGTGTATGTATCACAGTGGTGGTGGTGTATGTATCACAGTAGTCAAACCATACCCCGGCCGGGATTGAACCCGCGGTCATAGAGTCTCAAAACTCCAGCCCGTCGCGTTAGCCACTAGACCAGCTAGCCACAATAAGATTCGTCCAACTAGGTATATTTCTACACCATAGGAAGGTTAGCACAGGCACCTCTGTGACCACAAATGCAAGTTTTTACAGACGAATCTCCAGCTAGCGTGGCCGAGACGAACTCTAGCTCAAGTCCCTTCACTGCCGTCAACATGACTCACGAAATCGTAATGACACGATTGCAAACAAACAGTACCCCGGCCGGGATTGAACCCGCGGTCAGAGAGTCTCAAAACTCCAGCCCGTCGCGCTTGCCACTAGACCAGCTAGCCACAATTTGTGGTCACAGTGGTGCCTGTGCTAACCTTCCTATAGTGTAGAAATATACCTAGTTGGACGAATCTTATTGTGGCTAGCTCGTCTAGTGGCTAACGCGACGGGCTGGAGTTTTCAGACTCTCTGACCGCGGGTTCAATCCCAGCCGGGTTATGGTTTGTTTGCAATCGTGTCATTACGATTTCGTGAGTCATATCACAGTAGTGGTGGTGTATGTATCACAGTGGTGGAGGTGTATGCATCACAGTGGTGGTGGTGTATGTCTCACAGTGGTGGTGGTGTATGTATCACAGTGGTGGTGGTGTATGTCTCACAGTGGTGGTGGTGTATGTCTCACAGTGGTGGTGGTGCATGTCTCACAGTGGTGGTGGTGTATGTATCACAGTGGTGGTGGTGTATGTATCACAGTGGTGGAGGTGTATGTCTCACAGTAGCGGTGGTGTATGTATCACAGTGGTGGTGGTGTATGTATCACAGTGGTGGTGGTGTATGTATCACAGTGGTGGTGGTGTATGTATCACAGTGGTGGAGGTGTATGTATCACAGTGGTGGAAGTGTATGTCTCACAGTAGTGGTGGTGTATGTATCACAGTGGTGGTGGTGTATGTATCACAGTGGTGGTGGTGTATGTATCACAGTGGTGGTGGTGTATGTATCACAGTAGTGGTTGTGTATGTATCACAGTGGTGGTGGTATATGTATCACAGTAGTGGTGGTGTATGTCTCACAGTGGTGGAGGTGTATGCATCACAGTTGTGGAGGTATATGCATCACAGTGGTGGAGGTGTATGTATCACAGTGGTGGAGGTGTATGTATCACAGTGGTGCAGTTGTATGCATCACAGTGGTGGAGGTGTATGCATCACAGTGGTGGTGGTGGTGTATGTCTCAAAGTGGTGGAGGTGTATGTATCACAGTGGTGGAGGTGTATGTATCACAGTGGTGGAGTTGTATGCATCACAGTGGTGGTGGTGTATGCATCACAGTGGTGGTGGTGTATGTCTCACAGTGGTGGAGGTGTGTGCGTCACAGTGGTGGTGGTGTATGTATCACAGTGGTGGAGGTGTATGTATCACAGTGGTGGAGGTGTATGTCTCACAGTGGTATAGGTGTATGTATCACAATGGTGGAGGTGTATGTATCACAGTGGTGGAGGTGTATGCATCACAGTGGTGGAGGTGTATGCATCACAGTTTTGGTGGTGTATGTCTCACAGTGGTGGTGTATGTATCACAGTGGCGGAGGTGTATGCATCACAGTGGTGGTGGTGTATGTCTCACAGTGGTGGAGGTGTATGTATCACAGTGGTGGAGGTGTATGCATCACAGTGGTGGTGGTGTATGCATCACAGTGGTGGTGGTGTATGTATCACAGTGGTGGTGGTGTATGTATCACAGTGGTGGTGGTGTATGCATCACAGTGGTGGTGGTGTATGTATCACAGTGGTGGTGGTGTATGCATCACAGTGGTTACCTGGAGGTTACCTGGAGGTTATTCCGGGGATCAACGCCCCCGCGGCCCGGTCCATGACCAGGCCTCCCGATGGATCAGGGCCTCATCAACTAGGCTGTTACTGCTGGCCGCACGCAGTCCAACGTACGAGCCACAGCCCGGCTGATCCGGCACTGACTTTAGGTATCTGTCCAGCTCTCTCTTGAAGGCAGCCAGGGGCTTATTGGCAATTCCCCTAATGCTTGATGGGAGGCTGTTGAACAGTTTTGGGCCCCGAACACTTATGGTGTTTTCTCTTAGTGTACCAATGGCGCCCCTACTTTTTATTCGGGTCATTTTGCATCGCCTGCCCAGTCTTTTACTTTCGTAGGGAGTGATTTCTGTGTGCAGATTTGGGACCATTCCTTCCAAGATTTTCCAAGTGTAGATTATGATATATCTCTCCCTCCTGCGTTCCAACGAGTACAAGTCAAGTGCTTCCAAGCGTTCCCAGTAGTTAAGGTGCTTGACAGAACTTATACGTGCAGTAAAGGATCTCTGTACACTCTCTAGATCTGCGATTTCACCTGCTTTGAATGGAGATGTTAATGTACAGCAGTATTCCAGCCTAGAGAGAACAAGTGATTTGAAAAGGATCATCATGGGCTTGGCATCTCTCGTTTTGAAAGTTCTCATTATCCATCCTATCATTTTCTTTGCACGTGCGATCGTGGCACTGTTGTGATCCTTGAAAGTGAGATCCTCAGACATTACTACTCCCAGGTCCCTTACATTATTTTTCCGTTCTATTGTATGGCCGGAGTCAGTAGTATACTCTGTTCTAGTTATTATCTCCTCCAGTTTTCCATAACGGAGTAGTTGGAATTTGTCCTCGTTGAACATCATATTGTTTACCGTTGCCCACTGGAAAACTTTGTTTATATCTTCTTGGAGGTTAACCGCGTCCTCAGCAGATGACAGCCTCATGCAGATCCTAGTATCATCCGCAAAGGATGATACGGTGCTGTGGTGTATATCTCTGTTTATGTCTGATATGAGGATAGGGAATAAGATGGGGGCGAGTACTGTGCCTTGTGGAACAGAGCTCTTCACTATGGCAGCCTCCGATTTAACTCTGTTGACCACTACTCTTTGTGTTCGATTTGTTAGGAAGTTGAAGATCCATCTCCCCACTTTCCCAGTTATTCCTTTAGCACGTATTTTATGGGCTATTACGCCATGATCGCATTTGTCAAATGCTTTTGCAAAGTCTGTGTATATTACATCTGCATTCTGATTTTTTTCCAGTGCATCCAAGGCCATGTCATAGTGATCCAGTAGTTGTGAGAGGCAGGAGCGACCTGCCCTGAACCCATGTTGCCCTGGATTGTGCAGATTTTGGGAATCCAGGTGATTTGCAATCCTGCTTCTTAGCACTCTTTCAAAGATTTTTATGATGTGGGACGTCAGAGCTATTGGTCTATAGTTCTTAGCTAATGCTTTGCTGCCACCTTTATGGAGCGGGGCTATATCCGTTGTTTTAAGTGACTGTGGAATTTCACCCATGTCCAAGCTCCTCCTCCATAGTGTACTTAGGGCACGCGAGAGGGGTTTCTTGCAGTTCTTAATGAAAACAGAGTTCCACGAGTCTGGGCCCGGGGCTGAGTGCATAGGCATGTTGTCAATGGCTTTTTCGAAATCTAACGGAGTTAGGGTAATGTCGGAAATCTGGCATACATTTATGGAGTTTTGAGGCTCATTCATGAAGAAATCATTTGGGTCGTCGATCCTCAGACCGATTAGTGGTTCACTAAACACAGAGTCGTACTGGGATTTCAATATTTCACTCATTTCCTTGTTGTCGTCTGTGTAAGTCCCATCCTGTCTGAGTAAGGGCCCGATACTAGATGTGGTATTTGCCTTGTTTTTGGCATATGAAAAAGAAATATTTGGAATTTCTTTCAATTTCACTAATAGCTTTAAGCTCCTCCTGCCTCTCCTGGTTCTTGTAAGAGTCATTTAACTTAAGTTCGATAGTTTCCACTTCCCTGGTGGTGGTGTATGTATCACAGTGGTGGTGGTGTATGTATCACAGTGGTGGTGGTGTATGTATCACAGTGGTGGTGGTGTATGTATCACAGTGGTGGTGGTGTATGTATCACAGTGGTGGCGGTGTATGTATCACAGTGGTGGTGGTGTATGTATCACAGTGGTGGTGGTGTATGTATCACAGTGGTGGTGGTGTATGTATCACAGTGGTGGTGGTGTATGTATCACAGTGGTGGTGGTGTATGTATCACAGTGGTGGTGGTGTATGTCTCACAGTGGTGGTGGTGTATGTATCACAGTGGTGGTGGTGTATGTATCACAGTGGTGGTGGTGTATGTATCACAGTGGTGGTGGTGTATGTATCACAGTGGTGGCGGTGTATGTATCACAGTGGTGGTGGTGTATGTCTCACAGTGGTGGTGGTGTATGTATCACAGTGGTGGTGGTGTATGTATCACAGTGGTGGTGGTGTATGTATCACAGTGGTGGTGGTGTATGCATCACAGTGGTGGTGGTGTATGTATCACAGTGGTGGTGGTGTATGTCTCACAGTGGTGGTGGTGTATGTATCACAGTGGTGGTGGTGTATGTATCACAGTGGTGGTGGTGTATGTATCACAGTGGTGGTGGTGTATGTATCACAGTGGTGGTGGTGTATGTATCACAGTGGTGGTGGTGTATGTATCACAGTGGTGGTGGTGTATGTATCACAGTGGTGGTGGTGTATGTATCACAGTGGTGGTGGTGTATGTCTCACAGTGGTGGTGGTGTATGTCTCACAGTGGTGGTGGTGTATGTATCACAGTGGTGGTGGTGTATGTATCACAGTGGTGGTGGTGTATGTATCACAGTGGTGGTGGTGTATGTATCACAGTGGTGGTGGTGTATGTATCACAGTGGTGGTGGTGTATGTATCACAGTGGTGGTGGTGTATGTATCACAGTGGTGGTGGTGTATGTATCACAGTGGTGGTGGTGTATGTATCACAGTGGTGGTGGTTTATGTATCACAGTGGTGGTGGTGTATGTATCACAGTGGTGGTGGTGTATGTCTCAGTGGTGGTGGTGTATGTCTCACAGAGGTGGTGGTGTATGTATCACAGTGGTGGTGGTGTATGTATCACAGTGGTGGTGGTGTATGCATCACAGTGGTGCAGGTGTATGTATCATAGTGGTGGAGGTGTATGCATCACAGTGGTGGTGGTGTATGTATCACAGTGGTGGTGGTGTATGTATCACAGTGGTGGTGGTGTATGTATCACAGTGGTGGTGGTGTATGTCTCACAGTGGTGGTGGTGTATGTATCACAGTGGTGGTGGTGTATGTATCACAGTGGTGGTGGTGTATGTATCACAGTGGTGGTGGTGTATGTATCACAGTGGTGGTGGTGTATGTATCACAGTGGTGGTGGTGTATGTATCACACTTGTGGTGGTGTATGCATCACAGTGGTGGTGGTGTATGTATCACAGTGGTGGTGGTGTATGCATCACAGTGGTGGAGGTGTATGTATCATAGTGGTGGAGGTGTATGCATCACAGTGGTGGTGGTGTATGTATCACAGTGGTGGAGGTGTATGCATCACAGTGGTGGAGGTGTATGCATCACAGTGGTGGTGGTGTATGTATCACAGTGGTGGTGGTGTATGCATCACAGTGGTGGAGGTGTATGTATCAAAGTGGTGGAGGTGTATGCATCACAGTGGTGGTGGTGTATGTCTCACAGTGGTGGAGGTGTGTGCGTCACAGTGGTGGTGGTGTATGTATCACAGTGGTGGAGGTGTATGTATCACAGTGGTGGAGGTGTATGTCTCACAGTGGTATAGGTGTATGTATCACAATGGTGGAGGTGTATGTATCACAGTGGTGGAGGTGTATGCATCACAGTGGTGGAGGTGTATGCATCACAGTTTTGGTGGTGTATGTCTCACAGTGGTGGTGTATGTATCACAGTGGCGGAGGTGTATGCATCACAGTGGTGGTGGTGTATGTCTCACAGTGGTGGAGGTGTATGTATCACAGTGGTGGAGGTGTATGCATCACAGTGGTGGTGGTGTATGCATCACAGTGGTGGTGGTGTATGTATCACAGTGGTGGTGGTGTATGTATCACAGTGGTGGTGGTGTATGCATCACAGTGGTGGTGGTGTATGTATCACAGTGGTGGTGGTGTATGCATCACAGTGGTTACCTGGAGGTTACCTGGAGGTTATTCCGGGGATCAACGCCCCCGCGGCCCGGTCCATGACCAGGCCTCCCGATGGATCAGGGCCTCATCAACTAGGCTGTTACTGCTGGCCGCACGCAGTCCAACGTACGAGCCACAGCCCGGCTGATCCGGCACTGACTTTAGGTATCTGTCCAGCTCTCTCTTGAAGGCAGCCAGGGGCTTATTGGCAATTCCCCTAATGCTTGATGGGAGGCTGTTGAACAGTTTTGGGCCCCGAACACTTATGGTGTTTTCTCTTAGTGTACCAATGGCGCCCCTACTTTTTATTCGGGTCATTTTGCATCGCCTGCCCAGTCTTTTACTTTCGTAGGGAGTGATTTCTGTGTGCAGATTTGGGACCATTCCTTCCAAGATTTTCCAAGTGTAGATTATGATATATCTCTCCCTCCTGCGTTCCAACGAGTACAAGTCAAGTGCTTCCAAGCGTTCCCAGTAGTTAAGGTGCTTGACAGAACTTATACGTGCAGTAAAGGATCTCTGTACACTCTCTAGATCTGCGATTTCACCTGCTTTGAATGGAGATGTTAATGTACAGCAGTATTCCAGCCTAGAGAGAACAAGTGATTTGAAAAGGATCATCATGGGCTTGGCATCTCTCGTTTTGAAAGTTCTCATTATCCATCCTATCATTTTCTTTGCACGTGCGATCGTGGCACTGTTGTGATCCTTGAAAGTGAGATCCTCAGACATTACTACTCCCAGGTCCCTTACATTATTTTTCCGTTCTATTGTATGGCCGGAGTCAGTAGTATACTCTGTTCTAGTTATTATCTCCTCCAGTTTTCCATAACGGAGTAGTTGGAATTTGTCCTCGTTGAACATCATATTGTTTACCGTTGCCCACTGGAAAACTTTGTTTATATCTTCTTGGAGGTTAACCGCGTCCTCAGCAGATGACAGCCTCATGCAGATCCTAGTATCATCCGCAAAGGATGATACGGTGCTGTGGTGTATATCTCTGTTTATGTCTGATATGAGGATAGGGAATAAGATGGGGGCGAGTACTGTGCCTTGTGGAACAGAGCTCTTCACTATGGCAGCCTCCGATTTAACTCTGTTGACCACTACTCTTTGTGTTCGATTTGTTAGGAAGTTGAAGATCCATCTCCCCACTTTCCCAGTTATTCCTTTAGCACGTATTTTATGGGCTATTACGCCATGATCGCATTTGTCAAATGCTTTTGCAAAGTCTGTGTATATTACATCTGCATTCTGATTTTTTTCCAGTGCATCCAAGGCCATGTCATAGTGATCCAGTAGTTGTGAGAGGCAGGAGCGACCTGCCCTGAACCCATGTTGCCCTGGATTGTGCAGATTTTGGGAATCCAGGTGATTTGCAATCCTGCTTCTTAGCACTCTTTCAAAGATTTTTATGATGTGGGACGTCAGAGCTATTGGTCTATAGTTCTTAGCTAATGCTTTGCTGCCACCTTTATGGAGCGGGGCTATATCCGTTGTTTTAAGTGACTGTGGAATTTCACCCATGTCCAAGCTCCTCCTCCATAGTGTACTTAGGGCACGCGAGAGGGGTTTCTTGCAGTTCTTAATGAAAACAGAGTTCCACGAGTCTGGGCCCGGGGCTGAGTGCATAGGCATGTTGTCAATGGCTTTTTCGAAATCTAACGGAGTTAGGGTAATGTCGGAAATCTGGCATACATTTATGGAGTTTTGAGGCTCATTCATGAAGAAATCATTTGGGTCGTCGATCCTCAGACCGATTAGTGGTTCACTAAACACAGAGTCGTACTGGGATTTCAATATTTCACTCATTTCCTTGTTGTCGTCTGTGTAAGTCCCATCCTGTCTGAGTAAGGGCCCGATACTAGATGTGGTATTTGCCTTGTTTTTGGCATATGAAAAAGAAATATTTGGAATTTCTTTCAATTTCACTAATAGCTTTAAGCTCCTCCTGCCTCTCCTGGTTCTTGTAAGAGTCATTTAACTTAAGTTCGATAGTTTCCACTTCCCTGGTGGTGGTGTATGTATCACAGTGGTGGTGGTGTATGTATCACAGTGGTGGTGGTGTATGTATCACAGTGGTGGTGGTGTATGTATCACAGTGGTGGTGGTGTATGTATCACAGTGGTGGCGGTGTATGTATCACAGTGGTGGTGGTGTATGTATCACAGTGGTGGTGGTGTATGTATCACAGTGGTGGTGGTGTATGTATCACAGTGGTGGTGGTGTATGTATCACAGTGGTGGTGGTGTATGTATCACAGTGGTGGTGGTGTATGTCTCACAGTGGTGGTGGTGTATGTATCACAGTGGTGGTGGTGTATGTATCACAGTGGTGGTGGTGTATGTATCACAGTGGTGGTGGTGTATGTATCACAGTGGTGGCGGTGTATGTATCACAGTGGTGGTGGTGTATGTCTCACAGTGGTGGTGGTGTATGTATCACAGTGGTGGTGGTGTATGTATCACAGTGGTGGTGGTGTATGTATCACAGTGGTGGTGGTGTATGCATCACAGTGGTGGTGGTGTATGTATCACAGTGGTGGTGGTGTATGTCTCACAGTGGTGGTGGTGTATGTATCACAGTGGTGGTGGTGTATGTATCACAGTGGTGGTGGTGTATGTATCACAGTGGTGGTGGTGTATGTATCACAGTGGTGGTGGTGTATGTATCACAGTGGTGGTGGTGTATGTATCACAGTGGTGGTGGTGTATGTATCACAGTGGTGGTGGTGTATGTATCACAGTGGTGGTGGTGTATGTCTCACAGTGGTGGTGGTGTATGTCTCACAGTGGTGGTGGTGTATGTATCACAGTGGTGGTGGTGTATGTATCACAGTGGTGGTGGTGTATGTATCACAGTGGTGGTGGTGTATGTATCACAGTGGTGGTGGTGTATGTATCACAGTGGTGGTGGTGTATGTATCACAGTGGTGGTGGTGTATGTATCACAGTGGTGGTGGTGTATGTATCACAGTGGTGGTGGTGTATGTATCACAGTGGTGGTGGTTTATGTATCACAGTGGTGGTGGTGTATGTATCACAGTGGTGGTGGTGTATGTCTCAGTGGTGGTGGTGTATGTCTCACAGAGGTGGTGGTGTATGTATCACAGTGGTGGTGGTGTATGTATCACAGTGGTGGTGGTGTATGCATCACAGTGGTGCAGGTGTATGTATCATAGTGGTGGAGGTGTATGCATCACAGTGGTGGTGGTGTATGTATCACAGTGGTGGTGGTGTATGTATCACAGTGGTGGTGGTGTATGTATCACAGTGGTGGTGGTGTATGTCTCACAGTGGTGGTGGTGTATGTATCACAGTGGTGGTGGTGTATGTATCACAGTGGTGGTGGTGTATGTATCACAGTGGTGGTGGTGTATGTATCACAGTGGTGGTGGTGTATGTATCACAGTGGTGGTGGTGTATGTATCACACTTGTGGTGGTGTATGCATCACAGTGGTGGTGGTGTATGTATCACAGTGGTGGTGGTGTATGCATCACAGTGGTGGAGGTGTATGTATCATAGTGGTGGAGGTGTATGCATCACAGTGGTGGTGGTGTATGTATCACAGTGGTGGAGGTGTATGCATCACAGTGGTGGAGGTGTATGCATCACAGTGGTGGTGGTGTATGTATCACAGTGGTGGTGGTGTATGCATCACAGTGGTGGAGGTGTATGTATCAAAGTGGTGGAGGTGTATGCATCACAGTGCTGGTGGTGTATGTATCACAGAGGTGGAGGTGTATGCATCACAGTGGTGGAGGTGTATGCATCACAGTGGTGGTGGTGTATCACAGTGGTGGTGGTGTATGCATCACAGTGGTGGTGGTGTATGCATCACAGTGGTGGTGGTGTATGCATCACAGTGGTGGAGGTGTATGCATCACAGTGGTGGTGGTGTATGTATCACAGTGGTGGTGGTGTATGCATCACAGTGGTGGTGGTGTATGCATCACAGTGCTGGTGGTGTATGCATCACAGTGGTGGTGGTGTATGTATCACAGTGGTGGTGGTGTATGTATCACACTTGTGGTGGTGTATGCATCACAGTGGTGGTGGTGTATGTATCACAGTGGTGGTGGTGTATGCATCACAGTGGTGGAGGTGTATGTATCATAGTGGTGGAGGTGTATGTATCACACTGGTGGAGGTGTATGCATCACAGTGGTGGTGTTGTATGTCTCACAGTGGTGGAGGTGTATGTATCACAGTGGTGGAGGTGTATGCATCACAGTGGTGGTGGAGTATGTATCACAGTGGTGGAGGTGTATGTATCACAGTGGTGGAGGTGTATGTATCACAGTGGTGGAGGTGTATGTATCACAGTGGTGGAGGTGCATGTATCATAGTGGTGGAGGTGTATGTATCACAGTGGTGGAGGTGTATGTATCACAGTGGTGGAGGTGTATCTATCACAGTGGGGGAGGTGTATGTATCACAGTGGTGGAGGTGTATGTCTCACAGTGGTGGAGATGTATGTCTCACAGTGGTGGAGGTGTATGTATCACAGTGGTGGAGGTGTATATATCACAGTGGTGGAGATGTATGTATCACAGTGGTGGAGATGTATCTATCACAGTGGTGGAGGTGTATGTATCACACTGGTGGAGTTGTATGTATCACAGTGGTGGAGGTGTATGTATCACAGTGGTGGAGGTGTATCTATCACAGTGGTGGTGTATGTATCACAGTGGTGGAGATGTATGTCTCACAGTGGTGGAGTTGTATGTATCACAGTGGTGGAGGTGTATGTATCACAGTAGTGGTGGTGTATGTCTCACAGTGGTGGTGGTGTATGTATCACAGTGGTGGAGGTGTATGTATCACAGTAGTGGTGGTGTGTCTCACAGTGGTGGAGGTGTATGTATCACAGTGGTGGAGGTGTATGTATCACAGTAGTGGTGGTGTATGTATCACAGTAGTGGTGGTGTATGTATCACAATGGTGGTGGTGTATGCATCACAGTGGTGGTCGTGTATGTATCACAGTGTTGGTGGTGTATATATCACAGTGTTGGTGGTGTATGTATCACAGTGTTGGTGGTGTATGTATCACAGTGTTGGTGGTGTATGTATCACAGTGTTGGTGGTGTAAGCATCACAGTGGTGGTGGTGTATGCATCACAGTGGTGGTGGTGTATGTATCACAGTGTTGGTGGTGTAAGCATCACAGTGGTGGTGGTGTATGCATCACAGTGGTGGTGGTGTATGCATCACAGTGGTGGTGGTGTATGCATCACAGTGTTGGTGGTGTAAGCATCACAGTGGTGGTGGTGTATGCATCACAGTGGTGGTGGTGTATGTATCACAGTAGTGGTGGTGTGTCTCACAGTGGTGGAGGTGTATGTATCACAGTGGTGGAGGTGTATGTATCACAGTAGTGGTGGTGTGTCTCACAGTGGTGGAGGTGTATGTATCACAGTGGTGGAGGTGTATGTATCACAGTAGTGGTGGTGTATGTATCACAGTAGTGGTGGTGTATGTATCACAATGGTGGTGGTGTATACATCACAGTGGTGGTCGTGTATGTATCACAGTGTTGGTGGTGTATATATCACAGTGTTGGTGGTGTATGTATCACAGTGTTGGTGGTGTATGTATCACAGTGTTGGTGGTGTATGTATCACAGTGTTGGTGGTGTAAGCATCACAGTGGTGGTGGTGTATGCATCACAGTGGTGGTGGTGTATGTATCACAGTGTTGGTGGTGTAAGCATCACAGTGGTGGTGGTGTATGCATCACAGTGGTGGTGGTGTATGCATCACAGTGGTGGTGGTGTATGCATCACAGTGTTGGTGGTGTAAGCATCACAGTGGTGGTGGTGTATGCATCACAGTGGTGGTGGTGTATGTATCACAGTGTTGGTGGTGTATGTATCACAGTGTTGGTGGTGTATGCATCACAGTGTTGGTGGTGTATGCATCACAGTGGTGGTGGTGTATGTATCACAGTGTTGGTGGTGTATGCATCACAGTGTTGGTGGTGGAAGCATCACAGTGTTGGTGGTGTATGCATCACAGTGTTGGTGGTGTATGCATCACACTGTTGGTGGTGTATGCATCACAGTGGTGGTGGTGTATGCATCACAGTGGTGGTGGTGTATGTATCACAGTGGTGGTGGTGTATGCATCACAGTGGTGGTGGTGTATGCATCACAGTGGTGGTGGTGTATGCATCACAGTGGTGGTGGTGTATGCATCACAGTGGTGGTGGTGTATGCATCACAGTGGTGGTGGTGTATGCATCACAGTGGTGGTGGTGTATGCATCACAGTGGTGGTGGTGTATGTATCACAGTGTTGGTGGTGTATGCATCACAGTGGTGGTGGTGTATGCATCACAGTGGTGGTGGTGTATGTATCACAGTGGTGGTGGTGTATGCATCACAGTGGTGGTGGTGTATGTATCACAGTGTTGGTGGTGTATGCATCACAGTGGTGGTAGTGTATGTATCACAGTGGTGGTGGTGTAAGCATCACAGAGGTGGTGGTGTATGCATCACAGTGGTGGTGGTGTATGCATCACAGTGGTGGTGGTGTATGTATCACAGTGGTGGTGGTGTATGCATCACAGTGGTGGTGGTGTATGTATCACAGTGGTGGTGGTGTATGCATCACAGTGGTGGTGGTGTATGTATCTCAGTGTTGGTGGTGTATGTATCACAGTGTTGGTGGTGTATGCATCACAGTGTTGGTGGTGTATGCATCACAGTGGTGGTGGTGTATGTATCACAGTGTTGGTGGTGTATCCATCACAGTGGTGGTGGTGCATGCATCACAGTGTTGGTGGTGTATGCATCACAGTGTTGGTGGTGTATGCATCACAGTGTTGGTGGTGTATGCATCACAGTGGTGGTGGTGTATGCATCACAGTGGTGGTGGTGTATGCATCACAGTGTTGGGGGTGTATGTATCACAGTGTTGGTGGTGTATGCATCACAGTGGTGGTGGTGTATGCATCACAGTGGTGGTGGTGTATGCATCACAGTGTTGGTGGTGTATGTATCACAGTGTTGGTGGTGTATGCATCACAGTGTTGGTGGTGTATGTATCACAGTGTTGGTGGTGTATGCATCACAGTGTTGGTGGTGTATGTATCACAGTGGTGGTGGTGTATGCATCACAGTGGTGGTGGTGTATGCATCACAGTGTTGGTGGTGTATGCATCACAGTGTTGGTGGTGTATGCATCACAGTGTTGGTGGTGTATGCATCACAGTGGTGGTGGTGTATGCATCACAGTGGTGGTGGTGTATGTATCACAGTGTTGGTGGTGTATGTATCACAGTGTTGGTGGTGTATGCATCACAGTGTTGGTGGTGTATGTATCACAGTGTTGGTGGTGGAAGCATCACAGTGTTGGTGGTGTATGCATCACAGTGTTGGTGGTGTATGCATCACAGTGGTGGTGGTGTATGCATCACAGTGGTGGTGGTGTATGCATCACAGTGGTGGTGGTGTATGCATCACAGTGGTGGTGATGTATGCATCACAGTGGTGGTGGTGTATGCATCACAGTGTTGGTGGTATATGCATCACAGTGTTGGTGGTGTATGCATCACAGTGGTGGTGGTGTATGTATCACAGTGTTGGTGGTGTATGTATCACAGTGGTTGTGGTGTATGTATCACAGTGGTGGTGGTGTATGTATCACAATGTTGGTGGTGTATGCATCACAGTGTTGGTGGTGTATGCATCACAGTGTTGGTGGTGTATGCATCACAGTGGTGGTGGTGTATGTATCACAGTGTTGGTGGTGTATGTATCACAGTGTTGGTGGTGGAAGCATCACAGTGTTGGTGGTGTATGCATCACAGTGGTGGTGGTGTATGCATCACAGTGGTGGTGGTGTATGCATCACAGTGGTGGTGGTGTATGCATCACAGTTGTGGTGGTGTATGCATCACAGTGGTGGTGGTGTATGCATCACAGTGGTGGTGGTGTATGTATCACAGTGGTGGTGGTGTATGTATCACAGTGTTGGTGGTGTATGCATCACAGTGTTGGTGGTGTATGCATCACAGTGTTGGTGGTGTATGCATCACAGTGGTGGTGGTGTATGTTTCACAGTGTTGGTGGTGTATGTATCACAGTGTTGGTGGTGGAAGCATCACAGTGTTTGTGGTGTATGCATCACAGTGGTGGTGGTGTATGCATCACAGTGGTGGTGGTGTATGCATCACAGTGGTGGTGGTGTATGCATCACAGTGGTGGTGGTGTATGCATCACAGTGGTGGTGGTGTATGCATCACAGTGTTGGTGGTGTATGCATCACACTGGTGGTGGTGTATGTATCACAGTGTTGGTGGTGTATGTATCACAGTGGTGGTGGTGTATGCATCACAGTGTTGGTGGTGTATGCATCACAGTGTTGGTGGTGTATGCATCACAGTGTTGGTGGTGTATGCATCACAGTGGTGGTTGTGTATGCATCACAGTGGTGGTGGTGTATGTATCACAGTGGTGGTGGTGTATGCATCACAGTGTTGGTGGTGTATGCATCACAGTGGTGGTGGTGTATGCATCACAGTGGTGGTGGTGTATGCATCACAGTGGTGGTGGTGTATGCATCACAGTGGTGGTGGTGTATGCATCACAGTGGTGGTGGTGTATGCATCACAGTGATGGTGGTGTATGCATCACAGTGGTGGTGGTGTATGCATCACAGTGTTGGTGGTGTATGCATCACAGTGGTGGTGGTGTATGTATCACAGTGTTGGTGGTGTATGTATCACAGTGGTGGTGGTGTATGCATCACAGTGTTGGTGGTGTATGCATCACAGTGTTGGTGGTGTATGCATCACAGTGTTGGTGGTGTATGCATCACAGTGGTGGTTGTGTATGCATCACAGTGGTGGTGGTGTATGTATCACAGTGGTGGTGGTGTATGCATCACAGTGTTGGCGGTGTATGTATCACAGTGGTGGTGGTGTATGCATCACAGTGTTGGTGGTGTATGTATCACAGTGGTGGTGGTGTATGCATCACAGTGGTGGTGGTGTATGCATCACAGTGTTGGTGGTGTATGCATCACAGTGGTGGTGGTGTATGCATCACAGTGTTGGTGGTGTATGCATCACAGTGGTGGTGATGTATGTATCACAGTGTTGGTGGTGTATGCATCACAGTGGTGGTGGTGTATGTATCACAGTGTTGGTGGTGTATGTATCACAGTGGTGGTGGTGTATGCATCACAGTGTTGGTGGTGTATGTATCACAGTGGTGGTGGTGTATGCATCACAGTGGTGGTGGTGTATGCATCACAGTGTTGGTGGTGTATGTATCACAGTGTTGGTGGTGTATGTATCACAGTGGTGGTGGTGTATGCATCACAGTGTTGGTGGTGTATGCATCACAGTGGTGGTGGTGTATGTATCACAGTGTTGGTGGTGTATGCATCACAGTGGTGGTGGTGTATGTATCACAGTGTTGGTGGTGTATGCATCACAGTGGTGGTGGTGGTGTATGCATCACAGTGTTGGTGGTGTATGTATCACAGTGGTGGTGGTGTATGCATCACAGTGGTGGTGGTGTATGTATCACAGTGGTGGTGGTGTATGCATCACAGTGGTGGTGGTGTATGCATCACAGTGGTGGTGGTGTATGCATCACAGTGGTGGTGGTGTATGCATCACAGTGGTGGTGGTGTATGCATCACAGTGGTGGTGGTGTATGCATCACAGTGGTGGTGGTGTATGCATCACAGTGGTGGTGGTGTATGCATCACAGTGGTGGTGGTGTATGCATCACAGTGGTGGTGGTGTATGCATCACAGTGGTGGTGGTGTATGCATCACAGTGGTGGTGGTGTATGCATCACAGTGGTGGTGGTGTATGCATCACAGTGGTGGTGGTGTATGCATCACAGTGGTGGTGGTGTATGCATCACAGTGGTGGTGGTGTATGCATCACAGTGGTGGTGGTGTATGCATCACAGTGGTGGTGGTGTATGCATCACAGTGGTGGTGGTGTATGCATCACAGTGGTGGTGGTGTATGTATCACAGTGGTGGTGGTGTATGTATCACAGTGTTGGTGGTGTATGTATCACAGTGGTGGTGGTGTATGCATCACAGTGGTGGTGGTGTATGCATCACAGTGGTGGTGGTGTATGCATCACAGTGGTGGTGGTGTATGTATCACAGTGTTGGTGGTGTATGTATCACAGTGGTGGTGGTGTATGCATCACAGTGGTGGTGGTGTATGCATCACAGTGGTGGTGGTGTATGTTTCACAGTGGTGGTGGTGTATGCATCACAGTGGTGGTGGTGTATGTATCACAGTGGTGGTGGTGTATGCATCACAGTGGTGGTGGTGTATGCATCACAGTGGTGGTGGTGTATTTATCACAGTGGTGGTGGTGTATGTATCACAGTGTTGGTGGTGTATGCATCACAGTGTTGGTGGTGTATGCATCACAGTGTTGGTGGTGTATGCATCACAGTGTTGGTGGTGTATGCATCACAGTGTTGGTGGTGTATGCATCACAGTGTTGGTGGTGTATGCATCACAGTGTTGGTGGTGTATGTATCACAGTGTTGGTGGTGTATGCATCACAGTGTTGGTGGTGTATGCATCACAGTGGTGGTGGTGTATGCATCACAGTGTTGGTGGTGTATGTATCACAGTGTTGGTGGTGTATGCATCACAGTGTTGGTGGTGTATGCATCACAGTGGTGGTGGTGTATGCATCACAGTGTTGGTGGTGTATGCATCACAGTGGTGGTGGTGTATGCATCACAGTGGTGGTGGTGTATGCATCACAGTGGTGGTGGTGTATGCATCACAGTGGTGGTGGTGTATGCATCACAGTGGTGGTGGTGTATGCATCACAGTGGTGGTGGTGTATGCATCACAGTGGTGGTGGTGCATGTATCACAGTGGTGGTGGTGTATGCATCACAGTGTTGGTGGTGTATGCATCACAGTGGTGGTGGTGTATGTATCACAGTGGTGGTGGTGTATGCATCACAGTGGTGGTGGTGTATGCATCACAGTGGTGGTGGTGTATGCATCACAGTGGTGGTGGTGTATGCATCACCGTGGTGGTGTTGTATGCATCACAGTGGTGGTGGTGCATGTATCACAGTGGTGGTGGTGTATGCATCATAGTGTTGGTGGTGTATGCATCACAGTGGTGGTGGTGTATGTATCACAGTGGTGGTGGTGGTGTATGCATCACAGTGGTGGTGGTGTATGCATCACAGTGGTGGTGGTGTATGCATCACAGTGGTGGTGGTGTATGCATCACAGTGGTGGTGGTGTATGCATCACAGTGGTGGTGGTGTATGCATCACAGTGGTGGTGGTGTATGCATCACAGTGGTGGTGGTGTATGCATCACAGTGGTGGTGGTGTATGCATCACAGTAGTGGTGGTGTATGCATCACAGTGGTGGTGGTGTATGTATCACAGTGGTGGTGGTGTATGTATCACAGTGGTGGTGGTGTATGCATCACAGTGGTGGTGGTGTATGTATCACAGTGGTGGTGGTGTATGCATCACAGTGGTGGTGGTGTATGCATCACAGTGGTGGTGGTGTATGCATCACAGTAGTGGTGGTGTATGCATCACAGTGGTGGTGGTGTATGTATCACAGTGGTGGTGGTGTATATATCACAGTGGTGGTGGTGTATGTATCACAGTGGTGGTGGTGTATGTATCACAGTGGTGGTGGTGTATGCATCACAGTGGTGGTGGTGTATGCATCACAGTGGTGGTGGTGGTGTATGTATCACAGTGGTGGTGGTGTATGTATCACAGTGGTGGTGGTGTATGTATCACAGTGGTGGTGGTGTATGTATCACAGTGGTGGTGGTGTATGCATCACAGTGGTGGTGGTGTATGTATCACAGTGGTGGTGGTGTATGTATCACAGTGGTGGTGGTGTATGTATCACAGTGGTGGTGGTGTATGTATCACAGTGGTGGTGGTGTATGTATCACAGTGGTGGTGGTGTATGCATCACAGTGGTGGTGTTGTATGTATCACAGTGGTGGTGGTGTATGTATCACAGTGGTGGTGGTGTATGTATCACAGTGGTGGTGGTGTATGTATCACAGTGGTGGTGGTGTATGCATCACAGTGGTGGTGGTGTATGCATCACAGTGGTGGTGGTGTATGCATCACAGTGGTGGTGGTGTATGTATCACAGTGGTGGTGGTGTATGCATCACAGTGGTGGTGGTGTATGCATCACAGTGGTGGTGGTGTATGTATCACAGTGGTGGTGGTGTATGCATCACAGTGGTGGTGGTGTATGCATCACAGTGGTGGTGGTGTATGCATCACAGTGGTGGTGGTGTATGTATCACAGTGGTGGTGGTGTATGCATCACAGTGGTGGTGGTGTATGCATCACAGTGGTGGTGGTGTATGTATCACAGTGGTGGTGGTGTATGCATCACAGTGGTGGTGGTGTATGCATCACAGTGGTGGTGGTGTATGCATCACAGTGTATACTTCTGTTTAAGGAATTATTGTTCCTGTTAAGTAAAAGAAGACATATGCAACTAATAAGACATTTTTATTATCAAAGTTACACTTGTGTCCTTTTACCTTACACATTGTCAGTAATTCAACCAACATTATTACAATTTGTTGGACAGTATTCTTGACTGGTAGAAAGACGTCACACAGCCATATTGACTTTGAGCCTTATCAGTCTACTAAATAAGACTTAATTAGATCCACCAACGTTTCATCTAAAACCATAAAATACTATTCAAGAAATTAAAGCCTATAGTTTATACCAGACCATGTGGAGGATGTGACACGATTTATGTGGGAGAAACCTCCAGAGACCCAGATACCCGAGTTAAACAACATATTAACACTTGATGAAGCGCTGATATTAAATATACATGCATTCTTTACAGAAACACTGAGAGCCCCGTGGCTCGGTTGGTAGTGCACTCGGGTCGGGTCACATACTGAGGGGTCACTGGTTCGATTCTTGGCAACGTTGGACTTGCTTTCTTACACCTGCTGCCCCTGTTCACCTAGCAGTAAGTAGATACCTGGGTGTTAGTCGACCGCTGTGGGTCGCATCCTGGGGATGGTAGTATACCTTAGATAGGGCTGGGCTTAGAAATAACTGAAACAGGATAATAGCTCTGCCTGTAAAATTTATCTGTGAAAAAAAAATGAAACTCACAGAAGCATGACTTATGAAGAAAAGTGACCGTCTCAGTAAATTATATAATGAATCAGCATTAGTAGACATAACCAATAACAATGACAGACTGAGGGCCCTAAATCTGCACTCTCTAGAAAGGCGTAGAATTAGGTGGTGGATGTGACTGACGTATATAAATGGAAAACAGGAATAAATCAAAGGGATTTAAATAACATGCTAAAACTACCTAACCAAGACAGGACTCGCAACAATGGTTACAAGTTGGAAAAATTTAGATTTAGAAAGCATACAGGAAAGCACTAGTTTGGTAATATAGTTGTGGATGAGTGGAACAATCTCCCGAGTAGCGTCATTGAAGCTAAAACGTTGTGTAGTTTTAAAAATAAGATATTCAAATGCATGAGTGGGTGTGAGTTGGACCTGACTAGCTTGTGCTAATAGGTCGGATGCAGTGCTCCTTCTTGGGTGAATGTGGCTTAGACATGATTGGCTTAGGCCAGTGGCTTGGCCTAGTAAGTGGGTTGGACCTCCCTAGCATGGACCAGTAGACCTGCTACAGTAAGTTCTTACATCTGATATTGTGATCACCTAGCCTCACTTACTCGACTGGCTACTCACATGTGATTTCATGACATCACCTTTCACCTCAGGACCTCTCTCTCCATCCTCTATAATTACTTATGTCTTGTACTCAGTGTGAACTGATAAAGTCCCTGGTGTTCAACACGTCTTCTCAGTAAAATTCCATAACCTACATTTTGGGTCTCATTCACAAGACTAGACAACGCTGATCTAGGCCGGCCTGTGTACTGCCACAGCTGGATCATTATAACCTAGAAAAATAAAACACATCAGATAATGATAGTAATAATGATAATAATAATAATAATAATAATAATAATAATAATAATAATAATAATAATAATAATAATAATAATAATAATATTATTATTATTATTATTATTATTATTATTATTATTATTATTATTATTATTATTATTATTATTATTATTATTATTATTATTATTACTATTATTATTATTATTATTATTTTAATTATTATTGCTATTAAAAATAATAATAATAATGTTCAACTTGCAGTTACTTCTGCCGGGGGTGGATTTATCTGCTTAATTTATGTAGCCGGAATGAAGTAAGAACAGTTTATGTTAGGGAGCTGCTGTCTCAGCTCACAACAGTTTATGTTAAGGAGCTGCTGTCTCAGCTCACAACAGTTTATGTTAGGGAGCTGCTGTCTCAGCTCACAACAGTTTATGTTAAGGAGCTGCTGTCTCAGCTCACAACAGTTTATGTTAGGGAGCTGCTGTCTCAGCTCACAACAGTTTATGTTAGGGAGCTGCTGTCTCAGCTCACAACAGTTTATGTTAGGGAGCTGCTGTCTCAGCTCACAACAGTTTATGTTAGGGAGCTGCTGTCTCAGCTCACAACAGTTTATGTTAGGGAGCTGCTGTCTCAGCTCACAACAGTTTATGTTAGGGAGCTGCTGTCTCAGCTCACAACAGTTTATGTTAGGGAGCTGCTGTCTCAGCTCACAACAGTTTGTGTTAGGGAGCTGCTGTCTCAGCTCACAACAGTTTATGTTAGGGAGCTGCTGTATCAGCTCACAACAGTTTATGTTAGGGAGCTGCTGTCTCAGCTCACAACAGTTTATGTTACGGAGCTGCTGTCTCAGCTCACAACAGTTTATGTTAGGGAGCTGCTGTCTCAGCTCACAACAGTTTATGTTAGGGAGCTGCTGTCTCAGCTCACAACAGTTTGTGTTAGGGAGCTGCTGTCTCAACTCACAACAGTTTATGTTAGGGAGCTGCTGTCTCAGCTCACAACAGTTTATGTTAGGGAGCTGCTGTCTCATCTCACAACAGTTTATGTTACGGAGCTGCTGTCTCAGCTCACAACAGTTTATGTTAGGGAGCTGCTGTCTCAGCTCACAACAGTTTGTGTTAGGGAGCTGCTGTCTCAGCTCACAACAGTTTATGTTAGGGAGCTGCTGTCTCAGCTCACAACAGTTTATGTTAGGGAGCTGCTGTCTCAGCTCACAACAGTTTGTGTTAGGGAGCTGCTGTCTCAGCTCACAACAGTTTATGTTAGGGAGCTGCTGTCTCAGCTCACAACAGTTTATGTTAGGGAGCTGCTGTCTCAGCTCACAACAGTTTATGTTACGGAGCTGCTGTCTCAGCTCACAACAGTTTATGTTAGGGAGCTGCTGTCTCAGCTCACAACAGTTCATGTTAGGGAGCTGCTGTCTCAGCTCACAACAGTTTGTGTTAGGGAGCTGCTGTCTCAGCTCACAACAGTTTATGTTAGGGAGCTGCTGTCTCAGCTCACAACAGTTTATGTTAGGGAGCTGCTGTCTCAGCTCACAACAGTTTGTGTTAGGGAGCTGCTGTCTCAGCTCACAACAGTTTATGTTAGGGAGCTGCTGTCTCAGCTCACAACAGTTTATGTTAGGGAGCTGCTGTCTCAGCTCACAACAGTTTGTGTTAGGGAGCTGCTGCCTCAGCTCACAACAGTTTATGTTAGGGAGCTGCTGTCTCAGCTCACAACAGTTTATGTTAGGGAGCTGCTATCTCAGCTCACAACAGTTTATGTTACGGAGCTGCTGTCTCAGCTCACAACAGTTTCTGTTAGGGAGCTGCTGTCTCAGCTCACAACAGTTTATGTTAGGGACCTGCTGTCTCAGCTCACAACAGTTTATGTTAGGGAGCTGCTGCCTCAGCTCACAACAGTTTGTGTTAGGGAGTTGCTGCCTCAGCTCACAACAGTTTCTGTTAGGGAGCTGCTGGCTCAGCTCACAACAGTTTCTGTTAGGGAGCTGCTGTCTCAGCTCACAACAGTTTATGTTAGGGACCTGCTGTCTCAGCTCACAACAGTTTATGTTAGGGAGCTGCTGTCTCAGCTCACAACAGTTTGTGTTAGGGAGCTGCTGTCTCAGCTCACAACAGTTTATGTTAGGGAGCTGCTGTCTCAGCTCACAACAGTTTATGTTAGGGACCTGCTGTCTCAGCTCACAACAGTTTATGTTAGGGAGCTGCTGTCTCAGCTCACAACAGTTTATGTTAGGGAGCTGCTGTCTCAGCTCACAACAGTTTATGTTAGGGAGCTGCTGTCTCAGCTCACAACAGTTTGTGTTAGGGAGCTGCTGTCTCAGCTCACAACAGTTTATGTTAGGGAGCTGCTGTCTCAGCTCACAACAGTTTATGTTAGGGAGTTGCTGCCTCAGCTCACAACAGTTTATGTTACGGAGCTGCTGTCTCAGCTCACAACAGTTTTTGTTAGGGAGCTGCTGTCTCAGCTCACAACAGTTTATGTTACGAAGCTGCTGTCTCAGCTCACAACAGTTTCTGTTAGGGAGCTGCTGTCTCAGCTCACAACAGTTTATGTTAGGGAGCTGCTGCCTCAGCTCACAACAGTTTGTGTTAGGGAGCTGCTGTCTCAGCTCACAACAGTTTATGTTAGGGAGCTGCTGTCTCAGCTCACAACAGTTTATGTTAGGGAGCTGCTGTCTCAGCTCACAACAGTTTATGTTAGGGAGCTGCTGTCTCAGCTCACAACAGTTTATGTTAGGGAGCTGCTGTCTCAGCTCACAACAGTTTATGTTAGGGAGCTGCTGTCTCAGCTCACAACAGTTTATGTTAGGGAGCTGCTGTCTCAGCTCACAACAGTTTATGTTAGGGAGCTGCTGTCTCAGCTCACAACAGTTTATGTTAGGGAGCTGCTGTCTCAGCTCACAACAGTTTATGTTAGGGAGCTGCTGTCTCAGCTCACAACAGTTTATGTTAGGGAGTTGCTGCCTCAGCTCACAACAGTTTATGTTAGGGAGTTGCTGCCTCAGCTCACAACAGTTTATGTTAGGGAGCTGCTGTCTCAGCTCACAACAGTTTATGTTAGGGAGTTGCTGCCTCAGCTCACAACAGTTTATGTTACGGAGCTGCTGTCTCAGCTCACAACAGTTTATGTTAGGGAGTTGCTGCCTCACCTCACAACAGTTTATGTTACGGAGCTGCTGTCTCAGCTCACAACAGTTTATGTTACGGAGCTGCTGTCTCAGCTCACAGCAGTTTATGTTAGGGAGCTGCTGTCTCAGCTCACAACAGTTTATGTTAGGGAGCTGCTGTCTCAGCTCACAACAGTTTATGTTAGGGAGCTGCTGTCTCAGCTCACAACAGTTTATGTTACGGAGCTGCTGTCTCAGCTCACAACAGTTTCTCTTACGGAGCTGCTGTCTCAGCTCACAACACTTTCTGTTAGGGAGCTGCTGTCTCAGCTCACAACAGTTTGTGTTAGGGAGCTGCTGTCTCAGCTCACAACAGTTTGAGTTAGGGAGCTGCTGTCTCAGCTCACAACAGTTTGTGTTAGGGAGCTACTGTCTTAGCTCACAACAGTTTGTGTTAGGGAGCTGCTGTCTCAGCTCACAACAGTTTGTGTTAGGGAGCTGCTGTCTCAGCTCACAACAGTTTGTGTTAGGGAGCTGCTGTCTCAGCTCACAACAGTTTATGTTACGGAGCTGCTGTCTCAGCTCACAACAGTTTATGTTAGGGAGCTGCTGTCTCAGCACACAACAGTTTATGTTACGGATCTGCTGTCTCAGCTCACAACAGTTTATGTTACGGAGCTGCTGTCTCAGCTCACAACAGTTTCTGTTACGGAGCTGCTGTCTCAGCTCACAACAGTTTCTGTTAGGGAGCTGCTGTCTCAGCTCACAACAGTTTCTGTTAGGGAGCTGCTGTCTCAGCTCACAACAGTTTGAGTTAGGGAGCTGCTGTCTCAGCTCACAACAGTTTGTGTTAGGGAGCTGCTGTCTCAACTCACAACAGTTTGTGTTAGGGAGCTGCTGTCTCAGCTCACAACAGTTTATGTTAGGGAGCTGCTGTCTCAGCTCACAACAGTTTGTGTTAGGGAGCTGCTGTCTCAGCTCACAACAGTTTATGTTAGGGAGCTGCTGTCTCAGCTCACAACAGTTTATGTTAGGGAGCTGCTGTCTCAGCTCACAACAGTTTCTCTTAGGGAGCTGCTGTCTCAGCTCACAACAGTTTATGTTAGGGAGCTGCTGTCTCAGCTCACAACAGTTTATGTTAGGGAGCTGCTGTCTCAGCTCACAACAGTTTATGTTAGGGAGCTGCTGCCTCAGCTCACAACAGTTTGTGTTAGGGAGCTGCTATCTCAGCTCACAACAGTTTGAGTTTGGGAGCTGCTGTCTCAGCTCACAACAGTTTGTGTTAGGGAGCTGCTGTCTCAGCTCACAACAGTTTATGTTAGGGAGCTGCTGTCTCAGCTCACAACAGTTTGTGTTAGGGAGCTGCTGTCTCAGCTCACAACAGCTTATGTTAGGGAGCTGCTGTCTCAGCTCACAACAGTTTATGTTAGGGAGCTGCTGTCTCAGCTCCCAGCAGTTTGTGTTAGGGAGCTGCTGTCTCAGCTCACAACAGTTTGTGTTAGGGAGCTGCTGTCTCAGCTCACAACAGTTTGAGTTAGGGAGCTGCTGTCTCATCTCACAACAGTTTATGTTAGGGAGCTGCTGTCTCAGCTCACAACAGTTTATGATAGGGAGCTGCTGTCTCAGCTCACAACAGTTTGTGTTTGGGAGCTGCTGTCTTAGCTCACAACACTTTATGTTAGGGAGCTGCTGTCTCAGCTCACAAATGTTTATGTTAGGGAGCTGCTGTCTCAGCTCACAACAGTTTGTGTTAGGGAGCTGCTGTCTCAGCTCACAACAGTTTGTGTTAGAGAGCTGCTGTCTCAGCTCACAACAGTTTATGTTAGGGAGCTGCTGTCTCAGCTCACAACAGTTTATGTTACGGAGCTGCTGTCTCAGCTCACAACAGTTTATGTTAGGGAGCTGCTGTCTCAGCTCACAACAGTTTATGTTAGGGAGCTGCTGTCTCAGCTCACAACAGTTTGTGTTAGGGAGGTGCTGTCTCAGCTCACAACAGTTTATGTTAGGGAGCTGCTGTCTCAGCTCACAACAGTTTATGTTAGGGAGCTGCTGTCTCAGCTCACAACAGTTTGTGTTAGGGAGCTGCTGTCTCAGCTCACAACAGTTTGTGTTAGGGAGCTGCTGTCTCAGCTCACAACAGTTTATGTTAGGGAGCTGCTGTCTCAGCTCACAACAGTTTATGTTAGGGAGCTGCTGTCTCAGCTCACAACAGTTTGTGTTAGGGAGCTGCTGTCTCAGCTCACAACAGTTTGTGTTAGGGAGCTGCTGTCTCAGCTCACAACAGTTTATGTTAGGGAGCTGCTGTCTCAGCTCACAACAGTTTATGTTAGGGAGCTGCTGTCTCAGCTCACAACAGTTTATGTTAGGGAGCTGCTGTCTCATCTCACAACAGTTTGTGTTAGGGAGCTGCTATCTCAGCTCACAACAGTTTGTGTTAGGGAGCTGCTGTCTCAGCTCACAACAGTTTATGTTAGGGAGCTGCTGTCTCAGCTCACAACAGTTTATGTTAGGGAGCTGCTGTCTCAGCTCACAACAGTTTGTGTTAGGGAGCTGCTGTCTCAGCTCACAACAGTTTATGTTAGGGAGCTGCTGTCTCATCTCACAACAGTTTGTGTTAGGGAGCTGCTGTCTCAGCTCACAACAGTTTATGTTAGGGAGCTGCTGTCTCAGCTCACAACAGTTTGTGTTAGGGAGCTGCTGTCTCAGCTCACAACAGTTTATGTTAGGGAGCTGCTGTCTCAGCTCACAACAGTTTGTGTTAGGGAGCTGCTGTCTCAGCTCACAACAGTTTATGTTAGGGAGCTGCTGTCTCAGCTCACAACAGGGAAAGTTTCAAGTTTATTTTTACCCGAGCACCGCCTGGCTCCCCCTAAGGTTATATTTTCATGTCATAATTAGTGCCATTGCCCTTGTTGCTCTCTAGCGCGGTAACCTTACTGCAGCAGCTGAACTGTTAACATTACATGACGCATCTCTGATTCCAGCTGAGGGACGCCAGAGGATGTTTACCCAGTGAGTGGATGAACTTCAACTGACGAAGACTCCCGTCAAAAGACATTGTCTTGTTTCCAGATTAAGAGAAAATAGCCTCTAATGAATTTAGGATACCTGTATAGTACTATGTAGTGATCCACTGTGTGTGTTTCTTAATTTGGCCGTACAACGTAGCTGGGATAGGCCAGCGGATTCTTGACCAATAGATGGGTCGTTATTTGATTAACACCCGTGCCAGATTTTTTTTTTTTTGCCTGTCAAACAAAAAACCACCAATATATCATCTTGAAGGGAGTGAACCGGTAGGTCAGCGGAAGACTTCACATATATAGTCAAATGTTTTAGTTACGTGGGTCATCGTATGACTAAGACCCTCGTCAGGAAATACTTGTCCTCTTTCCTGGTGAATAAATATCACCTGTAACACTTTCATTTTGTATTTATTCTAAAGAGTATATTCATACTGGAGTATGTACACTTAGAGCGGCAATGTATGTACACGTGTAGGGGTGTATATCCCGCAATATATATATATATATATATATATATATATATATATATATATATATATATATATATATATATATATATATATATATATATATATATATATATATATATATATATATATATATATATATATATATATATACATATATATTTCGTGCCGAATAGGTATGATATTTAAATTTAAGTCCTTTCTAAAATTTTCTCTTATACTTTTAAAGATACTTTTTTTTCGTTTATGTTAAGTTGAAAATTAACAATTTTGTACCAAAAGAACCTTAGAAAATTTACGTAACCTTATTATAACAAGCGCTATTTAATTTAGCCTAATCCAACTAAATATACTTTAGATAAGTTTACAATAATTTAATAATAAACAAACACACTGAAATATATTTTTTTTCGTTAGGTTCAGAATGATTTTTGCGAAATTGCTGCATACACAAACTTTCGCTTGCCTTATTCGGCAAGAAGACTGACCAATTTTTGTATATATCCCAATAAATGTCCTGGATAAACCATACCCCTGGCCGGGATTGAACCCGCGGTCATAGAGTCTCAAAACTCCAGCCCGTCGCGTTAGCCACTAGACCAGCTAGCCACATAAGATTCATCCACACATTCATTCACCCACAGTTCCCTTTTAATGAATATATGAATACACTGAAAATACAAGCTTTTTGTAGTCTCATATACATCCCCACAACAATTAAACCTGATCTAACTCTAGAGTATTGTGTCTTGTACTCCTCACATCTCCTTCTTTAAGAGAGGAAACAATAGAAGTCATGAAAGCATACAGATATGATACACACAGACTGATCATCGTTCATGTAGTCTTTAATGCACATTAAACGTCACATTGTCAAGCATATTATAACAATGTCCTCCTCACCTATTGCTGACTCCTGCCACCCTTCTACTGAGGCTTTCTCACAGCCCACTAATCCTGTTTAGCAATCGACGATCAATAATTCTTCAGTGACCTCGTACCCGCTATCACGACAGCCTGTCTTTAGTTTGTTTATGTAGGCTGTGTATATTTAACAATGGAGTATCAGAAGGCACAGAAGAAATCGTACACAGCTCCAGTTGCCGATCTTCCAGTTGACTCTTAAAAAAATTAATTCTACCAAGTTTCTGGTTTTCCTATCTCTGGCTAAACACTCGTAGTCTTTTCATTGTTACCCAGATGCTTTGTACAATGTATGTGAATTTTTAGTGGCCAGATTCCTTTCCTGTTACAGTGTCTCGGAGAATTTAAAACTGATGGTAGCGTTGTTAATCCGGGTTAGAGAACAAGAAGTTGATTTAGTTCTTGGTCGACTTGTTTTCATCAACGTCGTATTTAAGAAACACTTGTCACATAACTTTTCATAATCCACAGAGAATCATAGATGGTACCTGGAGAGGTGAGCAGCGACTGTCAGTGACACTTATCAGCTCTTGGTAATGGTCAAACATTTGTTGAATAATTACACCATTTATCTAAGAACTGGGTGTATTTCATATCTGGTCTCATTTCAGAAAGTTGTACCTTCACTCTACACACTCTGACTTTTGGTCTGAAAGTGACTTGTTACGTCAGCTTTCACTTGTTAACTCACAAATTAACCCTCACTTCTTCCCTTTACCGATAGTTTCCCGCAGCCTTGCAACTTTATATGACCAGTAAGGCTTTGCTGTTTTTCGTGAACTTAATATTCACTGGGAATGAATAAAAGTATGAGAAATTAAATATTGGACATACCGGGTATAAGAGGTATAAATATTGACACACTGCAAACCATTGATATTTATGAAGAACACTTCGCTTGGAGACCAAGATTTTTTCAAAGTCTATGAAGAGCACACGGTAAGTGTGAGAATATATAGACCGTCTGGTGTGTGAGGGATCTGAACAGATGAATCAATGGGTAAGGTCAAGCTGTAGTGAAACTCCAGTATCTGTATGATAGTGACCTTGTTGTAGAGTAAGTTTGATACGAATGACCAGTGATGTGACCAGTGATGTGACCAATGATGTGACCAATGATGTGACCAGTGATGTGATCAGTGATGTGACCAATGACGTGACCAATGACGTGACCAATGATGTAACCAATAACGTGACTAATGACGTGACCAGTGACGTGACCAATGATGTGACCATGTCATTCCAATAACTGTTGGAACACAATGCCGTGAGTTTACGGTTAATCCTCAGATGATCATTTGCAGTAGTGAAAATACCCTAATCTGATAGTTTCCAACATTATTCCTGTCCCAAAGTCTGTTTACTAATTCGTGTACATGACTGTGTGGGACTGTAGGTGTCAGGAGTTTGGCTAAACATTCATACCACTGAAACTATATTATTAAAAAGAAAATGGGGTAAATAAATGCATTTAGTGAGAATGGATGTATAATCAGATGAATCTATGAAGAATGAGGTAAGTCATGTAATAGATGAGAGACAGAAGGCTTCAGGGAAGTTGAGGAATATGGAGATAGAAATAATTTCGCCAGTGGATGCAACAGAAAAAAAGAATGCAGGAGTATATTTGTTTTGACGTTGTTGTATGGGTGTGATGTATGAACTCTGAATGACCCAGTGAAGGGGAATTAGAGGCAGTGGAAATGTCACTTTTTAAACTGTGATAAATGGTTTAAAACCGACAAGTTGAAGGTTGAGACACTTATGCAACATATTGGTATCTTTGTTGAAGAAACGTTTATCCACACAGTGGCTTTATCAGTTCATACAAAGGAGAATGGAGGAGAACAGGAGGAGTTTGAGGTAATCAGTCCCTCAGCCTCGAGTCGATGTGATCAGTCCATCAATCTTGAAAAGAATACAGCATATATGCGAAGAAGTGGCTTATATACTGTCATAGTTTGGACCGTGACAGCATGGACTGTCACAGCATGGACTGTCACAGCATGGACTGTCGCAATATGAACAACATGAACTGTCACAGTATGAACTGTGCTGTGAGCATCATTATCATAATGGTGCCAGTCGTGACACTGTCCCTTTCAAGCACCTCCATCAGGACCTTACTGACGGTGTCCACTATGAGTATCATAGTCATTATGATACAAACACGAGCTCCTTCCAGTACCACCTGTGGAAAAATATATATATATTAAGGGATGGCTTGGGATGGGGAAGCGCTCAGCAACTTAAGGGATGGCTTGGGATGGGGAAGCGCTCAGCAACTTAAGGGATGGCTTGGGATGGGGAAGCGCTCAGCAACTTAAGGGATGGCTTGGGATGGGGAAGCGCTCAGCAACTTAAGGGATGGCTTGGGATGGGGAAGCGCACAGCAACTTAAGGGATGGCTTGGGATGGGGAAGCGCTCAGCAACTTAAGGGATGGCTTGGGATGGGGAAGCGCACAGCAACTTAAGGGATGGCTTGGGATGGGGAAGCGCTCAGCAACTTAAGGGATGGCTTGGGATGGGGAAGCGCACAGCAACTTAAGGGATGGCTTGGGATGGGGAAGCGCACAGCAACTTAAGGGATGGCTTGGGATGGGGAAGCGCTCAGCAACTTAAGGGATGGCTTGGGATGGGGAAGCGCTCAGCAACTTAAGGGATGGCTTGGGATGGGGAAGCGCTCAGCAACTTAAGGGATGGCTTGGGATGGGGAAGCGCACAGCAACTTAAGGGATGGCTTGGGATGGGGAAGCGCTCAGCAACTTAAGGGATGGCTTGGGATGGGGAAGCGCTCAGCAACTTAAGGGATGGCTTGGGATGGGGAAGCGCACAGCAACCCTGTTGGATGAGGACCCTCTCAAGAGGAAAGGCAATTATTAGTTAAACACAGGTGCTCTTGTTTCCACTTTATGCTTGATCCAGCTTCGTAAATTTCAAAATCATATGCAGCCTCTCCTCACTTAACGACGGAGTTCCGTTCTTAAGACCACGTCGGTAAAGGAGTACGTCGCTAAGTGAGGAGAGGCTGTACTCTGTTATGTAAACTAAGATTACCAATACTCATTTTAAGCTAATTATTAATAATATTTATTATAACTGGGATGTTCTCTAACATAGGAGGCGCTGTTGTCCAGCATCTATAACCAAGCATATGTTAGTGTGTAATGTCAGACGCTGAGTAGGAAGTACTGTCGCTGGAGGGGTTGTGGGTGAATTCGAAGTACCTACGGTTATTTACGAACCGGTCACCACATAGGATCGTCAGGAGGTCACAGATATCGCTTTTGACCCAGAAATCATGTAAGTATTGTACTCACACAGTTCTCATATTGAGAACACCTTGTTAATCCTTTCAGAAAAGTAGACGCTCGAAATTATCCGGGATGAGGATATGAGGAAATTATCCAGTATGAGGATATGAGGAAATTATCCAGTATGAGGATATGAGGAAATTATCCACTATGAGGATATGAGGAAATTATCCAGTATGAGGGACAAGATAGATAGTCTTTTAATTCCGCTATACATTAACACTAATGCTAGTTGCGTAATTGATGTCCAAATTGACATCAGCTTTCCCATGTACATTTGTCTTCAAAATGACATCTAAATGGTGTTCCCAATATGGCTGATTAATGTCGAATATTTGTTATATATTTAGTAATTAGCGGTTTACACTTACCATAGTCATGGACCTGGCCGAGGGGGCACTGACCCCCCGACACACCCTCCTGGTGTGGACAGCCATCTTGGGTGTTACACACAGCTAAGACTTGTTCACTTTCTTAGGTTTGTTATATAATTCTTTAACATTCATTATGAAAAATTAAAAGCCTAAACAAATGGTGTAACTGTTACGTAACTTACCTTGATGACATTACAGCAGAGGTGATCTTCTAGGGTGCCACTGCACTCTCTCTCTGTCACTCTACTGAATATTTCAGATAATTATGATCTCGGCACTATAAGTCAGGATTGTAAGTCTCTCTGATTAAGCATACACCATAAATAGTGTTATGCAAACTTAATATTAGACATAATTAGCAATTCCTAATATAAGCTAATTAATAATACTGAATATTATAATTTAGATATCCTCTAATATACGTGACTTTGTTGTCCAATAACTATTTCCACTCAAGCGGTGTTTTATAATGTCAGATTAATGTCAATATCTCCGCTAGGGTTTGTGAGCGAATTCAAATTACTGACAGTTATGATCGCTACACAGGCAGATCTGCGATGGCTCAGGGAATCACTCGTACACCCAGAACTCGTTCAAATATAGTACTTAATCAGTACCCGGGCAGAATTAGATCTAGGGGTGAAACAGGATACAGAGACAAACGCGGATGCCTGGCAGCTACGTTAATCTAACAGCATCAAGGAGGTTTCAGTTCAACTAAACTTGAAGAACAACTTATTTCATATAAACAGGTCATCGGAAGGACTGGAGCACTTCCTGCAGAGCGTCCACCTCGCAGTTCAGCTCACACAGTGACCTCACTGACTCTGCCACTCACCTGGCTACGCTTGTATAAATTTCCTTTTGTACTTCCCTGTGTATTGACCGAAGAAGCCTGTAAACAGGCGAAACATCTCAATAAAGTTTCTCTTTGTAACTGTCTTTTCACCATTCGTCGGCTTTGCGCCACTGGTCTCAGGAATTGGAAATAACTAAATATCGGGTTATAGACAGATTAATAAGTCTCATGACCTTCGACCTACTTGACCTTTTCTCCACGGATTTGTTGTCTCGTAGTACAATCCGTCGGGGCTCGTGGTTACCTAGAGAATTCAGTAACTTGACTGAGAGAGTACAACGATCGTACATGGCACTCTGCAAGACCACTCCTCGGCAGTATAATCACACACAATTAGCTGTGTAATATTTACATCATTAGTTATGTTGCAGTTTGTTATCTTAATAAAATTTAAGTAATTACATAACGAACCTGAAGAAGTTGACAAGAGTAGACCTCGAGCGTACTTAACATAGGCAGACGCCTGCTAGTGCTGAGAGTAAACCATTAACTGTACATAAATACCGACAATATTTACATCTGGGTGTCTTTACCGTAGACGTTTCGCCATCCAGTGGCTTTATCAACACAAATTCAATGACATCATTGGAAAACAGTAGAACTATATAGAAAAAAATAGGTAATTCCCTCAAGGCTGAGGGACTGATTACTTCATTTTTTGTATATAGTTCTGCTGTCTTCCAGTTACATCCTTGAATTTGTATTGACAAAGCCACTGGATGGCGAAACGTCTACAGTAAAGATACCCAGATGTACACACGTCTCTGATTCATCATCAAACCATTAACTACTCAATCTATAACAAATCTTCCACATTATTCTGAGGGCAAATTCACATGTGGATCTCAGCATCAAATAAGCTCTGACCATGAGTGTATCAGGCAATATTAACCACATAGTGGAATACACATGCCACACCTTCACCCGTAGTGGAATACACACGCCACACCTTCACCCAGAGGTGTGACACTTATACTTGTGTCAACTGGACGAGTTTTTACGAAGCTGTTGTGACAAGAGCTGATGTATGTGATGACATTCCTAGTGTCTCTGAGGTGAAAGTGTGAGGCACACGCTCGGAGAAAGTTGAAGTAGGTCGAACGATCCTTGTGACCCGGAGAAGCAGAACAACGCATTGAGTGATAGCCAGGAGACAGCACTTGCTGCGACACGCATAACACTTGCTGTGACAGGTACAACATCTGCTGTGCCTGAGATACAACACTTGCTGTGACAGATACAACACCTGCTGTGCCTGAGATACAACACTTGTTGTGACAGGTAAAATACTTGCTGTGACATGCATAACACTTGCTGTGACAGGTACAACATCTGCTGTGCCTGAGATACAACACTTGCTGTGACAGGTACAACACTTGCTGTGACAGGTACAACACTTGCTGTGACAGGTACAACACTTGCTGTGCCTGAAATACAACACTTGCTGTGACACGCATAGCACTTGCTGTGACAGGTACAACACTTGCTGTGATAGGTACAACACTTGCTGTGACAGGTACAACACTTGCTGTGACAGGTACAACACTTGGTGTGACACACATAACACTTGCTGTGACAGGTGCAACACTTATTGTGACACGCACAGCACTTGCTGTGACAGGTACAACACTTGCTGTGACACGCACAACACTTGCTGTGACAGGTACAACACTTACTGTGACACGCACAACACTTGCTGTGACAGGTACAACACTTGCTGTGACACGCACAACACTTGCTGTGACACACATAACACTTGCTGTGACACACATAACACTTGCTGTGACAGGTGCAACACTTGCTGTGATAGGTGCAACACTTGCTGTGACTGAGAAACAACACTTCCTGTGCTCTACCTGTAGTCTACCTGGAGGGTGTTCCAGGGGGTCAACGCCCCCGCGACTCGGTCCTTGACCAGGCCTCCCGGTGGATCAAAGCCTGGCAAAGTTATGCACTCTTGTACTATTCCCATGTTCTGTGGCAACTCAATCAACAATATTAAGTTTGTGTACCATTGGGCTCGAAATTCTTACACCATTGATCCAAAAAATTAATGAAGCTCACTCTGTGTTTTTTATTTTTCTTTCTAGATTTAGCTTCTTGACTGCTGGAGATGTGACCAAGAGTGACCAAGAGTGACCAAGAGTGACCAAGAGTGACCAAGAGTGACAGTCATTAGTCTCAGGAAATAATCAGTTAGAAAATCATCAAATATGACAGTCATGCATCGTATATGATATATTAAATCTAAGGTACAGATCGAGTGTGTCGCAGCCAAGTGTTTGAGTAGGAACCAAAAATTAATAAGAACACGCAACGTTTTCTTTAGGTATGGTAGTTTACGAGAGTTGAAGGATTAATGCAGCTCGGGAAGGGGGGGGGGAACAAGAGTTTTTAAAAGATGGTATTGAGATCTTTGAAGAAGAAAAATCAAGGTATTTACCATTTTCGGTGATACATAGTTCCATACATAATTAGATGTCGTACATGTATGGTATATAGTACCGACTAGATGAAAAATTTGAGACATGTGCAACATCTGGGTATCTTTATTTACAGACGTTTCGCCATCCAGCGGCTTTATCAGTACAAATTCAAGAACATAATAAGACATATAGAAAACGGCGAGGTAATCAGTCCCTCAGTCTCGTAGTTGGTGAAGGTCACCGTGACCTTCAAAACTACAGTGACCTTCAACTAAAGATACCCAGATGTTGCTCATCTGTCTAATTCTTCACAATTAAATGTAATCTAGCAGTTGCAAGGTGAGAGCAAAATGTTTCTCACGTCCCATAAACCAAAACATTGAAAGTGGGAAAAAAAAGAATGTGACGAAGGTTTGTAATGTAAGTTAAACATCATTACTGGTGATATAGAACTTATAACCTTAATTATTAAAAGGGTAAACCGTTAAGCCAGCGGAAGGCCTCGATCAGATAGTCAAAATCTCCAGCGGCGGGTCATCATATGACTAAAACCCACGTCAGGAAACACTTGTCCTGTTTCCTGACGAACCTGACCTGACCTGACCTGACCTGACCTGACCTGACCTGACCTAACTGATAATGTCTGAAAGTCGGTCAGAAGAGACAATTACAAGTTATCACATGGAAACTCATATCACAATTTCCTCAATAAAAAAGTGCACAGTGGCTCCTGCACACTCTAACAGCAAAGTGAACCTTTCAATAAGTAAAACTCGCCAGCGTCGAACGTTTAAATTCGATCAGAATAATCATTTTCTAGTCATCCAATTTAATCTAATATCCCAAACTGTTAATTTAAAATGTCAGATTAAGATTTGCATTGCCCAATGATGATACAAATTATACTTGGACCCAAATTTAAGTGAAAATGAAGTTTGAAGCCGTTCTGATTATACGTTCTTAGGTTATTAGAATCTAGGTACGTATAGATGACAGGATGAACAACACTGTATTGTCTGTGCATAGATGACAGGATGAACAACACTGTAATGCCTGGATATAGATGACAGGAGGAACAACACTTCATTGTCAAAGCATAGATGACAGGATGAACAAGGTCTATTATTTCGCCAGAGTAATTTTAAGAGTAGTTAAGTTCACTCACTGAACAAGTTAAAATGAACAATAAATCGAAATCTGAGACAAAACTGAATTGATTAGTGGATGTAGAGAAAGGTTTGGGAGATGGGGAAGGAGTGGGGAAGGAGAAAGAGAGGTGGAGGGATGGGGAAGGAGAAAGTGGGAATGGGAGATGGGAAGAGAAAAAGGAAGGTGAAGGAACCAGCCCCTCACTGCCAGGCTCCTCGCTGTTTCATTTAACAACCACCCTACACACTCTAATTACATAGGTACGCCTTCACGGCCTGATGAAAGGAAGACAAGCCGGAATTAGTACCGGCCAACCAGGACCAGTAATGACGGAGGGATAAGGTACCTGAGGACCTCACCACCACCTACCTAGAACCTGGCCATATAACCTAACTGCTGCACCAGCACCTACCCAGAATTTGACCACCTCCTAACTGCTCCACCAGCACCTACCCAGGACCTGATTACCACCTAACAACCTTGTTAGCACATACCCAAGAACTGACCACCACCTGATTACTCCACCAGCACCTACCCAGAACTTGGCTACCTACCATCACTACTCCATCAGCACCTACCCAGGACCTGACCACCTCCTACCCTCTTCACCAGCACCTTAGAAACTATTCTGGTACCTAAGTAAAACTTTCTATACAACAAACCCACCACAGAGTACACAGCATCAGTTTAGAACCATCACAGAGTACACTGTCAGTTTAGAACCATCACAGAGTACACAGCATCAGTTTAGAACCATCACAGAGTACACAGCATCAGTTTAGAACCATCACAGAAAACACAGCATCAGTTTAGAACCATCACAGAGTACACAGCATCAGTTTAGAACCATCACAGAGTACACAGCACAAGCTTACATCACAGAGCACACATCATCAGTTTAGAACCATCACAGAGTACACAGCACCAGTTTAGAACCATCACAGAAAACACAGCACCAGTTTAGAACCATCACAGAATACACAGCATCAGTTTAGAACTATCACAGAGTACACAGCACAAGCTTAGAACCACCACAGGGTACACAGCACCAGTTTAGAACCATCACAGAGTACACAGAATCAGTTTAGAACCATCACAGAGTACACAGTATTAATTTAGAACCATCACAGAGGGGACAGCACCAGTTTAGAACCATCACAGAGTTCACAGCATCAGTTTAGAACCATCACAGAGTCCACAGCATTAGCTTATAACCATCACAGAGTACACAGCACCAGTTTAGAACCATCACAGAGTACACAGAATCAGTTTAGAACCATCACAGAGTCCACAGCATTAATTTAGAACCATCACAGAGAGCACAGCACCAGTTTAGAACCATCACAGAGTACACAGAATCAGTTTAGAACCATCATAGAGTACACAGCATCAGTTTAGAACCATCACAGAGTACACAGCATCAGTTTAGAACCATCACAGAGTACACAGAATCAGTTTAGAACCATCATAGAGTACACAGCATCAGTTTAGAACCATCACAGAGCACACAGCACCAGTTTATAACCATCACAGAGTACACAGCACCAGTTTAGAACCATCATAGAGTACACAGCATCAGTTTAGAACCATCATAGAGTACACAGCATCAGTTTAGAACCATCATAGAGTACACATCACCAGTTTAGAACCATCACAGAGTACACAGCATTAATTTAGAACCATCACAGAGAGCACAGCACCAGTTTAGAACCATCATAGAGAGCACAGCACCAGTTTAGAACCATCATAGAGTACACGGCACCAGTTTAGACCCTTCACAGAGTACATTCCAGAGCGCAGACCCATTCTCTAAGAAGGTATTTCTAACAACAAGAGAAAGTTAAGAGATTCGCAATAATACTGGTCCCAGAAATAAGAGGAATAACATGAAGAACAAATGAACTAAACCTTATAACCTAGGAAAAGAAAGACAACCAAAGGAAGTATAATTACGACGTACAAGATACTCGGAGAACTGGAGAGGGTAAAAAGAGACCTTAACAGGATTTTTGGGTTCAATAAGTGAAAATGGATTTAAAAATGCAAGTATGAGTCTTCTTGTTTAGCAAAATCACCAAAACGTATTTGAAATGACTCCTGCAATAATCTGATTTTTTTCAAAATATTCTGTGAAATTGCCATTATCTTCAGCACATTGACTGTTCTTTTAAATGTGGTAACTGACTTAGATCCTCATTTTCTAACTGAGAGATAAACAGTTCTCATTTACTAAGGAAATAATTTGTTCTTGCTCTGCAGTTTCAAACTGAGATCATTGAGATAGCTCTGGGGGGCTCTGGTGGCCTGGTGGTTAACGCTCTCGCTTCACACGGTGAGGGTCTGGGTTCGATTCCCAGCCAGAGTAGAAACATTGGACGTGTTTCTTTCCACCTGTTGTCTATGTTCCCCATCAGTAAAATGGGTACCTGGGTGTTAGTCGACTGGTGTGGGTCGCATCCTGGGACACTGACCTAAGGAGGCCTGGTCACAGACCGGGCCGCGGGGGCGTTGACCCCCGGAACTCTCTCCAGGTAAACTCCAGGTAATAGCTGGTAACAGCAACTGAAAATGCTAAATCAAATAGCCATTGATCATATAAAAGGTCTTTCTTCAGGCAGCTTAGTCTTCTCTGCCAGAAAATTGTGAACACTATTGTGAACACTATTTCTCAGTTTCCAAAATCTACTGAGAACCTGTCGTCTAGAAAGCCAGTGAACCTCACAATGAAAGATAAGATCACTATATTCCAAATCTAACAGTTCACAGTATAATGTGGCTTCTCTTCTGTTCAATCCTTTTGCTCTAATTTTATTAACGCATTTTATTAACACAATGATTCTCAGTGTATAATGCAGTGATGTTTTGCTACAGGATGACGGATAAAGATTTCAAGCAAGCTTCTTCAGTTATCATTGACGGTGCTCCGTCACTCTAAATACTTATGCTTTTACTAGAATCTAGTTGCAGATTTTCTAGGCATGACTTTATCAAATATGTCTGGTCTTTTTATTTTTCCATGAAGTGACTTAAGACCGATAAGTTCTTCAGTTAGGTTAAAATTATCGTCAATTTCTTATATAAATATTCTTAAATGGACTACATCACATATGTCAGAAGTACAAGCATGGGCAAGGCCTTTCAGTTGTTCAGATGCATCATGGGAAACTTCTTCAGTGTGTCTTGTAAGTGTTGGCCCAAGTATACCTCGTATACCCCTCGAGGTTCCTTGATGCTGGTGACGGGCTCTTGATCTAGGGAATTGGATCTGTGCTCCTCTTCCTTGAATTAAGTATGAATACCTTCCATCTCTCCCCCCACAGGCGTTATATAATCCCTACGTGCTTAGTGTTCCCCATAATAATAATAATAATAATAATAATAATAATAATAATAATAATAATAATAATAATAATAATAATAATAATAATTCATACAGTGTTGCAGCCTGTACATTGCAACAGGTACGACACGCGACTTAGTGCTGTCAGCTTCTCTCGGCAAGATTTCTTACGTGGTTCTTCATAGACGTTTTCGATTCGTGTGGAAAAGGACACTTGAGTATGGATCAGGACATTTGAAAAAGAAAACGTTTCGCCACGACTGAAGAAGCCGCTCGTGGCGAAACGTTACCTTTAATAAGTGTCCTGCACTACCCTACACAAGCGTCCTTCTCCACAGTCTGTTAGTGTCACCATACCATTTTATCAGTGGTGGAGTGATATTTAACTCTTGCGATATCCACTACATGCCCTCTCTTTTTTTTTTTTACACAGGGTTTGACAAGGTTAGGTTAAGGATCCCTAGCTTTATTGACAAGCTATTTACAGGTTAAGGATTCCTAACTTTATTGGCAAGCTAAGAGCTGCTACCTACATCAGCTCATTTGAAAGCATTTTTATTGTTATGAGACATACAAGTAGGGAACAAGATGAAGTTGGAGCCATCTGTGGGCCAGCATTTTCATTTGATCAACTGACTTTATCTCGTTGACATCATTATGCTGTACGAATGTGTTCCATACTCGAGTCATCCTGGGTATATAGGATCTCAGATGGAGTGAAGTTCTGGAGAAGGGTACAGCCAGAGTGAAGTTGCTGCTTTCTGCCTGTTACAAAAAAAGCGATTCTAAAAGCTTAGAGATCTCCAGTGAATACTAGAAAGGACTGCCCTTCTAGCATCCAGCCTGTTACTGGGTTTTCGTAACAAGTAGTCAGTATCCTTGTCCAATTATCCATTAAAATTCAGTATGGTTCAATAGTGCTTTAGGATTACAACTGGTAGGCTACTAACTAGAGAAATTAAAATTTAATAAATTTATTAAGTAGTAAGTTGTCTAGAGGTATATTATCAAATTAAATTAATTACAGCAATCAAAATAAAATCAATCTCTCGAGTTCAATATTATTGTGCTGAAAGCACATATCACATTTATAATTCTTAAGTACCGTCAGGTACATTAACATTTAATAAGATATTACAAATATGTACAAGTGTGTGTATGCGTGTAAGTGCTCTTAAGTAGTTAGCTATGTCTCAAGACTCGAATAAGACTTAAACAAGTGACTGACAAAGTCCTCAAATAAACTAACTTCTTGACCGACTGGCAACCCGAACAGTCTGCTTGAACAACAAAGAATGCTAAGCCCAATAGCAATGCAATATCAAGCGACTGCGACACAGAATCAGGAACTGGGAAATAATATAACGACACTAAGTAGGGACCATCTGCAGATCCTCCACAAAAGTTACAAAACTCCCATAATACTGAATCTACGTTCAGCATAGGAAAAACTGTGACTGTGACAATACACAGGAACCAGTACAAAATTAGGTCAGAAGCTATAGCTAAGGACCTGAGATGTTCAGAGTGTCTATGTGACACACAACCTCAGTACAACGTCGAAAATCACTAAGTCTATACAATGTTCTGTGAACAAAGTTCTACAGAACTAACAAGAATAATGAGACAGACAATCTGTCCAACCAGCAAGCGAGTCTCCAGCAGACTGACTACTTCACGAGAGGTGAGGACACCCCCCCCCTCGATCACGTGATAGCTACGTGGACAACTGCAGCTCAGAAGCCGGCAGTATAACGAGCGACAAGCGATAATTACAGTAGTTTGACAATCAAGACTAACTGAGCACATTTTATATACATCCTAACAACATAAGCTAAATAACAATATAACAGTCAAATAATAATATAAAGTCATACATTTACGATTTAGCTATTATCGCAAATATAAGCAATATAAAATTAAATGAAAAGGTAATATACATTACATATATACATAATAATCATTGTAACCCATTCAGGGGTTGCAACACCCCCCCCCCCCCAACACGACAGAGGGTCGCACTAGGAGTTGCATGAATGTCTTTCACATTATTTCTGGTTACTCATATCAATATTATTATCAAAATAAATATTAACGAGTCTCTCTTGTGCCAAGCACCTCTACAATTTCACAGCGTCCGTCACTAGGATATGTCCCTAGTACTAGGGCAGTACACAGTATCGTATCTCTTCATACTCGTGGTTATGTACATCAGTGTAGAGACAGGATAGCGCTGACAAGGAGGGCACGTTGAGGCTCGATCATAGTAGAGGAGACTGCATTCCACTCTTAAGTAGTGGTTGTGGAATGCGAGGCAGTATGAACATCTGAGTATGAAACAGCTTAAGGTGTGTAGTGAGGGGGGGGGTCTGCGACAGGACAGTGTTGCGTCACGCAGTACATCACCCGCACCACACTACTCACTCAACACTCAGCTTGTCTCCTCCTCACACAACATTACTGTGAATATATAAATATAATAATTAGACATGACATGAGTATATATAGTTAATATGGGCTGGAGGGATTAAGTTACTTTACTGAATTTGACATAGCAAGTAACAAAAGGTATTTGGGCATAAATTATTACGTAAATTTTAAATGGGGAAGTGCCCACCTCATGAAATACATGGTATTTATATAAGTGAGTGGATTGTGGTCAAAAGTGTTCAAAAGGACACCACAAGAGCTAGAGCCTCTTTCTCAATAGTGGCATAATTTTTCTGGTGTCGTTTAAGCTTAGATGAATAGTAACATATAGGATGGAGAATATCAGTGGATGTTGACTATTGGAGCAGCACAGCACCCACTGCATAACCACTCGCATCTATATGTAAAAAGAAGGGAAGATTGAAATTAGGACTCTTCAACACAGGAGCAGAGGATAGCAAGCGCTTCAACCTTTTGAACGAGTCTGAACAATCTCTAGTCCAGGTGAACTGAACTTTGCTACTAGAGCTCATAGTGAGAGGTGTAGGTGGAGGTGTGTGTGCTGGCTTGCCTGTCACTTGACACACGTGGCAACGTCGCACATGATCAGCTACTGTTTCCTTCATCTTTGGCCAAGTAAAATGTTTTTGCCAGTTTACCGAGTGTCTTCTTGACACCCAAATGTCCTCCTATGGGACTATTGTGAGCAAAATCAATGGCTTGTTCACGAAATGTAACTGGTAACACAACTAGATGCTTGACTGTGGTGGAAACACTATCAGCTGACAACTTACATGTATTTTTCTCCATCAGTACACCGTTACTATAATAGTAACAATTATCGAGATCCTTTGCTTCACTCTCAGTAACTGCTATATCTCTCAGTCTTTCCAGTGACTGATCAACAAACTGATCCTTGATTAAATCATCATGAGTTAGAAATTTAACGTCAGTTGTGTCCTGACTAGGTTGATGACCGGGGGGAGTCAGTGTTAATGATCCTGGGCGCAGAGCGTCACTAAACAACATATTCAACCCCAAATCATTGTCATCCACTAACTCAACAGGAGACAAGGATGGTTGTTGAATCTTTGACATAGCTCTAGTAATTGCGCTGAGAGGAAATAAAATAGGTTTCTCTCTACAAGCTTCAATGGCATAATTATCATCAGTGTTATTATCAATCACAAGTGGTTCTTTACATATACCAGCATGAAGGATATCGTTCCCTATCAACAAGTCCACTGACCTGATGGGAAATACACCACTGGATATACCCACTGAAATATAACCAGTATAATAGCTTGTTTCAATATAAACTTTGTGCAGAGGCACTTTTATAACAGCCCCTCCATAGGCTTCTAACAATACATCTATCTTGCAATAGGTATCGTCAGTTATGGGCAGTACATCTTCTCTTAATAACGTGAGATAACTGCCAGTGTCTCTGAAAGAAATTATCTCAGTTAGATGTGATTCGTCAAATCCTACTTTATCTCTCGAAAAGTAAGGACTCATCGCTGAACGAATCTTTTCGTCAGATACACTTTCTGACGCTAGTCATCTATCCTGAGTAACATTATCTAAAACAGTAGGATCAGAGGAATTGCTAGGATTTTGGTGCCTTTGTTGCTCGGAAGAGGATACGACTTGAGTGGGGGCGCCAGCCGCACGACTGTTTCTCGTATCTCTTTCTAACTTATAGCAATACTCTCTAGTATGTCCTTTTCTGTTACAATAGGTACATTTAACTTTCTTCTTCTCGATACCAGATTTCTGTCTAGCCACAGAGACAGATTCAGGATTGTGAGTTTTCCTGGTAAAGGTACGAGAAGTTACAGTAGCAGGTACATCAGGCCGGCAATGAGCAGCTGATTTAGGTTGCCAACTTCTAGGACAATTTTTAGTTACCTTGTTTCTTTGTGTTTTAGTACGTACAAGTTTGTGAGAAATCTCGTAATTGTCTGCTAATGCTGCAGTTTCCAGAATATCTGAGGTAGTATGATCGATCAGATATTCTTGTATGTCAGCAGACATACAGTTGTTAAACTCTTCGTGTAGTAACAACTGAACAATGCTGTCGTAGTTGTTACACTTAGCAGCTCTACACCATCTCTCCAATGCAACTTTTTTCTCACGAGCAAACTCTACACAAGTTTGATCTTGTCGTCGTTGTAACGTACGAAATGCTCTTTGATAACTTACAGGTAACAAGTTATATGTCTCTAGAATAGTTTGTTTGACAGCGTCATAACTAATGTACTTAGCAAATGGCAAAGCAGCCGTACAAGTTTGAGCTCTTCCTGTCAAAGCAGTATGCAGCAATGTTGCCCAGTGCTTACGTGGCCAGTTCATAGCACGTGCCTGGTTCTCAAACACATCAAAATATGTGTCTAAGTCACTTTCAAAAAACTTAGGAACCATGGATGCAGCTTTCTGCACATTAAATGTGTCCTGTGATCTATCAGTCTGTTGTCTTAACAGACGAACATTTTCTCTTTGGAAATCTTCTTCGTTCAATCTCCTCTGTGCCTCTATTTGTGCAGTCTGCAACATAATGAGGCGTTCAAACCTCTCAAACTGTTCCTGAGAGATAGGACCAGTGGGTAATGGAGGAGTAGGGAAATTAACATGGTCTGGACGGTCCTTAGGTCGGACACTTGGTCCAGCCGTCTCTAGAGTGTCTAGATCTGGTCTAGGATAAGTAAATACAGGTGTAGTATACACTGTACTAGTATTAGGCTGTGTCATACTACCAGCTATACTCTGTACTATAGTGTCAGTGAAGGAAGGAGCGAGCGAGAACTGAGCTACACTAGGCTCAGACACTAGGCTCACTTCTGCTCTAGTTGCTCTTTCTTCATCAAATAGAGTCATACTTCCTAATTGTGACACTAGGCTTTCTGAATCTGAATCATAATCAGACATCTCTGTATGAGCAGGAAACAATATATCTTTAATTAATGCTCTGACAGTTTCTGCGGTGTAATTCCTGTTATACGTCACACCGAGATACTTGGCTACTTGCCAACACGTCTGAAGTTTTAATGTACTTAACTCAGACAAAGTCAGAGTATCAATTAACTGTTTCACTTTGGCATACATCACGAAAATAATTGTACTACGAGAGAGTGATTATGGGAAACTATAATCCTAATAGGAATTTTAGTGTTGGTTGTCTTAGAGCTAGAACTCATAAACAGTATTTCCATCTCCTTGGATCAAGAGACTCAGTCAGGTACATACATCCACCTGGTATGTTGTACAAGACTAAACTCAAAGTCTTCAGATTAGGAAAGTACTCAAAGTGTTTGATCATAGATTACTACTAGTATGTCAAACTGGACAATTTCTCCAACACCTTGGATCAAGAGCCTCCCGGACAGGCCCCCATTTGTTACAAAAAACGCGATTCTAAAAGCTTAGAGATCTCCAGTGAATACTAGAAAGGACTGCCCTTCTAGCATCCAGCCTGTTACTGGGTTTTCGTAACAAGTAGTCAGTATCCTTGTCCAATTATCCATTAAAATTCAGTATGGTTCAATAGTGCTTTAGGATTACAACTGGTAGGCTACTAACTAGAGAAATTAAAATTTAATAAATTTATTAAGTAGTAAGTTGTCTAGAGGTATATTATCAAATTAAATTAATTACAGCAATCAAAATAAAATCAATCTCTCGAGTTCAATATTATTGTGCTGAAAGCACATATCACATTTATAATTCTTAAGTACCGTCAGGTACATTAACATTTAATAAGATATTACAAATATGTACAAGTGTGTGTATGCGTGTAAGTGCTCTTAAGTAGTTAGCTATGTCTCAAGACTCGAATAAGACTTAAACAAGTGACTGACAAAGTCCTCAAATAAACTAACTTCTTGACCGACTGGCAACCCGAACAGTCTGCTTGAACAACAAAGAATGCTAAGCCCAATAGCAATGCAATATCAAGCGACTGCGACACAGAATCAGGAACTGGGAAATAATATAACGACACTAAGTAGGGACCATCTGCAGATCCTCCACAAAAGTTACAAAACTCCCATAATACTGAATCTATGTTCAGCATAGGAAAAACTGTGACTGTGACAATACACAGGAACCAGTACAAAATTAGGTCAGAAGCTATAGCTAAGGACCTGAGATGTTCAGAGTGTCTATGTGACACACAACCTCAGTACAACGTCGAAAATCACTAAGTCTATACAATGTTCTGTGAACAAAGTTCTACAGAACTAACAAGAATAATGAGACAGACAATCTGTCCAACCACCAAGCGAGTCTCCAGCAGACTGAATACTTCACGAGAGGTGAGGACACCCCCCCCCTCGATCACGTGATAGCTACGTGGACAACTGCAGCTCAGAAGCCGGCAGTATAACGAGCGACAAGCGATAATTACAGTAGTTTGACAATCAAGACTAACTGAGCACATTTTATATACATCCTAACAACATAAGCTAAATAACAATATAACAGTCAAATAATAATATAAAGTCATACATTTACGATTTAGCTATTATCGCAAATATAAGCAATATAAAATTAAATGAAAAGGTAATAT
>NC_091322.1:12684933-12692433 GCF_038502225.1 Cherax quadricarinatus | reverse complement strand
AAGCTCTCGCTTCACACGGTGAGGGTCCAGGTTCGATTCCCGGAGAGTGTAGAAACATTGGACGTGTTTATTTACACCTGTTGTCTATGTTCACCATCAGTAAAATAGGTACCTGGGTGTTAGTCGACTGGTGTGGGTCGCATCCTGGGACAAAACTGACCTAATTTGCCCAAAATATTCTGCATAACAAGCAACTTTCTATATAGTCGTACGTGATTGATGTCAGCTGTGGTCTGTATACCTTGTACATGTACTTGTAGTAAATAAAAATATTATTATTATTATTATTATTATTATTATTATTATTATTATTATTATTATTATTATTATTATTATTATTATTATTATTATTATAAGATAAACAAAACCATGACTAAGATTCATGTTAGCAATATTGGGCTTTTTTGATAATTTTAGTATTATTATTATAATCAAGGGGAAGCGCTAAACCCGTAGGATTATACAGCGCCTGGGGGGAGGGATGTGGAAGGCATTCAGGCTTAGAGGACCACTTGAGAGAAAAAAAGCGCTGTTTGTGCTGGCAAGACGAACACTTCTTTCAAGCTCTTTAAATCTATCAGAAAAAGTATGTAAAGTAAAAGGACACAAGTGCAACTAATGTGACATTTTATTGTGGCAACGTTTCGCTCTCCAGGAGCTTTGTCAAGCCGATACAAACAGTAAAAAGAGCAGCCAATTTCATCAAGGTTTTGGAGAGACCAGGAAGAGTAGGAATTGAGTAAACACCGCGAGTATGAGTGACATGAGAAATATGAAGCAGAATACCCCGGAGAGCACGTTTGATATCTAAAGTACAGAGGGTGTTGATAAGATTTTGAATATTATTAATGTAGAGGAGGCAAAGAACAGGAGATTTCAGAGAAGGACGTTTGGAAGAGAAGGAAGTCCGCTTAACGTCAGAGTACACCAGAGTTTATGACACCTGAAGGATGGTCAAGGCGAGAGAACGAGCTGCGAGGAATCGAAATTCCGGAATCCAGAAACTTCAGGTCACAGATGCAGAGGACACGGATTAAGAAACATGAATACTCTTTTAGACAGGAGTGTGCACTGACTTGCGGTAAATAGAAAAAAGAAAAAACCTGCCACAGTTTTGAACTTGACATGAAGGGCAAGATTCAGTTTTGAACTTGATAGAAGGAGAAAGATTCAGTTCTGAACTTGATAGAAGAGGCAAAATTAAATTTTCAACTTGTTAGAAGGTGTTAGGTAAAACGACACGAGTGCAATTAATACGGTATTTTATTATAGCAATATTTCGCTATCCAGGAGCTTTGTCAAGCCATTACAAACACTACACGGACACAGAGAGTAGGTACAGAGTGAGGAGCAAAGCACAATATACAACCACGGTGCTCTTCACACCAGCTCTAAGGCTGAGGGACTAATTACCTCATCTTTTGTATATAGTTCTACTGTCTTCTAATTATGTCCTAGAATCTGTATTGATAAAGCCACTGGATGGCGAAACGTCTACAATAAAGATAACCAGATGTTACACATATGTCTTAACTTTCATCATAATAAAATCGTTGTAGGCAGTAGCAGGTACTTGTGGTGGTAGTATTAGTTAATGGTAGTTGTATTACTTGTTATGGTAGTAGTAGTAGTAGTAGTAGTGGCAACAGCTGTGAAATGGTGGGGGTTTATTGTTCCGAGGAGAATTCTTGCTAATACTTTAGAGATGGCGAAGCTGCCTTTGTTCTGTTTAATTATGTTAGAAACAGCGATTAATGATGATTCAAAGTAGTTGCGTCGACGTTGAATTTCATCAGGTGATTGGCGGAATTCCGGTGTTGTACACAGGCGTTCTTCAAGTTGTATTAATGCTGGTAGAATTACCGACAATATGTTAGGTAATAGGACACAAGTGCAACTAATATCATATTTTATTGTGGCAACGTTTCGCTCTTCAGGAGCTTTATCAAGCCGTTACAAACAATACATGGACACAGAAGGTATACATAGGCTTAGAGTGAGGTAGTAGTAGTAATACAATATGATGGAACAATCAACTTGCACATGAGTAAAAGGGTGATTGTTCTACCATATTGTAGTATTACTACTACTACAATACTACTACTACTACTACTACCACTAGTATTACACCTCATTCAAAGCCTATATATACCCTCTGTGTCCATGTATTGTTTGTAACGGCTTGATAAAGCTCCTGGAGAGCGAAACGTTGCCACAACAAAATGTTACATTAGTTGCACTTGTGTCCTTTTATCTAACATTCTTCAAGTTATTGTTCCTACATGCATTAACGTGTTCACTGAGACGTGTTTCGAGGTTTCGTGTTGTTTCACCTACGTATATTCTGTCACAACCTCCACAGGGGATAGTGTAAACCCCTGCGTGTATTGGTTCAAGGTTCTACAATTTCGTCTTTGACCTTTTATGGAAGTATTAATTGCGATGGCTACTCTAGTGTTAGCTTGTGAGGAGTACTTCAGACACGTTTAATGCAAAATGGGGAGGATTATAACTTAGTCGAGAAAGATTATAACTTTGTTAGAAGTGGTGTTAGTACGTGGAGGATTTATCTAAAAGGGCTCTTTTCTTGCAGTCTTTGATGAAAAATGAAAGAAAATGTAGGTTTGTGAATGTTTGGCGTATGTATTGTTAGAAGAGGCAATATTCAGTTCTGAACTTGACAGAAGAAGCAAGATCGTCAGTGGCATCGAGAAATGACTGGAAAAGACTAGAGACATGTGGCCAAAGAACAAAGTATCTACATAGCGAAGCCAGAGAAAAGGACGCCTCCCAACAGTACGAAACAGAGCAGTTTGTAAGTGTATCCCATACAAAGGTCAGCAGACAGGAGTTGCATGAGAGCCAGTAACAACATCAGAGGTGTGAAAATAAACGTTTTCTTGAAAAGAAAAAAACGTTGGAGTCCCATGAAGGCGAATTAAAAAGAAAATACTACCACTCCCTCCATCCCACTCCCTCGTTATCTCTCCCCCTCCTTCCCACTCCCTCCATCCCTCTCCCTCCTTTCCTCTTCCTCCTTCTCACTCCCTCCTTCTCTCTCCCTCCTTCCCACTCCCTCCTCTTCTGTTCTCCGCTACTCTTGCTCAGTTTTGACTTGACAATAGTTACGGTCGGACCGAAACATCGTCAGAAGTTCCCTCTCCTAAGTGCGGGTTATTTGTGAAAATAGATGTATCAGTAGTAGTCGAAATGTACATTATTACGGTTCAAACATACGCAGTTTATGATGGGACTAGAGGTAAACACACCATAACTGACACCACTAGACCACCATTATGATGGAGGGTCGTCCTGCCACGTCATGTTCAAACTTTCTGTTGTAGAGTCACACAGCCAGTGTTCTGTGTATAGCACAGTCACACAACCAGTGTTCTGTGTATAGCACAGTCACACAACCAGTGTTCTGTGTATAGCACAGTCACACAACCAGTGTTCTGTGTATAGCACAGTCACACAACCAGTGTTCTGTGTATAGCACAGTCACACAACCAGTGTTCTGTGTATAGCACAGTCACACAACCAGTGTTCTGTGTATAGCACAGTCACACAACCACTGTTCTGTGTATAGCACAGTCACACAACCAGTGTTCTGTGTATAGCACAGTCACACAACCAGTGTTCTGTGTATAGCACAGTCACACAACCAGTGTTCTGTGTATAGCACAGTCACACAGCCAGTGTTCTGTGTATAGCACAGTCACACAAAAAGTGTTCTGTGTATAGCAGAGTCACACAACCAGTGTTCTGTGTATAGCAGAGTCACACAACCGGTGTTCTGTGCATAGCACAGTCACACAGCCAGTGTTCTGTGTATAGCACAGTCACACAACCAGTGTTCTGTGTATAGCAGAGTCACACAACCAGTGTTCTGTGTATAGCAGAGTCACACAACCAGTGTTCTGTGTATAGCACAGTCACACAACCAGTGTTCTGTGTATAGCACAGTCACACAACCAGTGTTCTGTGTATAGCAGAGTCACACAACCAGTGTTCTGTGTATAGCACAGTCACACAACCAGTGTTCTGTGTATAGCACAGTCACACAACCAGTGTTCTGTGTATAGCACAGTCACACAGCCAGTGTTCTGTGTATAGCACAGTCACACAGCCAGTGTTCTGTGTATAGCACAGTCACACAGCCAGTGTTCTGTGTATAGCACAGTCACACAACCAGTGTTCTGTGTATAGCACAGTCACACAACCAGTGTTCTGTGTATAGCACAGTCACACAACCAGTGTTCTGTGTATAGCACAGTCACACAACCAGTGTTCTGTGTATACCACAGTCACACAGCCAGTGTTCTGTGTATAGCACAGTCGCACAGCCAGTGTTCTGTGTATAGCACAGTCACACAGCCAGTGTTATGTGTATAGCACAGTCACACAACCAGTGTTCTGTGTATAGCACAGTCACACAACCAGTGTTCTGTGTATAGCACAGTCACACAACCAGTGTTCTGTGTATAGCACAGTCACACAACCAGTGTTCTGTGTATAGCACAGTCACACAACCAGTGTTCTGTGTATAGCACAGTCACACAACCAGTGTTCTGTGTATAGCACAGTCACACAGCCAGTGTTCTGTGTATAGCACAGTCACACAAAAAGTGTTCTGTGTATAGCAGAGTCACACAACCAGTGTTCTGTGTATAGCAGAGTCACACAACCAGTGTTCTGTGCATAGCACAGTCACACAGCCAGTGTTCTGTGTATAGCACAGTCACACAACCAGTGTTCTGTGTATAGCAGAGTCACACAACCAGTGTTCTGTGTATAGCAGAGTCACACAACCAGTGTTCTGTGTATAGCACAGTCACACAACCAGTGTTCTGTGTATAGCACAGTCACACAACCAGTGTTCTGTGTATAGCACAGTCACACAACCAGTGTTCTGTGTATAGCACAGTCACACAACCAGTGTTCTGTGTATAGCACAGTCACACAACCAGTGTTCTGTGTATAGCACAGTCACACAGCCAGTGTTCTGTGTATAGCACAGTCACACAGCCAGTGTTCTGTGTATAGCACAGTCACACAGCCAGTGTTCTGTGTATAGCACAGTCACACAACCAGTGTTCTGTGTATAGCACAGTCACACAACCAGTGTTCTGTGTATAGCACAGTCACACAACCAGTGTTCTGTGTATAGCACAGTCACACAACCAGTGTTCTGTGTATAGCACAGTCACACAACCAGTGTTCTGTGTATAGCACAGTCACACAACCAGTGTTCTGTGTATAGCACAGTCACACAGCCAGTGTTCTGTGTATAGCACAGTCACACAAAAAGTGTTCTGTGTATAGCAGAGTCACACAACCAGTGTTCTGTGTATAGCAGAGTCACACAACCAGTGTTCTGTGCATAGCACAGTCACACAGCCAGTGTTCTGTGTATAGCACAGTCACACAACCAGTGTTCTGTGTATAGCAGAGTCACACAACCAGTGTTCTGTGTATAGCAGAGTCACACAACCAGTGTTCTGTGTATAGCACAGTCACACAACCAGTGTTCTGTGTATAGCACAGTCACACAACCAGTGTTCTGTGTATAGCAGAGTCACACAACCAGTGTTCTGTGTATAGCACAGTCACACAACCAGTGTTCTGTGTATAGCACAGTCACACAACCAGTGTTCTGTGTATAGCACAGTCACACAGCCAGTGTTCTGTGTATAGCACAGTCACACAGCCAGTGTTCTGTGTATAGCACAGTCACACAGCCAGTGTTCTGTGTATAGCACAGTCACACAACCAGTGTTCTGTGTATAGCACAGTCACACAACCAGTGTTCTGTGTATAGCACAGTCACACAACCAGTGTTCTGTGTATAGCACAGTCACACAACCAGTGTTCTGTGTATAGCACAGTCACACAACCAGTGTTCTGTGTATAGCACAGTCACACAGCCAGTGTTCTGTGTATAGCACATTCACAGAGCCAGTGTTCTGTGTATAGCACAGTCACACAGCCAGTGTTCTGTGTATAGCACAGTCACACAACCAGTGTTCTGTGTATAGCACAGTCACACAACCAGTGTTCTGTGTATAGCACAGTCACACAACCAGTGTTCTGTGTATAGCACAGTCACACAACCAGTGTTCTGTGTATAGCACAGTCACACAACCAGTGTTCTGTGTATAGCACAGTCACACAACCAGTGTTCTGTGTATAGCACAGTCACACAGCCAGTGTTCTGTGTATAGCACAGCCACACAACCAGTGTTCTGTGTATAGCACAGTCACACAACCAGTGTTCTGTGTATAGCACAGTCACACAGCCAGTGTTCTGTGTATAGCACAGTCACACAACCAGTGTTCTGTGTATAGCACAGTCACACAGCCAGTGTTCTGTGTATAGCACAGTCACACAGCCAGTGTTCTGTGTATAGCAGAGTCACACAACCAGTGTTCTGTGTATAGCACAGTCACACAGCCAGTGTTCTGTGTATAGCAGAGTCACACAACCAGTGTTCTGTGTATAGCACAGTCACACAGCCAGTGTTCTGTGTATAGCACAGTCACACAACCAGTGTTCTGTGTATAGCACAGTCACACAGCCAGTGTTCTGTGTATAGCACAGTCACACAACCAGTGTTCTGTGTATAGCACAGTCACACAGCCAGTGTTCTGTGTATAGCACAGTCACACAACCAGTGTTCTGTGTATAGCACAGTCACACAGCCAGTGTTCTGTGTATAGCAGAGTCACACAACCAGTGTTCTGTGTATAGCACAGTCACACAACCAGTGTTCTGTGTATAGCACAGTCACACAACCAGTGTTCTGTGTATAGCACAGTCACACAGCCAGTGTTCTGTGTATAGCACAGTCACACAACCAGTGTTCTATGTATAGCACAGTCACACAACCAGTGTTCTGTGTATAGCACAGTCACACAACCAGTGTTCTGTGTATAGCAGAGTCACACAACCAGTGTTCTGTGTATAGCACAGTCACACAGCCAGTGTTCTGTGTATAGCACAGTCACACAGCCAGTGTTCTGTGTATAGCACAGTCACACAACCAGTGTTCTGTGTATAGCACAGTCACACAACCAGTGTTCTGTGTATAGCACAGTCACACAACCAGTGTTCTGTGTATAGCACAGTCACACAACTAGTGTTCTGTGTATTGCACAGTCACACAACCAGTGTTCTGTGTATAGCACAGTCACACAACCAGTGTTCTGTGTATAGCACAGTCACACAGCCAGTGTTCTGTGTATAGCACAGTCACACAACCAGTGTTCTGTGTATAGCACAGTCACACAGCCAGGGTTCTGTGTATAGCACAGTCACACAACCAGTGTTCTGTGTATAGCACAGTCACACAACCAGTGTTCTGTGTATAGCACAGTCACACAACCAGTGTTCTGTGTATAGCACAGTCACACAGCCAGTGTTCTGTGTATAGCACAGTCACACAACCAGTGTTCTGTGTATAGCACAGTCACACAACCAGTGTTCTGTGTATAGCACAG
>NC_091322.1:12459933-12682433 GCF_038502225.1 Cherax quadricarinatus | reverse complement strand
ATATATATATATATATATATATATATATATATATATATATATATATATATATATATAAATATATATATATATATATATATATATATATATATATATATATATATATATATATATATATATATATATATATATATATATATATATATACATACATATACATAAATATATATAAGCAGAGGTGGTGGCAGCAGTAGGCCTGAGGGACTAGCGCCGCCATAACAGGTTGGGTCTCATCACAAATAAGAAGTGTACTTACCAAAAGTAAAGTGTAAATTATAAAAGTAGCAGTATACAAGTGATAAGTGTGGTAAATGAGGACTCAAAAGGGCAACGAGAAAAGAATAGCTGAAGAAGTCAGCGGCGGAAGGGCGAGGTGCACGAGTCATCGTACAGCGAGCATTGTACATCAGGCATCTGGATGGACGTCCCCTCTGAGGAGTAACGTACAAATCACCTGTTTGTGGTTGGCGGGAAGTTTTGAGTGGTAGAGCCGGCCCTACGATCACTGGTAGCTGGCTATCACAAACCCTGCTCCAGAGGGATTATCATACACACAACACCTAGCAGTAGTAGGAAGATAAAATTTGTAGGAGCAAGGAATAGGCAGGAGGATTAAGTCGGGGCTAATGGGACTACAGCCCTGACAACAGTTTCGAGAGATAATGTTTTAGGACACAAAGACAGTACAATCTGAGAAGCAAGTATTGGGTACACATGTAGTAAAAGGTAGTACATAACTTGGTGAAAGAATGACTTGTTAACACACGCTAGTATTATAATTATTAGAATTACTCTCAGTGTTAATGGTATCGTATTAGTATTACGGATACACAGGGGTGAATTGTATTTCTGGGACATATAAACAACTGACGTGCTCACATACACACGCACTCACACACATACACTCGGGGCCAGGAGCTGAGTCTCGACCCCTGAAACCACAACTAGGTGAGTACACACAGCTGATCCTTGGAATTTGACCGCGTCCCCTCACCCCCCCACACACCTTTCCCTCCCCCACAGACCTTTCCCCTTCCCGCTCTTGCCTTCACTCCCTCCTCCCTCCTATCTTTCCTTCCCTCGCGTTTCTCTCATAGCCTTTTTCCCTCCCCTTCCCCCTACTCTTTCTTTCTCTCTCTCCCTCTCTCTCTCTCTCTCTCTCTCTCTCTCTCTCTCTCTCTCTCTCTCTCTCTCTCTCTCTCTCTCTCTCTCTCTCTCTCTCCCTCTCTCTCTCCCTCTCTCTCTCCCTCTCTCTCTCCCTCTCTCTCTCTCTCTCTCTCTCTCTCTCTCTCTCTCTCTCTCCCTCACTCCCATAACCCTATCTCTCACCCTCCTCTCTCTCTATAGGCTTCTCTCTCCATCTCTCCATTTCTCTCTCTCATAGCCTTTTCCCCTCACCCTCCTTTCTCCCTCTCTCTCTCTCTCCCTCTCCCTCTCCCTCTCCCTCTCTTTCTCCCTCTCTCTACCCTTTCTCTCCCCCCTCACATTTCTCTCTCTCCCCCTTGGTCTTATCCCTCACCCCCATACTTTCTCCTCTCTCTCCCTCTTTCTACCCTTTCTCTCTCCTCTCTCTTCCTCTTTCTACCCTTTCTCTCTCCCCCTCACACCCTCTCCCTCCTCTAGCCTTCTGTCTGTGGTAATAAAAAAAAAAAACGGGTGGCCCTAGAGGATGGAAAACCAGAGATCTGGTAGACGAACCAGGGAGGAAAGACTGGGAGTTAGAGCTCCAAAAAAGGGAGGAAGAGTGGGGAAGGAAGATAGTAGAGCTTGGTAAGAAAATGGAGGAGCAGATAGCTGAAGAGTGCAGGAAGTGGGAAGTACAGGTCATAGCAGCAGAAGCTAGGATACAGTGCTTAGAAGAGAAACTGCAAAGCCTGAAACAGATTAGAGACAAATGACAATTCAGATGTGACATCAGGAAATTCAAAGTCAGGCGCAGACAAGGGGATGGTAAGCAACAACGGAGACATGCCGTACACGAAGGCCCTATCAGACCCACGTGGGGCCAGGGAAAAGACGATGAGCACACTAAGATCAAATGACAGGTCCGAAGACAATGAAGGTATGCTATATGCAGAGATTCTAACAGCCAACTGCAGTAGCAAGGGACAGCTGGTCAGGAAAGACAGTTCACTGAGAATAGAAGTTTCAGATATGACAGGGACTGAAGGCAAGAACATGTCAATGGAAGGAAATAAAATGCCTCAGAGGAAGCAGATGGAGACTCAGTGGGAGGAGGAAAGGGCGAGGTCAGTTTTTGTGTATGGGCTCCAAGAAGCCAAGGGGGTCAACTTTGAAGAAATAAAACAGGAGGAGAAAAAAATGATTGAAGGCATCATGAAAACAATAGGGAAGGGCGATATGACCCAGGTGACAAATTTTCAGAGAATTGGGTGGTTTGCGAGTGGAAGGATATGGCCTGTCAGAGTAACTTTCAAGGAAGAATCAGTTCGAACCAGGATTCTGCAAGAGAAAGCAAGACTGAGGGACAAAGAGGGGTACCAGAGAGTATACCTCGACCGCGACAGAACACAAGAAGAAAGGACTACACTGAAAGAGAGGGTACAGAGACGCAAGGAGGAACGAGAGGCAATGACGAAAATGAGCAGGACCCAGACACAGGAGGAACGGCAAACACACCCCACAGAATCTCTCACCAAAAGACTCCAACCGCGACATTCCCAACGCAACTGAGCAACCTATACTACAACCCACTCACTGTTCCCTCTGCCACCAACCCCCATATCACAAACCTCACTCCAACAGCTGTCCCTTATGGGCATTCTGACCCCACCCCCATCAACACAAACCCCACCTACACCACAGCCCCATATAGGCCCCCACCAAGGCTCTCGCTCCCCCAACCCCAATATTCTTGCATGACCACAATGATAGAAAAGAAACTGAAGGTTTGGTACACAAACGCGGATGGAATAACGAATAAACATGAGGAATGGAACGAAAGAATCAGTGAAAAATCCCCAGACATCATAGCAGTCACAGAAACAAAACTCACTGAGACAATAACAGACACAATCTTCCCAACAGGATATCAGATCCTGAGGAAAGATAGAAGGAGTAGAGGGGGAGGAGGGGTTGCACTGCTCATAAAACACCGATGGGGATTTGAGGAAATGGAAGGCATGGACATGATTGGAGAAAGAGACTACATTGTAGGTACAATTCAGTCCGGAGAACATAAAGTAGTCATTGGAGTGATGTATAACCCACCACAGAACTGCAGGAGGCCAAGAGAGGAGTACGAAGAAAACAACAGGGTGATGGTGGACACACTGGCTGAGGTGGCAAGAAGAGCTCACTCGAGCAGAGCAAAGTTACTGGTAATGGGCGATTTCAACCACAGGGAGATCGACTGGGAAAACCTGGAGCCACATGGGGTCCCGAAACACGGAGAGTCAAGATGATGGATGTGGTACTTGAAAACCTCATGCATCAACATGTCAGGGACACAACCAGAGAGAGAGGGGAGGATGAGCCAGCAAGACTGGATCTTGTGTTCACCCTGAGGAGTTCAGACATTGAGGACATCACTTACGAGAGGCCCCTTAGAGCTAGCGATCACGTGGTTCTGAGTTTTGAGTATATAGTAGAGTTACAAGTGGAGAAGGTAACAGGAACTGAAGGGGACAGGCCAAACTATAAAAGGGGGGACTACACAGGTATGAGAAACTTCCTGCAGGAGGTTCAGTGGGACAGAGAAATGGTAGGAAAATCAGTAAACGTGATGATGGAATATGTGGCAACAAAGTGCAAGGAGGCAGAGGAAAGTTTTGTTCCCAAGGGAAACAGAAATAATAGGAAGACCAAAACGAGTCCTTGGTTTACCCGAAGGTGTAGGGAGGCAAAAACTAAGTGCAACAGAGAATGGAAAAGGTACAGGAGGCATAGGACCCAGGAAAACAAGGAGATTAGTAGAAGAGCCAGAAACGAGTATGCACAGATAAGGAGGGAGGCCCAGCGACAGTATGAAAACGACGTAGCATCGAAAGTCAAATCTGACCCGAAACTGCTGTATAGCCACATTAGGAAGAAGACAACAGTCAAGGACCAGGTGATAAGGCTGAGGAAAGAAGGTGGAGAACTCACAAGAAACGATCAAGAGGTATGTGAGGAGCTCAACACGAGATTTAAGGAAGTATTTACAGTAGAGACAGGAAGGACTCTGGGGGGACAGACCAGATGGGGACACCAGCAAGGAATACGCCAACAAGTGTTGGATGACATACATACAGATGAGGAGGAGGTGAAGAAACTGCTAAGGGACATCGATACCTCAAAGGCAATGGGACCGGACAACATCTCCCCATGGGTCCTTAGAGAGGGAGCAGATATGTTGTGCATGCCACTTACCACAATCTTCAACACGTCCCTGGAAACTGGGCAACTACCTGAGGTATGGAAGACGGCAAATGTAGTTCCCATTTTTAAAAAAGGAGACAGAAAAGAGGCACTAAACTATAGACCTGTGTCATTGACGTGTATAGTATGCAAAATTATGGAGAAGATTATCAGGAGGAGAGTGGTGGAGCACCTGGAACGGAACAGGAGTATAAATGCCAACCAGCACGGATTCACGGAAGGCAAATCCTGTGTCACAAACCTTCTGGAGTTTTATGATAAAATAACAGAAGTAAGACACGAGAGAGAGGGGTGGGTTGATTGCATCTTCTTGGACTGCAAGAAGGCCTTTGACACAGTTCCTCACAAGAGATTAGTGCAGAAGCTAGAGCATCAGGCGCATATAACAGGAAGGGCACTGCAATGGATCAGAGAATACCTGACAGGGAGGCAACAACGAGTCATGGTACGTAATGATGTATCACAGTGGGCACCTGTGACGAGCGGGGTCCCACAGGGGTCGGTCCTAGGACCAGTGCTATTTTTGGTATATGTGAACGACATGATGGAAGGGTTAGACTCAGAAGTGTCCCTGTTTGCAGTGATGTGAAGTTAATGAGGAGAATTAAATCTGATGAGGACCAGGCAGGACTTCAAAGAGACCTGGACAGACTGGACACCTGGTCCAGCAAATGGCTTCTCGAATTTAATCCTGCCAAATGCAAAGTCATGAAGATAGGGGAAGGGCACAGAAGACCACAGACAGAGTATAGGCTAGGTGGCCAAAGACTGCAAACCTCACTCAAGGAGAAAGATCTTGGGGTGAGTATAACACCGAGCATGTCTCCGGAAGCACACATCAATCAGATAACTGCTGCAGCATATGGGCGCCTGGCAAACCTGAGAACAGCATTCCGATACCTTAGTAAGGAATCATTCAAGACACTGTACACCGTGTATGTCAGGCCCATACTGGAGTATGCAGCACCTGTTTGGAACCCGCACTTGATAAAGCACGTCAAGAAACTAGAGAAAGTACAAAGGTTTGCGACAAGGTTAGTTCCAGAGCTAAGGGGAATGTCCTATGAAGAAAGATTAAGGGAAATCGGCCTGACGACACTGGAGGACAGGAGGGTCAGGGGAGACATGATAACGACATATAAAATACTGCGTGGAATAGACAAGGTGGACAAAGACAGGATGTTCCAGGGAGGGGACACAGAAACAAGAGGCCACAATTGGAAGTTGAAGACACAAATGAGTCAGAGAGATAGTAGGAAGTATTTCTTCAGTCATAGAGTTGTAAGGCAGTGGAATAGCCTAGAAAATGACGTAGTGGAGGCAGGAACCATACACAGTTTTAAGACGAGGTTTGATAAAGCTCATGGAGCGGGGAGAGAGAGGGCCCAGTAGCAACCGGTGAAGAGGCGGGGCCAGGAGCTAAGACTCGACCCCTGCAACCACAAATAGGTGAGTACAAATAGGTGAGTACACACACACACACACACACACACATGAGCGGGATCCCACAGGGGTCGGTCCTGGGACCAGTACTATTTCTGGTATATGTGAATGACATGATGGAAGGGTTAGACTCAGAAGTGTCCCTGTTCGCAGATGATGTGAAGTTAATGAGGTGAATTAAATCAGATAAGGATCAAGTAGGACTTCAAAGAGACCTGGACAGGCTGGAAACCTGGTCCAGCAACTGGCTTATCGAATTTAACCCCGCCAAATGCAAAGTCATGAAGATCGGGGAAGGGCAAAGAAGACTGCAGACGGAGTATAGGGTAGGTGACCAAAGATTGCAAACCTCACTCAAGGAGAAAGATCTTGGGGTGAATATAACACCGAGCACGTCTCCGGAGGCACACATCAACCAGATAACTGCTGCAGCATATTGGCGCCTGGCAAACCTGAGAATAGCGTTCCGATACCTTAATAAGGAATCGTTCAAAACAATGTGCACTGTGTACGTCAGGCCCATACTGGAGTATGCAGCACCAGTTTAGAACCCACACCTGGTCAAGCACGTCAAGAAGTTAGAGAAAGTACAAAGGTTTGCAACAAGGCTAGTTCCGGAGCTCAGGGGAATGTCCTACGATTATATCATGTAGGGGGGTATTGGAACATAAAGGATAATTGGAGAATATGTGAGTAAAGGGGAGTAATCGGGAGGGAGTAGGTAGGAGGGAGACAGAAGTGAGCAGGAAGGAGGCAGGTAGGTAGGTATGATAGGTCAGTGGTGACCACCACGACACTCAAGTAGGTAGTTATGACAGGTCAGTGGTGACCACCACGACACTCAGGTAGGTAGGTATGACAGGTCAGTGGTGACCACCACGACACTCAGGTAGGTAAATGACAGGTCAGTGGTGACCACCACGACACTCAGGTAGGTAGGTATGACAGGTCAGTGGTGACCACCACGACACTCAGGTAGGTAGATATGACAGGTCAGTGGTGACCACCACGACACTCATTAACTCTACACTACTCACTGACATATGACTCACCCACTCTTCACTCACATATAAACATAATAAAATATAAGAAACAGGAATGAGTAAATAACGGGGACAGTGAATATTACTATTCTACTCAAACACAGTTTATTATTAAGTCTTCGTACAATAATATATTTGGGAACAGGAGAACATTATTGTGGTTTAGACAAATGGGGTGGTACATATAAGCAGTGAGCCAGGGAACACAATCAACATGACGAAAATTAATATAACTTACAATATAGTACAGAGGACAGTTCACTACAGGAACTAAGCCACAGGTCCCAAGACCTACACAGCACGAGTACTGCTCCAAGCCAGTACTCTGCCCAGTGTCTCCAACAGTCTCCTCCAGAGACTTCAGCAGCCTTCTCCGGAGCCCTGCACCCCAGCAGCAGCTCCTCTCGAATCTCCTGCTCAGAGCTCTGCACACAGCAGCAGCTCTGCTCGAAGTCTCCCTGCTCAGAGCTCTGCACACAGCAGCAGCTCCGCTCGAAGTCCCCCGATCATGCTGTTCCTTGGGTTTATATCATGGTCAAAGCACCCTCCACAATGGGGTGTGCACCGCGTGTTACGACCTGACGCCGAGATCTGACGCCAGTAACGAATAAAGGAGCTGAGACTTAAGCCGAAAAGGCGAGGCTGACAGACATTTGCCAAGGCGAGGTGTGACCATATAATTGGTTAAATTAGGTCTTCCCAGAGACCTCACAAGCCCAGCTGAACTACATCACAATGAAAGGTTGAGGGAAATTGGACTGACGACACTGGAGGACGGAAGGGTCAGGGGAGACATGATAACGACATACAAGATACTGTGTAGAATAGATAAGATGGACAGAGACAGGATGTTCCAGAGAGGGGACACAGAAACAAAGGGTCACAATTGGAAGCTGAAGACTCAGATGAGTCACAGGGATGTTAGGAAGTATTTCTTCAGTCATAGAGTAGTCAGGAAGTGGAATAGCCTAGCAAGTGACGTAGTGGAGGCAGGAACCATACATAGCTTTAAGACGAGGTATGACAAAGCTCAGGAAGCAGAGAGAGAGAGGACCTAGTAGTGATCAGTGAAGAGGCGGGACCAGGAGATGAGTCTCGACCCCTGCAACCACATATAGGTGAGTACAATTAAGTGAGTACCACCACCACCAAACAACCACACCACAAACAACAGGCCAAGTGTCTATCAACAAGTGCCTTTGACATCTAGTGACTACTGCCACTACCTATGTCTACCCTCGCCTAGGACACTCGTCCTCACTCACTGCCTAGAGTTAGTTGTGGTTCACCGGTGTTGTCACAGCCCGGATCTTGTCTAGTTGGTGACCTGGCACTCTGTCGAGAGACCTGCCGGGCAACAACGTACTCTCACCCCTGAATACATTGGCTCCGGGCTGCCCTATTCGCGTCTGCCTGGTGCACCCTTGGCCAATAAAAGAGCAGCTCTAGTCTACATGTGTATATGCAACCTGCAAGCTACCACTTCATCATATTCTGCTACCATGTATACCAACATCGGCTATAACAATGTTCTGGGTATAGCAGTCAAAACCAGTGCTGTGTGTATAGCAGTCACAACCAGTTAGTGCTGTGTGTATAGCACAGTCACATCCAGTGAGTTTTCTTTGTATAACACAGTCACAACTAGTGAGTGCTCTGTATATAGCAGTCACAACTAGTGAGTGCTCTGTGTATAGCACAGTCACAACTTGTGACTGGGTTCGGAAAAGGTCGCTCGTGCCTCTTGCAATTTCTGGACCATAATGACATGATCTTGGACACACTAGAAGACAAGGAAAACCAGCGCTGATGTAGTGTACTCTGACCTTGCTAAAGCCTTCGACAAGTGCGACCATGGTGTTTTCGCTCACAAAATGAGTGCAAAAGGAATGACTGGAATGGTGGGAGGTTAGACATTAACTTCCTAACAAACAGAAACTAAAGAGCAATAGTAAACAGAGTGAAATCAGAGGATGCCATAGTAAAAACCTCTGTTCCTCAAGGCATGGTACTTGCCCTGCTTCTCTTTCTCATTCTCATGTCTGACGTAGACAGGGACATAACCTTTAGCACCTTGTCATACGTTGCAGACGATACAAGAATTTATATAAGACTGACATCCAGAGCGAGCCTCCACGCTGATATAGACTAGTCTTCCCGTGCACCATTAACATCAATATCATGTTCAAAGAGGACAAATTCCAGTTATGACGTTAGGTTAAAATTAAGGAAATAAATGTGCGCTTGAAGATCACTCAATAAAGTGGAAGCCTAATGTGACAGACATGAGGGGAATAATGCAACAGGATGTCATATTTAAGGAGCACAATAATGTTGTTATTGCAACAGCATGGAAAATGATAGGTTGGATGACTAAAACTTCCAAAACTAGGTATGAGAAGTCAATGATGATACTCCCTAAGTCACGCGTTCCCTCTAGGCTAGAATATTGCTGTATACTAACGGCCTCTCCTTCAAAATTACAGACCTGACATTTTTTTATTACCTTTTTCCAGCTATTTCTTTGCATACATTTTGTGTGCTTTTACACCATGGCAAAACCAGTGTACACTACAGCTGCATTTTACTTGTCTTTCAGCACATCCCAGACCCATGCTGTCCTGGGTTATGCAGTTGTTGTGATTCAATATTATTTGTAATCTTGTTTATTTAAGAGCCTGTGAAAGATTTTGATGTGAGACATTAGCACAATTGGTCTCTTTTTTTTTTAGCCGCTTTATTGTCATTTTTGTGTGGGTGGGACTGTCCGTTGTTTTTAGTGACTGGAATAAAACCTGTATCTAGGCTCCTCCATAGACTGTGTAGGACACGTAGTAGTGGTTTCTTGCAATTCTTTTGTACCAAAAGAACCTTAGAAAACTAACCTAAACTTATTATAACAGGCACAATTTAACTTAGTCTAATCCAACTAAATATATTTTATGTAAGTTTACAATAATTTAATGATAAACACAATGAAATATTTTTTCGTTACATTCAGAATGATTTTTGTGAAATTATTGCATACACGAATTTTCGCTTGCCTTACTCAGCAAGAAGAGCGTTGCTATTTAAGCCAAAAATTCCAGGTTTTACCTATTCGGCACGACATATTTATTATATGCTCCTGTTAACCTTTTTGGGGCCTAGTGGCCAGGCTAATCGTCAATTCATGTGCGCTTACTGGACCTTCCACAGGATGGACAGGATCTCAACTATGAACTAGTCACTTCGGCCTCAAAATCTATAAAAATCTTATCCTTGGGAGAAGGACCGTAAGACACCAACAGAAATAAGCTCCACTGCCTGTCTATCTTGGGTTATCCAGAGTTAATAACATTTTGGGGTTTATAATCTGAAGAAAGACTTTTAGTGGTCTCCACAGTGTGGGCGGACACCCACTCATTAACACGCCGCTCACACCACTAAATCACGGTCACTGGCAATAGCCACAGTCGAAAAGGTGTCAGGCGGTGATTAGAGGCAGTTAAGCTCGTTAAGTTGGGTCCACCAATCAGCGGGCACGAGGTGCCCTCTCTACGGGGGTCCGTCACGCTGTTTAAGGAAGGCTACCATGTAGCGGTGTAGGTAGACGCTGCTGCACCATCTGACTCCCAGGCTGACTTCATCCTGCAGGCTGGGTAGCAGACTGCTCAAGAACATATATACATTAAGGGGTGTACGTTTCTTACTGTGAAACTGAATGTTAAAGGAATGCAGTAAGAAGCCTCAATGATGCATCACCGACTTTGATAACATGAACGTAGATAAGAACTTTTATGAAGCAACTTGCAATGTGAACAGACTGACTGATGTTGTAGTGGCCAGGCTTAGGCTTGGTTACAAGTACTTCTAGTGGTCTTAGGTTAGGTAAGGTTTGTCAGAAAACTGGACAATTGTTTTCTGACGCGGGTCTAAGTCGGATAATGACCCACCGTTGGAGCTCTTGGTCATATAACCGAGGCCTTCCGCTGGCTTACCGGTCCATTCCTTTAAAAATTATGGTCATAGTTATAACCATTTAGCTTCTGATAGTCTGTCACACACAGAGATGATCAAACTAAATGCGAAGTATGTGGTCAACCCAATGGCTATCTTCTTAAACAGTACGTGTATCCGTATATTCCTTCACTCCCCTCCCCAGGATGCATATGGAGTGCACAGTAAACTACCTAATTCAGCGGTAAAAATCTAAAAAATAATATAACCAATTTAGGTGCTGAACCCATAAGGGTCATACAGCACTGTATACCTGGAGAGTGTTTCGGGGCTCAACACTAACATAACCGTCACTTCGGTCTATAAGTTAACTGGTTGACTGTAACCTCAGCTAAGACTTTACTTATAGGCTAGCCGGCTATATTAACAATAATTCGAGCTATAATACGTAATGAAATGTTATCAAGTAATTTAAAATGGTTCACATGTCAACATATTGTGTTTGTAAACAAACGCAATAACCTTTAACCTATTTTCCTTCTCTGAAAAATAGTTTTTGGTTATCAAGTACATTCAACACTAAAGCAGAAGAGAGGTTAACATAATTTTAATTACTCTAAAAAAAAAGCTTAAAAAATATATAAAAAATGTTGAAAGTAAGTTTTGTTTTTCAAGTATTATAAAAAATTGAGATTTCCGAAATTGCGTCATTTTTTTTTTCATTTTAATTCTCATGTATTCACAAGTATAAGAAGCCTAATAAGTTCACCTTATATAAGAAACCAAACACTGCATGTGTATAAATGGACAGGAGCAGCACCCTTCAAGGGTGATGGACTGATATCATCGTCTTCACATCCCTACTGCTCCTGCCTACTTTCTGTACTCGACTGAAGAAGCCTACTGTGTAGGTTTATTCATCTACTGTAATACCACGCCTTGTCACCTTTCTGTTTTTCAGCGCATTTATGTCCATTCTCTAATATGGAGACCAGAATTGAGCAGCATAATCTAAATGAGATTATTAATGCTCATCACTGACAAGTTAATAAACAAGATACGTACCTTTGTAACACTTGGGTGGCTTTACTACCCGAACCTTTCACCTACACAACAAATTTCTTGAGTCGAATACCCTTGGTGGGAGATGGTGAGTCCCTGAAGGTGGTGAGTCCCTCAAGGTGGTGAGTCCCTCAAGGTGGTGAGTCCCTCAAGGTGGTGAGTCCCTGAAGGTGGTGAGTCCCTCAAGGTGGTGAGTCCCTCAAGGTGGTGAGTCCCTGAAGGTGGTGAGTCCCTCAAGGTGGTGAGTCCCTCAAGGTGGTGAGTCCCTCAAGGTGGTGAGTCCCTCAAGGTGGTGAGTCCCTCAAGGTGGTGAGTCCCTGAAGGTGGTGAGTCCCTCAAGGTGGTGAGTCCCTCAAGGTGGTGAGTCCCTCAAGGTGGTGAGTCCCTCAAGGTGGTGAGTCCCTCAAGGTGGTGAGTCCCTCAAGGTGGTGAGTCCCTCAAGGTGGTGAGTCCCTCAAGGTGGTGAGTCCCTCAAGGTGGTGAGTCCCTCAAGGTGCTGAGTCCCTCAAGGTGGTGAGTCCCTCAAGCCTGAGAGTCTGAAAACTATCTCACAAGTGACTTTGCTCCTGCATAATTTATTTTCGTCCTGACATTTATATGTACTGATTTCTGTAATTTAGCTTGTATCTTCCTATGTAAAAACAGAGAGGAAATAAGCATTAAATATTGTACACATTTCTTTGTCACTGACATGATGACTTATTTTCTCCCTGATCTTACTATGTATCTGACTGATTCCCCTGCATCTTTATTCTCATAATCACCTTTGATTCACCTGTAAATGCCTCTGTTTTGACATATGAACTATTTTAATCTATAGTTTATCCATTAAGGGACATTTTTGTTTAATCTTATTTTACGCTTTGGAAACTGCAGCTTGACAAGCTTGTACAACGCATTTAAAAATGTTATATTAGCAAACATATCTATCTTCCTGTTGAACACGATAATTCCCGTCAGGTCACCCAGGAACATTTACCAAGTTAATCTCTTAGCCACCTAAAATTCATTGCAGGGATATCAGGGACCTCGACTTTGTTATAGTTAACAAGATAACTTTATGAGAGATGACAGTGAGTGATTTATGATCACTTTCTCCAAGTTCTTCATTTCCCACAAGATTATTAATTAGAGATTCCTTATTAGCCGAGATCAAGTCAAGCAAGTTATTTCCTCTGGTCTGTTCTCTCACAATTATTATATTCTTTGTTGGTAGTGGGGGTAATTTTTTTTTTTTTTGGTGGCGGTTAAATGGTGTTGAAGACAATAATTGTGCCAAATTTCCTGTATCATTTATCAACTCAATTACGCCTATCATGTCGATCAAAAAAGAAATATAGACCAGAAAGGGGTGAGATTACACCTTGGTCACTCATTCCACACAACACAAACTCTGTTACATCTACAGGTGGTGTATATCTCAGACAGAGACGCTCTCAGGCACCCACTTGATCTCTTGACCGTATTCCCAGGTGATCTTTCAGTCTTTGCTCGCTGCACAAGCCATGCTTCCAGCCATATCCTAGTCTCTAGCTGACTTCAAATTATTGTAGACCTATGATACAGTATTCCACCTCGCTAACAATCTCAACGTAGTTTTATCGCTAATTATTCTTGTTTCCAGAATACTATCTCACAGCTTGTTTTATATCTCACTCAAGCTAGAGGAACATCCAGAGGAGAAATACAAATTTTTATTGCTTTATGCGGTAGAGTAATGCAGTTTACATGTGATAAAAATAGTGGTAGGCACGTAAGAAAGCCACTTGTATGCAATGCTCTTCCCGTGGACGATCTGAGGTACATGGAGTGGTGGTGGTGTTGATGGTGTTGTGGAGTGTTAGTGTGGTGATGGAGGAATGGTGTAGTGGTGACACAGTGTGGTGATGGAGGAATGGTGTGGTGGTGACACAGTGTGATGATGGAGGAATGGTGTGGTGGTGACACTGTTAGTGTGGTGATAGAGGAATGGTGTGATGGTGACACTGTTAGTGTGGTGATGGAGGAATGGCGTCGTTGTGACAGTGTGCTTTTGGAGTGATGAAGGAATGTGGGAGTCGTTATGGAGGAGGAGGAGAATAGTAGTGCTGGTGAGGGAGGCAAAGTGATCCAGTCAAACATGACTCCACCCACAGCACCTCCACCCCAGGCATCTCCAAACACAGCACCTCCACCCAAAGCACCTATACCCCATCACCTCCACCCTCAGCATCTCCAAACACAGCACCTCCACCCAAAGCACCTCTACCCCAGCACCTCCACCAACAGCAACTCCACCCCCAGCATCTCCACCCCATCACCTCCACCCTAGCACCTCCACCCACAGCACCTCTACCCCAGCACCTCCACCAACAGCAACTCCACCCCCAGCATCTCCACCCCATCACCTCCACCCTAGCACCTCCACCCACAGCACCTCCACCCACAGCATCTCCACCCACATCATCTCCACCCACAGCACCTCCACCCCATCACATCCACCCCAGCACCTCCAACCACAGCACCTCCACCCAAAGCACCTCTACCCCATCACCTCCACCCCCAGCATCTCCAAACACAGCACCTCCATCCACAGCACCTCTACCCCAGCACCTCCACCAACAGTAACTCCACCCCCAGCATCTCCACCCTATCACCTCCACCCTAGCACCTCCACCCACAGCACCTCCACCCACAGCACCTCCACCCCAACACCTCCACCCCAGCATTTCCACCCCAGCCCCTCCGCCAACAGCATCTCCACCCACAGCACCTCCACCCACAGCACCTCCACCCCAGCACCTCCACCTCAGCATCTCCACCAACTTTCAAAACGAGAGATGCCAAGCCCATGATGATCCTTTTCAAATCACTTGTTCTCTCTAGGCTGGAATACTGCTGTACATTAACATCTCCATTCAAAGCAGGTGAAATCGCAGATCTAGAGAGTGTACAGAGATCCTTTACTGCACGTATAAGTTCTGTCAAGCACCTTAACTACTGGGAACGCTTGGAAGCACTTGACTTGTACTCGTTGGAACGCAGGAGGGAGAGATATATCATAATCTACACTTGGAAAATCTTGGATGGAATGGTCCCAAATCTGCACACGGAAATCACTCCCTACGAAAGTAAAAGACTGGGCAGGCGATGCAAAATGCCGCCAATAAAAAGTAGGGGCGCCATTGGTACACTAAGAGAAAACACCATAAGTGTCCGGGGCCCAAAACTGTTCAACAGCCTCCCATCAAGCATTAGGGGAATTGCCAATAAACCCCTGGCTGCCTTCAAGAGAGAGCTGGACAGATACCTAAAGTCAGTGCCGGATCAGCCGGGCTGTGGCTCGTACGTTGGACTGCGTGCGGCCAGCAGTAACAGCCTAGTTGATCAGGCCCTGATCCATCGGGAGGCCTGGTCATGGACCGGGCCGCGGGGGCGTTGATCCCCGGAATAACCTCCAGGTAACCTCCAGGTAACAGCACCTCCACCCACAGCATCTCCACCCACAACACCTCCACCCACAGCATCTCCACCCACAGCATTCCACCAACAGCACCTCCACCCCATCACCCCCACCCCAGAACCTCCACCCACAGCACCTCCACCACAGCACCTCCTCCCACAGCACCTCCACCCACAACAAATCCACCCCAGCATCTCCACCCCAGCACCTCCACCAATAGCATCTCCACCCACAGCACCTCCACCCACAGCACCTCCACCCCATCTCCTCCACCTCAGCATCTCCACCCCAGCACCTCCACCAACAGCATCTCCACCCACAGCATCTCCACCCACAGCACCTCCACCCACAGCACCTCCACCCACAGCATCTTCGCCCACAGCACCTCCACTCACAGCATCTCCACCCCATCACCTCCACTCCACCACCTCCACCCACAGCACCTCCACCCACAGCACCTCCACCACAGCACCTCCACCCATAGCATCTCTACCCCAGCACTTCCACCCCAACATCTCCAAACACAGCACCTCCACCCACAGCATCTCCACCCACAGCACCTCCACAAACAGCACCTCCGCCCCAGCACCTCTACCAACAGCATCTCCACCCACAGCATATCCACCCACAGAACCTCCACCCCAGCACCTCCATCCCAGTACCTCCACCCAGAGCATATCCACCCACAGCACCTCCACCCACAGCACCTACACCCACAACACCTATACCCACAGCACCTACACCCACAGCACCTCCACCCACAGCATCTCCACCCACAGCACCTCCACTCACAGCACCACCACAGCACCTCCAAATGCAGCACCTCTACCCACAGCATCTCCACCCACAACACCTCCACCCACAGAACCTCCACCCACATCACCTTCACCCACAGCACCTCCACCCACAGCATCTCCACCCACAGGATCTCCACCCACAGCATCTCCACCCACAGCATCTCCACCCACAGCACCTCCACCCACAGCATCTCCACCCACAGCATCTCCACCCACAGCACCTCCACCCACAGCACCTCCAAACGCAGCACCTCTACCCACAGCATCTGCACCCACAGCACCTCCACCCACAGCATCTCCACCCACAGCATCTTCACCCACAGCATCTCCACCCACAGCATCTCCACCCACAGCACCTCCACCCACAGCACCTCCAAACGCAGCACCTCTACCCACAGCATCTGCACCCACAGCACCTCCACCCACAGCACCTCCACCCACAGCACCTCCACCCACAGCATCTCCACCCACAGCATCTTCACCCACAGCATCTCCACCCACAGCATCTCCACCCACAGCACCTCCACCCACAGCACCTCAACTCAGCACCTCCAAACACAGCACCTCTACCCACAGCATCTGCACCCACAGCACCTCCACCCACAGCACTTCCACCCACAGCACCTCCACCAACAGCATCTCCACCCACAGCATCTTCACCCACAGCACCTCCACCCACAGCATCTCCACCCACATCACCTCCACCCACAGCACCTCAACACTGCACCTCCAAACGCAGCACCTCTACCCACAGCATCTTCACCCACAGCACCTCCACCCACAGCACCTCCACCCACAGCATCTCCATCCACAGCATCTCCACCCACAGCACCTCCACCCACAGCATCTCCACCCACAGCACCTCCACCCACAGCATATTGTGGTCACTGACACCACACAGTATCAGTGACCACAGCACCCTGGTCTACCTCACAAGACACTCCACCACTACACTCCACCACCACACTCCATCACTACACTCCACCACCACACTCCACCACTACACTCCACCACCACACTCCACCACTACACTCCACCACCACACTCCATCACTACACTCCACCACCACACTCCATCACTACACTCCACCACCACACTCCACCACTACACTCCACCACCACACTCCACCACTACACTCCACCACCACACTCCATCACTACACTCCACCACCACACTCCACCACTACACTCCACCACCACACTCCACCACCACACTCCACCACCACACTCCACCACCGCACTCCACCACCACACTCCACCACTTCACTACACTTCACCACTACACTCCACCACCACACTCCACCACTACACTCCACCACTACACTCCACCACTACACTCCACCACCCCACTCCATCACTACACTCCACCACCACACTCCACCACTACACTCCACCACCACACTCCACCACTACACTCCACCACCACACTCCACCACACTCCACCACCACACTCCACCACCACACTCCACCACTTCACTCCACTACGCTTCACCACTACACTCCACCACCACACTCCACCACTACACTCCACCACCACACTCCACCACCACACTCCACCACACACCACCACCACACACCACCACAACACACCACCACTATGCACCACCACAACACTCCACCACCACACTCCACCACTACAATCCACCACCACACTTCACCACTACACTCCACCACCACACTCCACCACTACATTCCACCACCACACTACACCACTACACTCCACCATCACACTCCACCACTACGCTCCACCACTACACTCCACCGCCACACTCCACCACTACACTCCACCACCACACTCCACTACCACACTCCACCACTACACTCCACCACCACACTCCACCACTACACTCCACCACTACACTCCGCCACCACACTCCATCACCGCACTCCACCACTACACTATGTTCCACCACCACACTCCAGCACCGCACTCCACCACTACACTCCATCACTACACTCCACCACACTCCACCACTACACTTCACCACCACACTCCACCACTACACTCCATCACTACACTCCACCACACTCCACCACTACACTTCACCACCACACTCCACCACTACACTCCACCACTACACTCCATCACTATACTCCACCACTACACTCTACTACTACACTCCACCGCTACACTCCACCACCACTACACTCCACCACTACACTCCACCATTACACTCCACCACTACACTTCACCACTACACTCCACCACTACACTCCACCACCACACTCCACCACTACACTCCACCACTACACTCCAACACTATACTCCACTACAATCTACCACTACACTCCTCCGTTACACTCTACCACTACACTCCACCATTACACTCCACCACTACACTCCACCACTACACTCCACCATTACACTCCACCACTACACTCCACCACTACACTCCACCACTACACTCCACCATTACACTCCACCACTACACTCCACCATTACACTCCACCACTACACTCCACCACTACACTCCACCACTACACTCCACCATTACACTCCACCACTACACTTCACCACTACACTCCACCACCACACTCCACCACCACACTCCACCAACACTACACTCCACCACTACACTCCACTATTACACTCCACAGCTACACTCCACCACTACACTCCACTATTACACTCCACAGCTACACTCCACCACTACACTCCACCGCTACACTCCACCACCGCTACACTCCACCACCACTACACTCCACCACTACACTCCACCACTACACTCCACCACTACACTCCACCACCACACTCCACCACCTCACTCCACCACCACTATACTCCACCACTACACTCCACTATTACACTCCACCGCTACACTCCACCACCACTACACTCCACCACCACTACACTCCACCGCTACACTCCACCACCACTACACTCCACCGCTACACTCCACCACCGCTACACTCCACCACCACTACACTCCACCACTACACTCCACCACTACACTCCACTATTACACTCCACCGCCACACTCCACCACCACACTCCACCACCACTACACTCCACCGCTACACTCCACCACCACTACACTCCACCGCTACACTCCACCACCACTACACTCCACCGCTACACTCCACCACCACTACACTCCACCGCTACACTCCACCACCACTACACTCCACCACTACACTCCACCACTACACTCCACCACTACACTCCACCACCACACTCCATCACTTCACTCCACCACCACTACACTCCACCACTACACTCCACTATTACACTCCACCGCTACACTCCACCACCACTACACTCCACCACTACACTCCAATATTACACTCCACCGCTACACTCCAAAACCACTACACTCCACCGCTACACTCCACCACCGCTACACTCCACCACCACTACACTCCACCGCTACACTCCACCACCACTACACTCCACCGCTACACTCCACCACCGCTACACTCCACCACCACTACACTCCACCACTACACTCCACCACTACACTCCACCACTACACTCCACTATTACACTCCACCGCTACACTCCACCACCACTACACTCCACCGCTACACTCCACCACCGCTACACTCCACCACCACTACACTCCACCGCTACACTCCACCACCACTACACTCCACCACTACACTCCACCACCACTACACTCCACCACCACTACACTCCACCGCTACACTCCACCACATCTACACTCCACCACCACTACACTCCACCGCTACACTCCACCACCACTACACTCCACCGCTACACTCCACCACCGTTACACTCCACCACCACTACACTCCACCACTACACTCCACTATTACACTCCACCGCTACACTCCACCACCACTACACTCCACCGCTACACTCCACCACCACTACACTCCACCGCTACACTCCACCACCGCTACACTCCACCACCACTACACTCCACCACTACACTCCACCAATACACTCCACCACTACACTCCACCACCGCTACACTCCACCACCACTACACTCCACCACTACACTCCACCATTACACACCACCACTACACTCCACCGCTACACTCCACCACCGCTACACTCCCCCACCACTACACTCCACCGCTACACTCCACCACCGCTACACTCCACCACCACTACACTCCACCACTACACTCCACCATTACACACCACCACTACACTCCACCGCTACACTCCACCACCGCTACACTCCACCACCACTACACTCCACCATTACACTCCACCGCTACACTCCACCACCGCTACACTCCACCACCACTACACTCCACCACTACACTCCACCATTACATACCACCACTACACTCCACCACCGCTACACTCTACCACCGCTACACTCCACCACCACTACACTCCACCACTACACTCCACCATTACACACCACCACTGCACTCCACCACCGCTACACTCTACCACCGCTACACTCCACCACCACTACACTCCACCACTACACTCCACATCCTACACTCCACCACCGCTACACTCCACCACCACTACACTCCACCACTACACTCCACCATTACACACCACCACTGCACTCCACCACCGCTACACTCTACCACCGCTACACTCCACGACCACTACACTCCACCATTACACTCCACCACTACACTCCACCATTACACACCACCACTGAACTCCACCACCGCTACACTCTACCACCGCTACACTCCACGACCACTACACTCCACCACTACACTCCACCACTACATGTTGGTCACTGCTCCAGAGAAGATATACAAAACCAATATTGACATTTTTAATGCGCTTGTATTCCTCCTAAATTATTGGGAAAGCCTAGACTAGCCCTCAACATGTACTCAGTGAAGCTGCAAGATAGTTATCTTAATTTCAACTGGTTCTTAATCTGTATACTTGAGGATCCACTTATGGTTGTCTCAGCTATTAACAAGAGTGTAATAAGTATACAAAGGAAAAGCAAACAATAACGAATCTAATACTTGAAGTTAACAGGCAAGAGTTTTTCCTCGTAAAATATATTTCTTATCAACATTTCAGTGAAAGAATCACCATCATCAGAATTTGCAAAGAAATAATCTCAGTTCTTACACAAATAACAGAGTAAGAAATCGTAATCACTTCTAATAAAAGTTAAAAAAAAAGTCGCTAAAAAAACAGACGCAGCATTAAATGAGCTTCTCTATTGTTTCTTAATACACATAACATGTAAGGTCAGGTACCGTCAAATGCATCAACTCGTCCGTGGAGACGTAGCTCGGGCCGCTACACTTAACTGTTCTCTACCAAACAGGTTGAGGCCGCTCATTATGTCTGATAAATTAGGCAAATGTGCAACACTTGGGTATCTTTACTGAGAAGAAGTTTCGCCACACAGTTGCTTCATCAGTTCTATAGAAAAAAGAACTGTGAAGATTAGAAGAATTTGAGGTAATCAGTCCCTCAGTTTGGAGTCGATGTAATCAGTCCATCAGTAAAGATGATAAAGATAAAAAATACAGTAAAGATACCCGGGTGTTTATCTGGAGAGAGTTCCGGGGGTCAACGCCCCCGCGGCCCGGTCTGTGACCAGGCCTCCTTAGGTCAGTGTCCCAGGATGCGACCCACACCAGTCGACTAACACCCAGGTACCCATTTTACTGATGGGGAACATAGACAACAGGTGGAAAGAAACACGTCCAATGTTTCTACTCTGGCTGGGAATCGAACCCAGACCCTCACCGTGTGAAGCGAGAGCGTTAACCACCAGGCCACATGTGTCTAATATATCAGCTTGTCGGTTCTCTGAACCATTTATCGTTATTCCGTCTGCATCCTGCTAGCAACAATGGTGTAACTGACCAGGTTAGCAACCAGAAAGCCTGGTCAGAGACCGGGCGGAGGAGACCAATGATTCCTGGAACGATGACCGGCGAGACGGCAGGTTACTACATGAAGACAGTTGCAAAGTGTTTATTGATCATGACGATGTTAGCGACCAGTTATATACAACGACTTTACCATTGTTGTTGGTAACCAGTTGTATACCTATACCTGATGTATACCTGGAGTTTACCTGGGGAGGGTGTCGGGGGTCAACGCTCCCACGGCCCAGTATGTGTCCAGGTAAATATGTACACCTACAACTAGTTACCAACGTCGACAGGGGTAAATTTTTTCGTCAATAGCTTCGTCATGATCAGTATACTAGCTGCTGTCTGATGTATTGATCGTAGTGACATCACTGACTAGCGAAAGTGAATGACATCACTGACCAGCAGTAGTCTGACATTTTGATCATACATAATATCAGAGACCAGCCATAGTTACAAATATTAAATTGGCGACATTAGTGGGGAGTTATGGTAGGTGGATTGACTGTGGATAATGCCAGTGACCAATCTTGAAGGATTATGGAACACAGTAGCAGAGTAGTAGGTGCAGGGGGTGTAGCAGTGAGTGTACTAGCATGGGTGTGGCTGTAACGGGTGTAGCAGTGAGTGTACTAGCATGGGTGTGGCTGTAACGGGTGTAGCAGTGAGTGTACCAGCAAGGGTGTGGCTGTAACGGGTGTAGCAGTGAGTGTACTAGCATGGGTGTGGCTGTAACGGGTGTAGCAGTGAGTGTACTAGCATGGGTGTGGCTGTAACGGGTGTAGCAGTGAGTGTACTAGCATGGGTGTGGCTGTAACGGGTGTAGCAGTGAGTGTACTAGCATGGGTGTGGCTGTAATAGGTGTAGCAGTGAGTGTACCAGCAAGGGTGTGGCTGTAACGGGTGTAGCAGTGAGTGTACTAGCATGGGTGTGGCTGTAACGGGTGTAGCAGTGAGTGTACCAGCAAGGGTGTGGCTGTAACGGGTGTAGCAGTGAGTGTACTAGCATGGGTGTGGCTGTAACGGGTGTAGCAGTGAGTGTACCAGCAAGGGTGTGGCTGTAACGGGTGTAGCAGTGAGTGTACTAGCATGGGTGTGGCTGTAACGGGTGTAGCAGTGAGTGTACCAGCAAGGGTGTGGCTGTAACGGGTGTAGCAGTGAGTGTACTAGCATGGGTGTGACTGTAACGGGTGTAGCAATGAGTGTACTAGCATGGGTGTGGCTCTAATAGGTGTAGCAGTGAGTGTACCAGCAAGGGTGTGGCTGTAACGGGTGTAGCAGTGAGTGTACTAGCATGGGTGTGGCTGTAACGGGTGTAGCAATGAGTGTACTAGCATGGGTGTGGCTGTAAGGGGTGTAGCAGTGAGTGTACTAGCATGGGTGTGGCTGTAACGGGTGTAGCAGTGAGTGTACTAGCATGGGTGTGGCTGTAATAGGTATAGCAGTGAGTGTACCAGCAAGGGTGTGGCTGTAACGGGTGTAGCAGTGAGTGTACTAGCATGGGTGTGGCTGTAACGGGTGTAGCAGTGAGTGTACCAGCAAGGGTGTGGCTGTAACGGGTGTAGCAGTGAGTGTACTAGCATGGGTGTGACTGTAACGGGTGTAGCAATGAGTGTACTAGCATGGGTGTGGCTGTAATAGGTGTAGCAGTGAGTGTACCAGCAAGGGTGTGGCTGTAACGGGTGTAGCAGTGAGTGTACTAGCATGGGTGTGGCTGTAACGGGTGTAGCAATGAGTGTACTAGCATGGGTGTGGCTGTAACGGGTGTAGCAGTGAGTGTACTAGCATGGGTGTGGCTGTAACGGGTGTAGCAGTGAGTGTACTAGCATGGGTGTGGCTGTAATAGGTGTAGCAGTGAGTGTACCAGCAAGGGTGTGGCTGTAACGGATGTAGCAGTGAGTGTACTAGCATGGGTGTGGGTGTAACGGGTGTAGCAATGAGTGTACTAGCATGGGTGTGGCTGTAACGGGTGTAGCAGTGAGTGTACTAGCATGGGTGTGGCTGTAACGGGTGTAGCAGAGAGTGTACTAGCATGGGTGTGGCTGTAATAGGTGTAGCAGTGAGTGTTCCAGCAAGGGTGTGGCTGTAACAGATGTAGCAGTGAGTGTACTAGCATGGGTGTGGCTGTAACGGGTGTAGCAATGAGTGTACTAGCATGGGTGTGGCTGTAACGGGTGTAGCAGTGAGTGTACTAGCATGGGTGTGGCTGTAACGGGTGTAGCAGAGAGTGTACTAGCATGGGTGTGGCTGTAATAGGTGTAGCAGTGAGTGTACCAGCAAGGGTGTGGCTGTAACGGGTGTAGCAGTGAGTGTACTAGCATGGGTGTGGCTGTAACGGGTGTAGCAATGAGTGTACTAGCATGGGTGTGGCTGTAACGGGTGTAGCAATGAGTGTACTAGCATGGGTGTGGCTATAACGGGTGTAGCAGTGAGTGTACTAGCATGGGTGTGGCTGTAACGGGTGTAGCAGTGAGTGTACTAGCATGGGTGTGGCTGTAACGGGTGTAGCAATGAGTGTACTAGCATGGGTGTGGCTGTAACGGGGGTAGCAGTGAGTGTACTAGCATGGGTGTGGCTGAAACGAGTGTAGCAGTGAGTGTACTACCATGGGTGTGGCTGTAACGGGTGTAGCAGTGAGTGTACTAGCATGGGTGTGGCTGTAACGGGTGTAGCAATGAGTGTACTAGCATGGGTGTGGCTGTAACGGGTGTAGCAGTGAGTGTACTAGCATGGGTGTGGCTGAAACGGGTGTAGCAGTGAGTGTACTAGCATGGGTGTGGCTGTAACGGGTGTAGCAGTGAGTGTACTAGCATGGGTGTGGCTGAAACGGGTGTAGCAGTGAGTGTACTAGCATGGGTGTGGCTGTAACGGGTGTAGCAGTGAGTGTACTAGCATGGGTGTGGCTGTAACGGGTGTAGCAGTGAGTGTACTAGCATGGGTGTGCTGTAACGGGTGTAGCAGTGAGTGTACTAGCATGGGTGTGGCTGTAACGGGTGTAGCAGTGAGTGTACTAGCATGGGTGTGGCTGTAACGGGTGTAGCAGTGAGTGTACTAGCATGGGTGTGGCTGTAACGGGTGTAGCAGTGATTGTACTAGCATGGGTGTGGCTGTAACGGGTGTAGCAGTGAGTGTACTAGCATGGGTGTGGCTGTAACGGGTGTAGCAGTGAGTGTACTAGCATGGGTGTGGCTGAAACGGGTGTAGCAGTGAGTGTACTAGCATGGGTGTGGCTGTAACGGGTGTAGCAGTGAGTGTACTAGCATGGGTGTGGCTGTAACGGGTGTAGCAGTGAGTGTACTAGCATGGGTGTGGCTGTAACGGGTGTAGCAGTGAGTGTACTAGCATGGGTGTGGCTGTAATAGGTGTAGCAGTGAGTGTACCAGCAAGGGTGTGGCTGTAACGGGTGTAGCAGTGAGTGTACTAGCATGGGTGTGGCTGTAACGGGTGTAGCAGTGAGTGTACTAGCATGGGTGTGCTGTAACGGGTGTAGCAGTGAGTGTACTAGCATGGGTGTGGCTGTAACGGGTGTAGCAGTGAGTGTACTAGCATGGGTGTGGCTGTAACGGGTGTAGCAGTGATTGTACTAGCATGGGTGTGGCTGTAACGGGTGTAGCAGTGATTGTACTAGCATGGGTGTGGCTGTAACGGGTGTAGCAGTGATTGTACTAGCATGGGTGTGGCTGTAACGGGTGTAGCAGTGATTGTACTAGCATGGGTGTGGCTGTAACGGGTGTAGCAGTGATTGTACTAGCATGGGTGTGGCTGTAACGGGTGTAGCAGTGATTGTACTAGCATGGGTGTGGCTGTAACGGGTGTAGCAGTGATTGTACTAGCATGGGTGTGGCTGTAACGGGTGTAGCAGTGATTGTACTAGCATGGGTGTGGCTGTAACGGGTGTAGCAGTGATTGTACTAGCATGAGTGTGGCTGTAACGGGTGTAGCAGTGAGTGTACTAGCATGGGTGTGGCTGTAACGGGTGTAGCAGTGATTGTACTAGCATGGGTGTGGCTGTAACGGGTGTAGCAGTGATTGTACTAGCATGGGTGTGGCTGTAACGGGTGTAGCAGTGATTGTACTAGCATGGGTGTGGCTGTAACGGGTGTAGCAGTGATTGTACTAGCATGGGTGTGGCTGTAACGGGTGTAGCAGTGATTGTACTAGCATGGGTGTGGCTGTAACGGGTGTAGCAGTGATTGTACTAGCATGGGTGTGGCTGTAACGGGTGTAGCAGTGATTGTACTAGCATGGGTGTGGCTGTAACGGGTGTAGCAGTGATTGTACTAGCATGGGTGTGGCTGTAACGGGTGTAGCAGTGAGTGTACTAGCTTGGGTGTGGCTGTAACGGGTGTAGCAGTGAGTGTACTAGCTTGGGTGTGGCTGTAACGGGTGTAGCAGTGATTGTACTAGCATGGGTGTGGCTGTAACGGGTGTAGCAGTGATTGTACTAGCATGGGTGTGGCTGTAACGGGTGTAGCAGTGATTGTACTAGCATGGGTGTGGCTGTAACGGGTGTAGCAGTGATTGTACTAGCATGGGTGTGGCGGGTATTTCCTTCACCTGCCCATGTTAGGATTCAGAGTTGCAGCCAGACCTCCCTCCTCCCATCCCTCATTCTTTGCCCCTACACCAGTACCCACCCGGCAAACTTCGCCTCCCCATTATCTTCCCCATTCCCCTCCCGTCTTCCCCCTCCTTCTACTACTCTCTCTCTGTCTCTGTCTCTCTCTCTCTCTCTCTCTCTCTCTCTCTCTCTCTCTCTCTCTCTCTCTCTCTCTCTCTCTCTCTCTCTCTCTCTCTCTCTCTCTCTCTCTCTTTCTCTCCCCCAAGCGGTAAGTTAGGTTATTTAGGTACAGGTATACATAAATACAATGATCAAATATAGTAACATACATGTAAATTAACTAGGATGCCTCAAAAGATCAGCAAAGTGACTTATTTCCACTGGTGTTCTCTATGTCGTTCCTCCTAGAGCTAGGTTTAACAGCACACTGCTGATGTATCCACCTTGGTTCCCCACTTCCTCACCCTGGTTCTCCACTCCCTCACCCTGGTTCCCCACTCCCTCACCCTGGTTCTCCACTCCCTCACCCTGGTTCTCCACTCCCTCACCCTGGTTCTCCACTCCCTCGCCCTGGTTCTCCACTCCCTCACCCTGGTTCTCCACTCCCTCACGCTGGTTCTCCACTCCCTCACCCTGGTTCTCCACTCCCTCACCCTGGTTCTCCACTCCCTCACCCTGGTTCTCCACTCCCTCACCCTGGTTCCCCACTCCCTCACCCTGGTTCTCCACTCCCTCACCCTGGTTCTCCACTCCCTCACCCTGGTTCTCCACTCCCTCACCCTGGTTCTCCACTCCCTCACCCTGGTTCCCCACTCCCTCACGCTGGTTCTCCACTCCCTCACCCTGGTTCTCCACTCCCTCACGCTGGTTCTCCACTCCCTCACCCTGGTTCTCCACTCCCTCACCCTGGTTTTCCACTCCCTCACCCTGGTTCTCCACTCCCTCACCCTGGTTCTCCACTCCCTCACCTTGGTTCTCCACTCCCTCACCCTGGTTCTCCACTCCCTCACCCTGGTTCTCCACTCCCTCACCCTGGTTCTCCACTCCCTCACCCTGGTTCTCCACTCCCTCACCCTAGTTCTCCACTCCCTCACCCTGGTTCTCCACTCCCTCACCCTGGTTCTCCACTCCCTCACGCTGGTTCTCCACTCCCTCACCCTGGTTCTCCACTCCCTCACCCTGGTTCTCCACTCCCTCACCCTGGTTCTCCACTCCCTCACCCTGGTTCCCCACTCCCTCACGCTGGTTCTCCACTCCCTCACCCTGGTTCTCCACTCCCTCACCCTGGTTCTCCACTCCCTCACCCTGGTTCTCCACTCCCTCACCCTGGTTCTCCACTCCCTCACCCTGGTTCTCCACTCCCTCACCCTGGTTCTCCACTCCCTCACCCTGGTTCTCCACTCCCTCACCCTGGTTCTCCACTCCCTCACCCTGGTTCTCCACTCCCTCACCCTAGTTCTCCACTCCCTCACCCTGGTTCTCCACTCCCTCACCCTGGTTCTCCACTCCCTCACGCTGGTTCTCCACTCCCTCACCCTGGTTCTCCACTCCCTCACCCTGGTTCTCCACTCCCTCACCCTGGTTCTCCACTCCCTCACCCTGGTTCCCCACTCCCTCACGCTGGTTCTCCACTCCCTCACCCTGGTTCTCCACTCCCTCACCCTGGTTCTCCACTCCCTCACCCTGGTTCTCCACTCCCTCACCCTGGTTCTCCACTCCCTCACCTTGGTTCTCCACTCCCTCACCCTGGTTCTCCACTCCCTCACCCTGGTTCTCCACTCCCTCACCCTGGTTCTCCACTCCCTCACCCTGGTTCTCCACTCCCTCACCCTAGTTCTCCACTCCCTCACCCTGGTTCCCCACTCCCTCACCCTGGTTCCCCACTCCCTCACCCTGGTTCTCCACTCCCTCACCCTGGTTCTCCACTCCCTCACCCTGGTTCCCCACTCCTTCACCCTGGTTCCCCTCTCCCCTGCCTGGTGCCCCACTCAGCCCACTCCTTCCCTCACGGCTGCCACTCCTCTCAACCCTGGTGCCATCCTGTCTGACACCCTGCGCTTACCTCTCTCTCTCTCTCTCTCTCTCTCTCTCTCTCTCTCTCTCTCTCTCTCTCTCTCTCTCTCTCTCTCTCTCTCTCTCTCTCTCTCTCTCTCTCTCTCTCTCGCTCTCTCTCGCTGTTGCCTCCAGGCATTCTGGTGAGGCCCTCCATCACATCATGGGTTGTCTGTCAAGTCCACAGGATTCCATTTAACAATCTCATTCCTGTAATAAAGTTGGTAGAATTACCGACAGTATGTAAAGTAAAAGGACACATAAGAACATAAGAACATAAGAACGAAGGAACACTGCAGAAGGCCTACTGGCCCATGCGAGGCAGGTCCAAGTCTCCTACCGGCTTAAGCCAAAGCACCCAACCTAACAGGTCAGGTCACATTGACTTAAGGGAGGAACACGGCAACCGACCTGTTAGCACAAGCTATCAGGTCTAACTCACACCCACCCACATCTACTCATGTATTTATCCAACCTATTTTTAAAGCTACACAACGTTCTGGCCTCTATAACGGTACTTGGGAGTTTGTTCCACTCATCCACAACTCTATTACCAAACCAGTACTTTCCTATATCCTTCCTGAATCTGAATTTTTCCAACTTAAAACCATTGCTGCGAGTCCTGTCTAGGCTAGATATTTTCAGCACACTATTTACATCCCCTTTATTTATTCCTGTCTTCCACTTATACACCTCAATCATATCCCCCCTAATTCTACGTCTTTCCAGAGAGTGCAGTTTCAGGGCCCTTAGTCTATCCTCATAGGGAAGGTTTCTGATACATGGGATCATCTTTGTCATCCTCCTTTGTACATTTTCCAGAGAATTTATATCCATTCTGTAATACGGTGACCAAAACTGTGCAGCATAATCTAAATGAGGCCTAACCAAGGATGTATAGAGTTGAAGAACAACCTGAGGACTCCTATTATTTATGCTTCTTGATATGAAGCCAAGGATTCTATTAGCTTTATTGCGAACACTTATGCACTGTTGTCTTGGCTTCAGATTACTGCTAACCAGAACTCCTAAATCTTTTTCGCAATCCGTAATATTAAGATCTACATTATTTAGTTTATATGTGGCATGGTTATTGTCCTGTCCAACATTTAGAACTTTGCATTTGTCTATATTAAACTGCATCTGCCACTTCTCCGACCACTGCATCAGTCTATTCAAATCTTCCTGGAGTGCTCGAATGTCCTCGTCAGAATGAATTCGACGGCCTATTTTGGTGTCATCGGCAAACTTGCCGATGTCGCTCTTTATGCCCTCATCTATGTCGTTTATGTAGATTGTGAACAGCAGGGGGCCCAACACTGACCCCTGTGGAACACCGCTCGTAACGCTTCCCCACTCTGATTTCTCCCCATTTATGCAAACTCTCTGCTGCCTATTTGTCAACCATGCCTCTATCCAGGAAAAAATTTCTCCTCCTATTCCATGTGCTTTAATTTTCCTCAATAGTCTCTGATGTGGGACCCTGTCAAAAGCCTTACTGAAGTCCATATACACAATATCATATTCATTACCATGATCTACCTCCTCAAATACCTTAGTGAAAAAAGTTAATAAATTCGTAAGGCAGGAACGCCCCTTTGTAAAACCATGTTGAGATTCGTTGATTAATTTATGCTTTTCAAGGTGGCTACGAACTGCCTCGGCAATTATTGATTCCATAAATTTTCCCACTATGGAGGTTAGGCTTATTGGTCTATAGTTCGAAGCTAAGGACCTGTCACCTGTTTTGAAAATAGGTATCACATTTGCCATTTTCCACTTATCTGGCACCATGCCAGTTTGTAGTGATATGTTGAAAAGATTAGCCAAAGGTGTGCTAAGCTCCTCTTTACATTCCTTTAGAACCCTTGCATACAGTTCATCAGGGCCTGGGGATTTGTTAGGTTTTAATTTATCTATTTGCCTAAGGACCATGTCACTTGTGACCCTAATGGTGCACAGTTTATTATCGTCCTGTTCTACATAATTTATCATTACTGGAATATCGCTGGTATCCTCCTGTGTAAAAACTGAGAGGAAGTATGTGTTAAAAATTCTACACATTTCCTTATCACTGTCAGTGAGCTGACCCGAGGAACTTTTGAGTGGGCCTATCTTGTCCCTGATCTTACTTCTGTATACCTGAAAGAATCCTTTTGGGTTAGTCTTCGATTCTCTTGCAACTTTAACCTCATAATCTCTTTTTGCTTTTCTAATTCCCTTTTTTATTTCTCTCTTTAACTGAATACCCAAGTAATAGCTTTTATATCCTTTTACTCATGTACGAATTATTTGCTCTACCATATTGTATTACTTTTGTCACTACCACTACTGCTACTACTACTACTACCACTATTGAACATCGAAATGGTACCTCACTAGTATTCACCTCACTCTGAGCCTTTATATACCCTCTGTGTCCATGTATTGTTTGTAATGGCTTGATAAAGCTCCTGGAGAGCGAAACGTTGCCACAATAAATGTCACATTAGTTGCACTTGTGTCCTTTTACTTTACAATCTCATTCCTGAATAGTCCACTCTTCTATATTCTGATTTACTATTTGTATCTTCTCTTTGCTCCACTCTCACCCCTACCAAGTGTTCACAGCTGAGCACCATGTGGTCACTAGCCCTCAGTGGTAGCCTGAGCACCATGTCGTCACTAGCCCTCAGTGGTAGCCTGAGCACCATGTCGTCACTAGCCCTCAGTGGTAGCCTGAGCACCATGTCGTCACAGCCCTCAGTTGTAGCCTGAGCACCATGTCGTCACTAGCCCTCAGTGGTAGCCTGAGCACCATGTCGTCACAGCCCTCAGTGGTAGCCTGAGCACCATGTCGTCACTAGCCCTCAGTGGTAGCCTGAGCACCATGTGGTCACTAGCCCTCAGTGGTAGCCTGAGCACCATGTCGTCACTAGCCCTCAGTGGTAGCCTGAGCACCATGTCGTCACTAGCCCTCAGTGGTAGCCTGAGCACCATGTCGTCACAGCCCTCAGTGGTAGCCTGAGCACCATGTCGTCACTAGCCCTCAGTGGTAGCCTGAGCACCATGTGGTCACTAGCCCTCAGTGGTAGCCTGAGCACTATGTCGTCACTAGCCCTCAGTGGTAGCCTGAGCACCATGTCGTCACTAGCCCTCAGTGGTAGCCTGAGCACCATGTCGTCACTAGCCCTCAGTGGTAGCCTGAGCACCATGTCGTCACTAGCCCTCAGTGGTAGCCTGAGCACCATGTCGTCACTAGCCCTCAGTGGTAGCCTGAGCACCATGTCGTCACAGCCCTCAGTGGTAGCCTGAGCACCATGTCGTCACTAGCCCTCAGTGGTAGCCTGAGCACCATGTCGTCACTAGCCCTCAGTGGTAGCCTGAGCACTATGTCGTCACTAGCCCTCAGTGGTAGCCTGAGCACCATGTCGTCACTAGCCCTCAGTGGTAGCCTGAGCACCATGTCGTCACTAGCCCTCAGTGGTAGCCTGAGCACCATGTCGTCACAGCCCTCAGTGGTAGCCTGAGCACCATGTCGTCACTAGCCCTCAGTGGTAGCCTGAGCACCATGTCGTCACTAGCCCTCAGTGGTAACCTGAGCATCATGTCGTCACTAGCCCTCAGTGGTAGCCTGAGCACCATGTGGTCACTAGCCCTCAGTGGTAGCCTGAGCACCATGTCGTCACTAGCCCTCAGTGGTAGCCTGAGCACCATGTCGTCACTAGCCCTCAGTGGTAGCCTGAGCACCATGTCGTCACTAGCCCTCAGTGGTAGCCTGAGCACCATGTCGTCACTAGCCCTCAGTGGTAGCCTGAGCACCATGTCGTCACTAGCCCTCAGTGGTAACCTATATTCAGTTTCACCTATGTCATATTAGCTTAACCTGGAGGTAACATGTTGGAAAGCAATTTGTGGTGTGAATATTATGCATAGAAATTTGGAGATTAAGGGGTGTGGAGTTTCCAAAAGTATTATTCAGAGGGCTGAGGGGGTGGGGGAGGGTTGAGGTGGTCTATCCATTTGGAGAGGATGGAGAAAAATAGGATGACTAGGAGGGTGTATAAATATGGAGTGAAGTCAAGGAGGAATAGGAGCCGTCCTAGGAAAGGTTGGAGGGAGGGGGCAAAGGTTTAGAGTGCCAGGGGCTTGGATATCTATCAGGCCTGTGTGAGTGTGTTAGATAAAACTGAGTGGAGGCAATTGGTTTTTTATGATTTGACGTGCTGTTGGAGTGAGATCAAGATAATATTTATGAAGGGATTCAGGGAAACCAATAAGCAGGACTTGAGTCCTGTAGGTAAGAAATACAGTGCCTGCATTCTGAAGGAGGGGTGGAGATGTTATGCTTCGATGTGTCATCTGAACTTTAATCTCAGAGCACTTCTGGTGAGACAGTGACTGATTGAATGACAGTTTAATGTTTTCTTCTTATTCGGGAGATAGCTAGAGTGTTAAGAACAAGCTAAACTGAAGAAACCTTTAAATATTGAAGCCATTCAGGAGAAGTAGACACATGTACACTAAGTAGCCACTTTATTAGGTGCACCTATACGCCTGCTCGTTTATGGATTATCTAATCAGCCAGTCATGTGGCAGCACCTCAGTATGCCGACAAGCTCAAGAGGTTCGGTTGTTGTTCAGCTGGAACATCAAAATGGGCAAGAAATGTGGAACGATTGTTGGTGCCCAACGAGGTAGTTTGAGTAGCTAAGAAACCACTGATCTGGGATTTTCACACACAACAGTGCCTAGGACTTACAGAGAATGATATGAAAAGTGCATAACATCCAATAAGTGGCAGTTCTGTGGATGATAATACCTTTATAATGAGAGAGGTTAGAGGAAAATGGCCAATGCAGAGTCAGGGCCCTCTGATACATGGGATCATTTTCGTCATCCTCCTTTGTACGTTTTCAGGCGCATTTATATCCGTTCTGTATTACGGCGACCATAACTGTGTAACATAATTTAAATGAGGCCTAACCAACGATATACAGAGCTGAAGAATAGCCTGCAGACTCCTGTTAGTTATACTTCTTGATATGAAGCCAATAATTCTATTCGCTTTATTTCGAATACTTACGCACTGTTGTCTGGGCTTTAGATGACTGCTAACCTGAACTCCCAAATATGTTTCACAATCAGTGATAAGATCTACATTATTTAGTTTATAAGTATCATGGTTATTTACCTTTCTGACACTTAGAACTTTGCATTTGTCTATGTTAAACTGCATCTTCCACTTCACTGACTACTGCACCAGTCTATTCAAATCTTCCTGGAGCATTCTAGCATCCTCGTCAGAATGAATTCGACGGCATATTTTGGTGTCATCTGCAAATTTGCTTATGTCACTGTTTATACCCTCTTCTATATCGTTTGTGTATATTGTGAACACCAAGGGGCTCAACACTGACCCCTGTGGCACACCGCTTGTGACGCTTCCCCTCTCGGATTTCTCCCTGTTTATGCAAACTCTCTGTTGCCTATGTGTTAGCCACTGCTCTGTCCAGGAAAAAATATTCTCCTATTCCGTGCCTCGACTTTCTTCAATAGTCTGCGATGTGGGACTCTGCCAAAAGCCTCACTGAAATCCATATGCACAATATCATATTCATTTCTATGATCTACCTCCTCAAATACCGTAGTGAAAAAAGTTAGTAAGTTTGTAAGGCAGGAGCGCACTTTTGTAAAACCATGCTGAGATGCATTTATCAATTTTTGTCTTTCAAGAAAGCTACGAATAGCCTCGGCAATCATAGATTCCATCAATTTTCCCATTATGAAGGTTAGGCTTATTGGTCTGTAGTTCAAAGCTAAGGACCTGTCACCTGCTTTATGGAGAGGTATCGCATTTGCCATTTTCCACTTATCTGATACTATAGCAAAAAAAGGCACAATACCGTGACTGGAACGTTATTTGTGTATCTGATACTATGCCAGTTCGTAGAGATACGTTGAAGAGACTAGTCAAAGGTTCACTAAGTTCTGCCTTAAATTCCTTTAAAACCCTTGCAAACAGTTCATCAGGGCCCAGGGATTTGTTAGGTTTTAATTTATCTGAGAACCATGTCACTAGTGACCTGGATCGTGCATAACTTGTCATCGTTCATTTCAACATAGTTTATTTCTAGAATTTCACTAGTATCTTCCTGCTTAAAAGCTGAGAGGAAATAAGTGTTAAAAATTATGCACATTTCCTTATCGCTGTCGGTGAGCTGACCTGAGTGACTTTTGAGAGGCCTATCTTTTCCCTAATTTTACTTCTGTATACCTGAAAAAAACCTCTGGGTTACTCTTCGAATCCCTTGCGACTTTAACCTCATAATCTCTTTCTTGCTTTTCTTATTCCTTTTTTTATTTCACACTTTAACTGATTATATTGATTTCTTAAGTGCCCATCCCCTCTTTTGATTCGCCTATATAGGCCTCTCTTTTGACTAATGAGGTGTTTTAATCTATTATTCATCCACTTTGGATAATTTTTGTTTGCTCTAATTTCTGTATTTGGAACATAAGTTGTCTGTGCAGCTAGAACTATGCTCTGAAAATCGTCATATTGGCAACCATCACCACCTACCTGACCCAAAGTCAGGTCATTCCAGTTCAACCCACACAGGTAATTTTGCAAACCTGTGAAATTGGCCAAGTGGAAGTCAGGGATAGAGACTTGATTATAGTTATGAGGGTCATTCCATGATATATTGAAAATGAGTGATTTGTGAGTGCATTCTCCAAGCTCATCATTAACTTCAAGATTATTAATTAGTGATTGCTTGTTGGCAAGAATCAAGTCAAGTAGGTTTAAAAAGCAATCATGAATCGTGTTAAGAAAACCACTAGACTCCAGATTTCCTGTCGCATTGCTCCATTCAGTGTATCTAAAGATAAAATCTCACATTAACACAACATTTTCATATCTAGATGCCTTATGAATTTCGTCCCATAGAAGTTTACTGCACTCCCTCTCAAGGTTTGGGGGGGGGGCCTATAAATCACACCCAAAATAATTTTTCACGACCCTCAGAAACTCTTGACAAACAGATTCTGTCTCCAATGCTTCTAATTTTATATCTTGTCTAAAGTAACAATTCTAATTATTTCTGACATACATTGCTACTCCACCTTCCTATTGACCCTATTAGTGTGAAATAGTTTGTATCCTTATATGTGTGGCATTCAGCAGCCATTTCTCTGTCTTTTAGGTTGAACCAGGTCTCCCTTATTGCAATAATATCTATGCTATCTGCACATGCAATTAATCTTATCTCATCTATCTTATTTCTTACACTCCTACTATTAGTATAGTAAACCTTTAGGGAGCTAGTCACTCGCTGCCCTTTATTATCTCTCTTTATATGTTGACCAGTTGATTTGCCTTTACTAGCAATTTTATTATGAATAATACCTTTACACTTATCCCTGAGGTATCCTGGCAATATTTGCTGTTTTCAACCCTAGTGCTGCAAGCTGATTGTTTCCCACACACACCCATACCTCTACATTCTATCAGCGGAAAGTCCTGGACAAGTCAGCAGTGGCCCCCTCGATCAAGTTGGCTAATGCTACCACCCTTGCATCAGAGAGATGTACCCCATCCCTTTCATACATATCATGTTTGTCATAGAAATTGTCCCCGTTATCAATTAGTGGGAATACAAGTTCCTTGTAATACCAGTCTAGCCAGCAATTTACACCGATTACCCTAGACATCCATTCATTGCCTACTCCGCTTCTAGGAAAGATGCTACATATGATAGGGACCCCTACTTTAGACCTAATTAAATCTATAGCTGACCTGTACTTATCTAGCAGCCCTCTCTCCTACCCTTCCGATATCATTTCCACCAGCACTGAGACAGATAATGGGCATGTTCCCATTACCTGGCATGATATTATCCAACCTGTTGACTATGTCATCAACACCAGCTTCTGGGAAACATTCTCTCTGTCTCAACTTTCTATCTCTACTACAGAGAGCACAGTCCATATATCTTGCCTGTGAGTCACCCACAACCAGAATGTTCGTACATTGATTAGCAAGAGAGTTAGTGGTACCTTTAACCTCATTAACTACCGAAGTACACTCGTCCTGGAGAACAGGACATCCTGGATGCTTCTACCTGTAGTAGAGACCACCGTCCACTTGAAGCGGTTACCACTCTCCAACTCACTACTGGTAACCTTTTCCTCCACACCAACTCCACCCATCTTACATTCACTCCCAAATCCATCTATGCAAATTTTTAGCCTCTTGGAGAAAAAGAACCTTCTTCTTCAACACTTTAACCTGATGCAGGAGCAAGCCATGGTGCTCTATAACCCTCCACAATAATTCCCCAGAGAGTTAGGACAGAATAACCTCTCGTGACCACTGGCCTCAGTGTACTCAAGACAAAGAACAGGTAAAAGTAGTTAGAAATATTTATGCCAGAGGATCTGTCATTTGGGGAATACAATAATGCAAAAAAAAAAAAAAAAAAAAAAAACTAAGAAAATAAGAGTCGATTGTGAGAAAGAATTAAAAGGCACAATACCATGACTGCAACAATGTGCTAACACGCAAATAACACTCAGTGCTGATGGAAATGATATCAGGAAGGGTAGGAGAGAAGAACTGCTAGATAAGTACAGGCTAGCTACAGATTTAATTAGGTCTAAGGGAGGTATCCCAATTACATGTAGCATCTTGGCCATGCTGGAAGTGGGCACTGAATGGTTGTCTAGGGCAAGTGGTGTAAATTGCTGGCTAGACAGATACTGCCAGGAACTTGCAGTCCCATTCAGTGACAACTGGGACAACGTTTATGGCAAACATGATATGTATGCAAGGGATGGGGTATATCTCTCGGGCAGGGGTGGTAGCATTTGCCAACTCGATCGAGAGGACAATTGCTTACTTGTCTAGGATTTTAAACTGATAGAAGATAGAGGTATGGGTGTGTGTGGTAAACAGTCAGGTTGTAACACTAGGGTTGAGAACAGTAAATGTTTAAAAGACATTATTCATTATTAAGTTACAAATAAAATAAAGACAATGGATCAGGTCTGCAAACAAAGGGAGACAGCAGAGGGCAGCAAGGGACTAGCTCCCTTAAGGTTTACTATACTAATAGCAGGAGTGTAAGAAATAAGATAGATGAGCTAAGATTAATTGCAAGTGCAGGAAACATAGATATTATTGCTATAACAGAGACCTGGCTCAATCTGAAAGATAGAGAAATGCCTTCTGAATGCCACATACAAGGCTATAAATTATTCCACACTGATAGGGTCAACAGGAAGGGTGGTGGAGTAGCGATGTACGTCAGAGATAATTTAAATTGTGTTAGACAAGATATAAATTAGAAATGTCAGCCACTGAATCTGTTTGGTTACAGCTTCTCGAGGGCCGTGAAAAACTAATCCTGGGTGTGATTTACAGGCCCCCAAACCTTGATAGAGAGTACAGTAAACTTCTATGGGACGAAATTCACAAGGCGTCTACATGCGAAAATGTGCTAATGGAAGATTTTAACTTTAGACAAATTGACTGGATTAATTTGACAGGAAATTTAGAGTCAAGCAACTTTCTTGATACGTTTCAGGATTATTTTAAAAACAGTTTGTGACAGAACCAACTAGAGGAAATAACCTGCTTGACTTGGTTCTTGCCAGCAGGGAATCACTAATTAATAATCTTGAGGTTAATGATGAGCTTGGGGAAAGTGATCACAAATCCCTCAGTTTTAATTTATCATTGAATTACCTTAATAATGGCAATCAAGTCTCTGTCCCTGACTTCCTCTTGGCTGATTACGTAGGACTGAGAAATTACCTGAGTGGGTTGAACTCGATTGACCTGACTGTAGGTCAGATAGGTAGTGATGGTCCCCAATGTGACATTTTCCAGAGCATAGTTCTAGCTGCTCAGACAATTTATGTTCCGAATAGGGAAATTAGATCTAACAAAAATAATCCTAGATGGATAAACAATAGATTAAGACATCTCATTGGTCAAAAGAGAGGCATATACAGGTGAATCAAAAGAGGAGAGGGACAGTTAAGAAATCAATATATTCAGCTGAAGAGGGAAATAAAAAAAGGAAATAACAATCGAAGACTAAACTAAAAGGATTCTTTCAGGTATACAGAAGTAAGATCAGGGACAAGATAGGCCCACTCAAAAGTTACTCGGGTCAGCTCACCGACAGTGATAAGGAAATGTGTAGAATTTTTAACACATACTTCCTCTCGTTTTTACACAGAAAGATACTAGCGATATTCCAGAACTAATAATTTATGTAGAACAGGACGATAATAAACTATGCGAGATTAGGGTCACAAGTAGTAACATAGTCCTTAGACAAATAGATGAATTAACACCTAACAAATCTCTGGGCCTTGATAAACTGTACGCAAGGGTTCTAAAGAAATGTAAATAGGAGCTTAGCAACTTTTAGCTAATGTTCTCAACATATCACTACAAACGGGCATGGCGCCAGGTAAGTGGAAAATGGCAAATGTGATACCTATTTTCAAAGCAGGTGACAGGTCCTTAGCTTCAAACTATAGACCAATAAGCCTAACCTCCATAGTAGGAAAAATTAGGAATCAATAACTGCCGAGGCAGTTCGTAGCCACCTTGAAAAGCATAAACTGATCAACGAATCTCAACACGGTTTTACAAAAAGACGTTCCTGTCTTACGAATTTATTAACTTTTTTCACTAAGGTATTTGAGGAGGTAGATCATGGTAATGAATGTGATATTGTGTATATGGACTTCAGTAAGGCTTTTGACAGGGTCCCACATCAGAGACTATTGAGGAAAATTAAGGCACATGGAACAGGAGGAGAAATTTTTTCCTGACAGATAGGCAGCAGAGAGTTTGCATAAATGGGGAGAAATCAGATTGGGGAAGCGTCACGAGCGGTGTTCCACAGGGGTCAGTGTTGGGCCCCTTATTGTTCACAATCTACATAAACGACATAGAAGAGGGAGTAAATAGCGACAAAAGCAAGTTTACCGATGACACCAAAATAGGCAGGAAGATTTGAATAGACTGATGCAGTGGTCGGAGAAGTAGCAGATGCAATTTAATATAGAGAAATGCAAAGTTCTAAATGTTTGACAGGAAAATAACCATGCCACATATAAACTAAATGATGAGGATCTTAATATTATTGATTGCAAAAAGGATTTGGGAGTTTTGGTTAGCAGTAATCTGAAACCAAGACAACAGTGCATAAGTGTTGGCAATAAAGCTAACAGAATTCTTGGCTTCATATCAAGAAGCATAAATAATAGGAGTCCTCAGGTTGTTCTTCAACTCTATATATCCTTGGTTAGGCCTCCTTTAGATTAAGCTGCACAGTTTTGGTCACCGTATTACAGAATGGCTATAAATGCTCTGGAAAACGTACAAAGGAGGATGACAAAGTTGATCCCATGTATCAGAAATCTTCCCTACGAGGATAGACTGAGGACCCTGAATCTGCATTCTCTAGAAAGGAGTAGAATTAGGGGGGTATAAATGGAAAACAGGAATAAATAAAGGGAATGTAAATAGCGTGCTAAAAATGTCTAGCCAAGACAGGACTCACAGCAATGGTTTTAGGTTGGAAAAATTCAGATTCATGAAGGATATAGGAAAGCACTGGCTTGATAATAGAGTTGTGGATGAGTGGAACAAACTCCCGAGTACCGTCATAGAAGCTAAAACGTTGTGTAGTTTTAAAAACAGATTAAATAAATATATGAGTGGGTGAGGTTGGGTGTGAGTTGGACCTGACTAGCTTGTGCTAGTAGGTCTGATGCAGTGCTCCTTCCTTAAGTGAATGTGACCTGACCTGACTAGGTTGGGTCATTGGCTTAAGCCGATAGGAGACTTGGACCTGCCTCGCATGGGCCAGTAGGCCTTATAGAAGAAAGAAGCTTACGCCAACGTTTTGGTCCGACGTGGACTATTTACGAAGTCACACTTCGTAAATGTGACGTTATTTGTATATTGTCTATTGTGAGAGTTTCAAAACAAGAATAATTCACGTTAAGTGCTAAACCCATGTGAGTCATTCAGCGCAAGACATGGTGGAGGCTCGATCCTCGGTCTCCTCTTTGAAAACAAAAGAAGCAACACCACTGATAGTACTCTCCCAATACTTTTGCTTTCACGACTTGAATATTGCTGAGTGCTGACAGCACCTGTCAAGGACTGCCATGTACACAGGGATAGTATTACTGGGTCTAATACAAAACTTGCGGAATTAGTGGTGGTGATGATAGTACTAGAGTAGTAGTAGTAGTAGTAGTAGTAGTAGTTCTAAACAGAATTATCTTGGCAATCTAGACAGAATTAGAGTCCTATAGACTAGCTAATGTCTCAACAGATAGCCTAGATATGGGCCGTGGGCTTTTCTCTTATATTTAACATACGCACACACTTATGAAGTCTCTCTCTCTCTCTCTCTCTCTCTCTCTCTCTCTCTCTCTCTCTCTATCTCTCTCTCTCTCTCTCTCTCTCTCTCTCTCTCTCATATATCACCCAGTCTTCCCCTCCATTACTCGAGTATTGATAAGGACTCGTCCATACCATTACTGGCAGAGTCGCTATCAAACTGTCATCTGGCTAATACCACAAGACTTTCTAAAGCTGCGACCCTCTCCTCAGGTCCAAGTGACTAGGTGAGGTGGTAAGGTTGAGGTGACTAGGTGAGGTGGTAAGGTTGAGGTGACTAGGTGAGGTGGTAAGGTTGAGGTGACTAGGTGAGGTGGTAAGGTTGAGGTGGTAAGGTTGAGGTGACTAGGTGAGGTGGTAAGGTTGAGGTGACTAGGTGAGGTGGTAAGGTTGAGGTGGTAAGGTTGAGGTGACTAGGTGAGGTGGTAAGGTTGAGGTGACTAGGTGAGGTGGTAAGGTTGAGGTGACTAGGTGAGGTGGTCGTCTATTGGTGAGTAGGTGCATTGGTCGGAGCTAGGTGACTAAGCAAGATGATCAAGTGGATAGGTGAAGTGGTCAGGTCTAGGTGATTTTGTGAGAGTCAGATAATAGGTCACGTAAGTCTAGGTGAGATGATCAGATTTTAACGTCTAGAGTCTATACCAACGTCTAGGATGTACATCAACGTCTAGGAAGCACATCAACGTCTAGGAAGTGCATCAACGTCTAGGAAGTACATCAACGTCTAGGAAGTACCTCAACGTCTAGGAAGTACATCAACGTCTAGGAAGTACATCAACGTCTAGGAAGTACATCAACGTCTAGGAAGTACATCAACGTCTAGGAAGTACCTCAACGTCTAGGAAGTACATCAACGTCTAGACTGTACACCAACGTCTAGGAAGTGCATCAACGTCTAAACTGTACATCAGCGTCTAGGAAGTACACCAACGTCTAGGAAGTACATCAACGTCTAGGAGGTACATCAACGTCTAGGAAATACATCAACGTCTAGACTGAAGTACATGGGAAGTATATCAACGTCTAGGCTGTACGTCAGCGTCTAGAAAGTACATCAACGTCTATACTATGCATCAACATCTACAAAATACATCAATGTCTAGGAAGTACACAAATGTCTAAGCTGTACCTCAACGTCTAGGATGTGCATTAACGTCTAGAAAGTACATCAACGTCTAGGAAGTACACCAACGTCTATTCTGTACATCAACGTCTAGACTGTATCTAACACCTTTATGAGCTGAACATCCACACCCAGAACTGTAGCTCAGCACCATAAAGAGGGCCCAGAACTGTAGATCAACACCATAAAGAGGGCCCAGAACTGTAGATCAGCACCATAAAGAGGGCCCAGAGCTGTAGATCAACACCACAAAGAGACCCAGAGCTGTAGATCAACACTATAAAGAGGGCCCAGAGCTGTAGATTAACACCCTTAAGCAGACTCAGGGCTGTAGATCAGCTGAACTCTTCTCCAGGCTGAGGGCCCCTCAAGGAAGGTTCCTTGATGTTGGTGAGGGGCTCTTGATTTAGGGAATTGGATCTGTGCTCCAGTTCCCCGAATTAAGCCTGAATGCCTTCCACATCCCCCCCCCAAGGCGCTGTATAATCCTCCGGGTTTAGCCCTTCCCCCTTGATTATAATAATAATAATCCAGGCTGAGGGACTGACCACCTTGTTCCAGACCATGAAGCTGAACTCTTCTCCAGGCTGAGGGACTGACCACATCAAACATTATTTCCCCAAGGTTAATGGACTGATCACATAATCTTTATTTCACCACTACACCTGCTACCTCTGTATTTGACTGAAGAAGCCTACTGTGTAGGCGGAACGTTTCAACAATAAAGATACACAACTGTCGCACATGTGTCTTAACCTCACATGACAAACAAGACAGACAAAATAAATTATTGTTTTATTATTACAGTGTTGAAGGCTGGGTTCAGCCTCACTCTCTTCCTCTTCAATGTTTTCCTCTTAATTTTCCCTTTCAGATTATATTTGTAGGTTCTCTTAGTTTAACTGTGTGATCTTCACTGTGTTTGAAGCCTCGTCTCACACTCAGGAGAACCTCATGCAGGACTTATATAGCTTCGCATTTGCTTAAACATTATCATATAGTTTCTAGAGAGAGAATCTGGTGCATGACGAAATCTAAATACCATCTATCGTTACCGGGATCAATTCACAACTAACTCTCAATTCCGAGAAGAAATTTTAGATGAGGTTTCAGTCCGTCCGACTATTACCAAGTCATTAGTCCAGGATGGACCGAAACGTCATTTAAAAATTACTCCGAATTGTGGGTCATTTGACACATAACTATATTTCTATATTGTGTTCCATATTGTCTTAAGTAACTTACAATTTTCCATATTCTCTGTAAGATTCTCAGCCTGGTACTTACTAGAGCGTCAAGAAGCTTCACATGTGTTGAGCAGCGTTACTTCACCCTGAGTCTACCTCGCCAACCACCTTCTTCAAGTAGAAACGGCACAACATTTACAATTTCTGGCGCATAAAACCACATGTGGACTCTCACACACGCTCCTCTTATCTCCATGTGTCCATGCTCCCTCTCCATAGAATGCTGAAGGCATGTGACAGGGGCTTCTTGTAGTTCTTGGTGAATACGGAGTTCCATGAGTCTTGTGGTGTTAGGATAATATCAGAGATTTTTGAGATGACCAAATTTTGGTCATCGGCTCGCTGAACACTGAGTCATATTGAGACTTCAGTATCTCGCTCATTTCTTTGCTGTCACATGTATATGTCCCATCTCGCCTAAGAAGGGGCCCAATACCTACTTCCACTGGGAAATCCCGCCTACCAGTGACTATGCTCTCGTCTGCTAAACGTCCCTGTTCACTGACGCCAGTCTCCTTGTCTGTGCTTCAGAATGTCTACAACCACGGTGCTCTAAACACCACCTCCAAGGCTGAGGGACTAATTACCTCATCTTTTGTATATAGTTCTGTTTTCTAATTATGTCGGAGAATCTGTATTGATAAAGCCACTGGATGGCGAAACGTCTACAATAAAGATACCCAAATGTTGCACAAGTGTCTTAACTTTCAACATCGGGGTATCTTTACTGTAGACGTTTCGCCATCCAGTGGTTTTATCAATACAGATTCTAGGACATAATTTGAAGTCAGTAGAACTATGTACAGAAGATAAGGTAATCAGTCCCTCAGCCTTGGTGTTGGTATGAAGAGCACCGTACAGGTGCTCAGACACTGTCCTTGTCTACAGGTTCCTGTAGACAAGGACAGTGTCTGAGTGACAAGACTAAGAGAGCACAGTGAGATTTTGGGTACTTGTTAATTTAAGAAACATAGGATTCAGTGGTGTTCCTTGCAAACTCAACCAGCGGGTAGTCAGTTAATTGGGTTTCAAGTCTATCGACAACTTGAAGGATCATGAAGGATGTGTGTAACTTGCTCACCAGTATCCAAGAATACTTTAAACTCTCTGTGTATATACACTGAGAGACATACACTTCACAGTGTATATACACTGAGAGACATACACCTCACAGTGTATATACACTGAGAGACATACACTTCACAGTGTGTATACAGTGAGAGACATACACCTCACAGTGTGTATACAGTGAGAGACATACACCTCACAGTGTGTATACACTGAGAGACATACACCTCACAGTGTGTATACACTGAGAGACATACACTTCACAGTGTATATACACTGAGAGACATACACCTCACAGTGTGTATACACTGAGAGACATACACCTCACAGTGTGTATACACTGAGAGACATACACCTCACAGTGTGTATACACTGAGAGACATACACTTCACAGTGTATATACACTGAGAGACATACACCTCACAGTGTATATACACTGAGAGACATACACCTCACAGTGTGTATACACTGAGAGACATACACTTCACAGTGTATATACACTGAGAGACATACACCTCACAGTGTATATACACTGAGAGACATACACCTCACAGTGTGTATACAGTGAGAGACATACACCTCACAGTGTGTATACAGTGAGAGACATACACCTCACAGTGTGTATACAGTGAGAGACATACACCTCACAGTGTGTATACACTGAGAGACATACACTTCACAGTGTGTATACACTGAGAGACATACACCTCACAGTGTGTATACAGTGAGAGACATACACCTCACAGTGTGTATACACTGAGAGACATACACCTCACAGTGTATATACACTGAGAGACATACACTTCACAGTGTATATACACTGAGAGACATACACTTCACAGTGTGTATACAGTGAGAGACATACACTTCACAGTGTATATACACTGAGAGACATACACTTCACAGTGTGTATACAGTGAGAGACATACACTTCACAGTGTGTATACAGTGAGAGACATACACTTCACAGTGTGTATACACTGAGAGACATACACCTCACAGTGTGTATACAGTGAGAGACATACACCTCACAGTGTGTATACACTGAGAGACATACACCTCACAGTGTGTATACAGTGAGAGACATACACCTCACAGTGTGTATACACTGAGAGACATACACCTCACAGTGTGTATACACTGAGAGACATACACCTCACAGTGTGTATACACTGAGAGACATACACCTCACAGTGTGTATACACTGAGAGACATACACCTCACAGTGTGTATACACTGAGAGACATACACCTCACAGTGTATATTACCTGTCCCACTTAGCGGTTTTGGAAGGGTCAGTATATACTGTATCTGTTGTATAATGTATATAAAATCTTTTATAATATGGTTGTTATATAGCGTCTTATGATGCTACGTATGTTATGATGCTACGTATGTTATGATGCTACGTATGTTATGATGCTACGTATGTTATGATGCTACGTATGTTATGATGCTACGTATGTTATGATGCTACGTATGTTATGATGCTACGTATGTTATGATGCTACGTATGTTATGATGCTACGTATGTTATGATGCTACGTATGTTATGATGCTACGTATGTTATGATGCTACGTATGTTATCTTCCAAGATACTGAACAGATTTTATTGTGAGAATTATTAAGCAAAACTAATAATAACAACAAAAACAACAACAAAAACAACAACAAAAACAACAACAACGAAAAACAACAATTGAGAAGGACAACAACAACCAACACCAACAACATTAACAACAGCAATGATAACACCAATAACAACAACCAACACCGACAACCAACAGCACTTACAACAATAACACCAGCAATAACAACAACAATAACACCAGCAATAACAACAACAATAACACCAGCAATAACAACAACAATAACACCATCAATAACAACAACCATAACACCAACAACCAACGACAGTAACACCCAAGAACAACAACAACGACCAACAACAACAACGAGTAACAGCAACAACAACCAACACCACTACCAACAGCACCAACAGCAACAACCAGCAACAACCAGCAACAACAACCATCAATAACAGCAACAACCAACAACAACAACCATCAGTAACAGCAACAACCAACAACAACAACCATCAATAAGAGCAACCAACAACAACAATCAACACCAATAACGACAAAAACCAACAACAACATCAATAACAAACAACAACAACATCATCAATAACAACCAACAACAACATCATCAATAACAACCAACAACAACATCATCAATAACAACCAACAACAACATCATCAATAACAACCAACAGCAACAACATCAATAACAAACAACAACAACCTCATCAATAACAACCAACAACATCATCAATAACAACCAACAACATCATCAATAACAACCAACAACAACATCATCAATAACAACCAACAACAACATCATCAATAACAACCAAAAACAACATCATCAATAACAACCAACAACAGCATCAATAACAAAAAACAACAACAACATCAATAACAACCAACAACAACATCATCAATAACAACCAACAACAACATCATCAATAACAGCCAACAACAACATCAATAACAACCAACAGCAACATCATCAATAACAACCAACATCAATAACAACCAACAACAACATCATCAATAAAAACCAACAACAACATCATCAATAACAACCAACAACAACATCAATAACAAACAACAACAATATCATCAATAACAACCAACAACATCATCAATAACAACCAACAACATCATCAATAACAACCAACAACAACATCATCAATAACAACCAAAAACAACATCATCAATAACAGCCAACAACAACATCAATAACAACCAAGAACAACAACATCAATAACAACCAACAACAACAACATCAATAACAACCAACAACAACAACATCAATAACAATCAACAACAACAACATCAATAACAACCAACAACAACAACATCAATAACAACCAACAACAACAAAATCAATAACAACCAACAACATCATCAATAACAACCAACAACAGCAACATCAATAACAACCGACAACAACATCATCAATAACAACCAACAACATCATCACCAATAACAACCAACAACAACATCATCAATAACAAACAACAACAACATCATCAATAACAAACAACAACATCATCAATAACAAACAACATCATCAATAACAAACAACAACAACATCAATAACAAACAACAACATCATCAATAACAAACAACAACATCATCAATAACAAACAACATCATCAATAACAACCAACAATAACATCATCAATAACAAACAACAACATCGTCAATAACAAACAACATCATCATCAATAACAAACAACAACATCATCAATAACAACCAACAACATCATCATCAATAACAAACAACATCATCATAAATAACAACCAACAACAACATCATCAATGACAAACAACAACATCATAAATAACAAACATCATCAATAACAAACAACAACAACATCAATAACAAACAACAACATCATCAATAACAAACAACAACATCATCAATAACAAACAACATCATCAATAACAACCAACAATAACATCATCAATAACAAACAACAACATCATCAATAACAAACAACATCATCATCAATAACAAACAACAACATCATCAATAACAACCAACAATAACATCATCAATAACAAACAACAACATCATCAATAACAAACAACAACACCATCAATAACAACCAACAACACCATCTTTAATAACAACCAACAACAACATCATCAATAACAACCAACAACAACATCATCAATAACAACCAACAACAACATCATCAATAACAACCAACAACATCATCAATAACACCCAACAACAACATCATCAATAACAACCAACAACAACATCATCAATAACAACCAACAACAACATCATCAATAACAACCAACAACATCATCAATAACAACCAACAACACCATCAATAACAACCAACAACAACATCTTCAATAACAACCAACAATAACATCATCAATAACAACCAACAACAACATCATCAATAACAACCAACAGCAACAACATCAATAACAAACAACAACAACCTCATCAATAACAACCAACAACATCATCAATAACAACCAACAACATCATCAATAACAACCAACAACAACATCATCAATAACAACCAACAACAACATCATCAATAACAACCAAAAACAACATCATCAATAACAACCAACAACAGCATCAATAACAACAAACAACAACAACATCAATAACAACCAACAACAACATCATCAATAACAACCAACAACAACATCATCAATAACAGCCAACAACAACATCAATAACAACCAACAGCAACATCATCAATAACAACCAACATCAATAACAACCAACAACAACATCATCAATAAAAACCAACAACAACATCATCAATAACAACCAACAACAACATCAATAACAAACAACAACAACATCATCAATAACAACCAACAACATCATCAATAACAACCAACAACATCATCAATAACAACCAACAACAACATCATCAATAACAACCAAAAACAACATCATCAATAACAGCCAACAACAACATCAATAACAACCAAGAACAACAACATCAATAACAACCAACAACAACAACATCAATAACAACCAACAACAACAACATCAATAACAACCAACAACAACAACATCAATAACAACCAACAACAACATCATCAATAACAACCAACAACAGCAACATCAATAACAACCGACAACAACATCATCAATAACAACCAACAACATCATCACCAATAACAACCAACAACAACATCATCAATAACAAACAACAACAACATCATCAATAACAAACAACAACATCATCAATAACAAACAACATCATCAATAACAAACAACAACAACATCAATAACAAACAACATCATCAATAACAAACAACAACATCATCAATAACAAACAACATCATCAATAACAACCAACAATAACATCATCAATAACAAACAACAACATCGTCAATAACAAACAACATCATCATCAATAACAAACAACAACATCATCAATAACAACCAACAACATCATCATCAATAACAAACAACATCATCATAAATAACAACCAACAACAACATCATCAATAACAAACAACAACATCATCAATAACAAACATCATCAATAACAAACAACAACAACATCAATAACAAACAACAACATCATCAATAACAAACAACAACATCATCAATAACAAACAACATCATCAATAACAACCAACAATAACATCATCAATAACAAACAACAACATCATCAATAACAAACAACATCATCATCAATAACAAACAACAACATCATCAATAACAACCAACAATAACATCACCAATAACAAACAACAACATCATCAATAACAAACAACAACATCATCAATAACAACCAACAACACCATCTTTAATAACAACCAACAACAACATCATCAATAACAACCAACAACAACATCATCAATAACAACCAACAACAACATCATCAATAACAACCAACAACATCATCAATAACACCCAACAACAACATCATCAATAACAACCAACAACAACATCATCAATAACAACCAACAACAACATCATCAATAACAACCAACAACATCATCAATAACAACCAACAACATCATCAATAACAACCAACAACAACATCTTCAATAACAACCAACAATAACATCATCAATAACAACCAACAACAACATCATCAATAACAACCAACAACATCATCAATAACAACCAACAACAACATCATCAATAACAACCAACAACATCATCAATAACAACCAACAACATCATCAATAACAACCAGCAACAACATCTTCAATAACAACCAACAATAACATTATCAATAACAACCAACTACAACATCATCAATAACAACCAACAATAACATAATCAATAACAACCAACAATAACATAATCAATAACAACCAACAACATCATCAATAACAACCAACAACACCATCTTTAATAACAACCAACAACAACATCATCAATAACAACCAACAACAACATCATCAATAACAACCAACAATAACATCATCAATAACAACCAACAACATCATCAATAACAACCAACAATAACATCATCAATAACAACCAACAACAACATCATCAATAACAACCAACAATAACATTATCAATAACAACCAACAATAACATAATCAATAACAACCAACAACATCATCAATAACAACCAACAACACCATCTTTAATAACAACCAACAACAACATCATCAATAACAACCAACAACAACATCATCAATAAAAACCAACAATAACATCATCAATAACAACCAACAACATCATCAATAACAACCAACAACAACATCATCAATAACAACCAACAATAACATCATCAATAACAACCAAAAACAACATCATCAATAAAAACCAACAACATCATCAATAACAACCAACAATAACATCATCAATAACAACCAACAACATCATCAATAACAACCAACAATAACATTATCAATAACAACCAACTACAACATCATCAATAACAACCAACAATAACATCATCAATAACAACCAACAACAACATCATCAATAACAACCAACAATAACATCATCAATAACAACCAACAACAACATCATCAATAACAACCAACAACATCATCAATAACACCCAACAACAACATCATCAATAACAACCAACAACAACATCATCAATAACAACCAACAACAACATCATCAATAACAACCAACAACATCATCAATAACACCCAACAACAACATCATCAATAACAACCAACAACAACATCATCAATAACAATCAACAACAACATCATCAATAACAACCAACAACATCATCAATAACAACCAACAACATCATCAATAACAACCAACAACATCATCAATAACAACCAACAACAACATCTTCAATAACAACCAACAATAACATCATCAATAACAACCAACAACAACATCATCAATAACAACCAACAACATCATCAATAACAACCAACAACAACATCATCAATAACAACCAACAACATCATCAATAACAACCAACAACATCATCAATAACAACCAACAACATCTTCAATAACAACCAACAATAACATTATCAATAACAACCAACTACAACATCATCAATAACAACCAACAATAACATTATCAATAACAGCCAACAATAACATAATCAATAACACCCAACAACATCATCAATAACAACCAACAACACCATCTTTAATAACAACCAACAACAACATCATCAATAACAACCAACAATAACATCATCAATAACAACCAACAACATCATCAATAACAACCAACAATAACATCATCAATAACAACCAACAACAACATCATCAATAACAACCAACAATAACATTATCAATAACAACCAACAATAACATAATCAATAACAACCAACAACATCATCAATAACAACCAACAACACCATCTTTAATAACAACCAACAACAACATCATCAATAACAACCAACAACAACATCATCAATAAAAACCAACAATAACATCATCAATAACAACCAACAACATAATCAATAACAACCAACAACAACATCATCAATAACAACCAACAATAACATCATCAATAACAACCAACAACAGCATCATCAATAACAACCAACAACATCATCAATAACAACCAACAACAACATCATCAATAACAACCAACAACATCATCAATAACAACCAACAATAACATTATCAATAACAACCAACTACAACATCATCAATAACAACCAACAATAACATCATCAATAACAACCAACAACAACATCATCAATAACAACCAACAATAACATCATCAATAACAACCAACAACAACATCTTCAATAACAACCAACAACAACATCATCAATAACAACCAACAACAACATCTTCAATAACAACCAACAACAACATCATCAATAACAACCAACAATATCATCAATAACAACCAACAATAACATTATCAATAACAACCAACTACAACATCATCAATAACAACCAACAACAACATCTTCAATAACAACCAACAACAACATCATCAATAACAACCAACAATATCATCAATAACAACCAACAATAACATTATCAATAACAACCAACTACAACATCATCAATAACAACCAACAACAACATCTTCAATAACAACCAACAACAACATCATCAATAACAACCAACAATATCATCAATAACAACCAACAATAACATTATCAATAACAACCAACTACAACATCATCAATAACAACCAACAATAACATTATCAATAACAACCAACTACAACATCATCAATAACAACCAACAATAACATCATCAATAAGAACCAACAACAACATCATCAATAAGAACCAACAACATCATCAATAACAACCAACAATAACATTATCAATAACAACCAACAACAACATCATCAATAACAACCAACAATAACATTATCAATAACAACCAACTACAACATCATCAATAACAACCAACTACAACATCATCAATAACAACCAACAATAACATCGTCATTAACAGCCAACAACAAACAATCAACAACAAAAGCAACAACATATTTTTGGTATCACCATGTAGGGTATTATTGAGTGAGTGGAGGTGGACCTTAACACTGGAGGAGTGGAGGTGGAGTACAGTAAACACCTGGACCTTAACACTGGAGGAGTGGAGGTGGAGTACAGTAAACACTGGGACCTTAACACAGGAGGAGTGGAGGTGGAGTACAGTAAACACCTGGACCTTAACACTGGAGGAGTGGAGGTGGAGTACAGTAAACACCTGGACCTTAACACTGGAGGAGTGAAGGTGGAGTACAGTAAACACCTGGACCTTAACACTGGAGGAGTGGAGGTGGAGTACAGTAAACACCTGGACCTTAACACTGGAGGAGTGGAGGTGGAGTACAGTAAACACATGGACCTTAACACTGGAGGAGTGGAGGTGGAGTACAGTAAACACTTGGACCTTAACACTGGAAGAGTGGAGGTGGAGTACAGTAAACACCTGGACCTTAACACTGAAGGAGTGGAGGTGCAGTACAGTAAACACCTGGACCTTAACACTGGAGGAGTGGAGGTGGAGTACAGTAAACACTTGGACCTTAACACTGGAGGAGTGGAGGTGGAGTACAGTAAACACCTGGACCTTAACACTGGAGGAGTGGAGGTGAAGTACAGTAAACATTTGGACCTTAACACTGGAGGAGTGGAGGTGGAGTACAGTAAACACCAGGACCTTAACAATGGAGGAGTGGAGGTGGAGTAGAGTAAACACTTGGACCTTAACACTGGAGGAGTGGAGGTGGAGTACAGTAAACAAATGGAACTTAACACTGGAGAAGTGGAGGTGGAGTACAGTAAACACCTGGACCTTAACACTGGAGGAGTGGAGGTGGAGTACAGTAAACACTTGGACCTTAACACTGGAGGAGTGGAGGTGGAGTACAGTAAACACCTGGACCTTAACACTGGAGGAGTGGAGGTGCAGTACAGTAAACACCTGGACCTTAACACTGGAGGAGTGGAGGTGGAGTACAGTAAACACTTGGACCTTAACACTGGAGGAGTGGAGGTGGAGTACAGTAAACACCTGGACCTTAACACTGGAGGAGTGGAGGTGGAGTACAGTAAACACTGGGACCTTAACCCTGGAGGAGTGGAGGTGGAGTACAGTAAACATTTGGACCTTAACACTGGAGGAGTGGAGGTGGAGTGCAGTAAACACCTGGACCTTAACACTGGAGGAGTGGAGGTGGAGTACAGTAAACACCTGGACCTTAACACTGGAGGAGTGGAGGTGCAGTACAGTAAACACCTGGACCTTAACACTGGAGGAGTGGAGGTGGAGTACAGCAAACACTTGGACCTTAACACTGGAGGAGTGGAGGTGGAGTACAGTAAACACCTTGACCTTAACACTGGAGGAGTAGAGGTGAAGTACAGTAAACATTTGGACCTTAACACTGGAGGAGTGGAGGTGGAGTACAGTAAACACCTGGAACTTAACACTGGAGAAGTGGAGGTGGAGTACAGTAAACACCTGGACCTTAACACTGGAGGAGTGGAGGTGGAGTACAGTAAACACTGGGACCTTAACCCTGGAGGAGTGGAGGTGGAGTACAGTAAACATTTGGACCTTAACACTGGAGGAGTGGAGGTGGAGTGCAGTAAACACCTGGACCTTAACACTGGAGGAGTGGAGGTGGAGTACAGTAAACACCTGGACCTTAACACTGGAGGAGTGGAGGTGGAGTGCAGTAAACACCTGGACCTTAACACTGGAGAAGTGGAGGTGGAGTACAGTAAACACCTGGACCTTAACACTGGAGGAGTGGAGGTGGAGTGCAGTAAACACCTGGACCTTAACACTGGAGAAGTGGAGGTGGAGTACAGTAAACACCTGGACCTTAACACTGGAGGAGTGGAGGTGGAGTACAGTAAACACTTGGACCTTAACACTGGAGGAGTGGAGGTGGAGTACAGTAAACACCTGGACCTTAACACTGGAGGAGTGGACGTGGAGTACAGTAAACACCTGAACCTTAACACTAGAGGAGTGGAGGTGGAGTACAGTAAACACCTGGACCTTAACACTGGAGGAGTGGAGGTGGAGTACAGTAAACACTGGGACCTTAACACTGGAGGAGTCGAGGAGGAGTGCAGTAAACACCAGGACCTTAACACTGGAGGAGTGGAGGTGGAGTACAGTAAACACTGGGACCTTAACACTGGAGGAGTGGAGGTGGAGTACAGTAAACACCTGGACCTTAACACTGGAGGAGTGGAGGTGGAGTACAGTAAACACCTGGACCTTAACACTGGAGGAGTGGAGGTGGAGTACAGTAAACACTGGGACCTTAACACTGGAGGAGTGGAGGTGGAGTACAGTAAACACCTGGACCTTAACACTGGAGGAGTGGAGGTGGAGTACAGTAAACACCTGGACCTTAACACTGGAGGAGTGGAGGTGAAGTACAGTAAACACCTGGACCTTAACACTGGAGGAGTGGAGGTGGAGTACAATAAACACCTGGACCTTAACACTGGAGGAGTGGAGGTGGAGTACAGTAAACACCTGGACCTTAACACTGGAGGAGTGGAGGTGGAGTACAGTAAGTACCTGGACCTTAACACTGGAGGAGTGGAGGTGGAGTACAGTAAACACTGGGACCTTAACACTGGAGGAGTGGAGGTGGAGTACAGTAAACACCTGGACCTTAACACTGGAGGAGTGGAGGTGCAGTACAGTAAACACCTGGACCTTAACACTGGAGGAGTGAAGGTGGAGTACAGTAAACATTTGGACCTTAACACTGGAGGAGTGGAGGTGAAGTGCAGTAAACACCTGGACCTTAACACTGGAGGAGTGGAGGTGGAGTACAGTAAACACCTGGACCTTAACACTGGAGGAGTGGAGGTGGAGTACAGTAAACACCTGGACCTTAACACTGGAGGAGTGGAGGTGGAGTACAGTAAACACTGGGACCTTAACACTGGAGGAGTGGAGGTGGAGTACAGTAAACACCTGGACCTTAACACTGGAGGAGTGGAGGTGGAGTACAGTAAACACTGGGACCTTAACACTGGAGGAGTGAAGGTGGAGTACAGTAAACATTTGGACCTTAACACTGGAGGAGTGGAGGTGAAGTGCAGTAAACACCTGGACCTTAACACTGGAGGAGTGGAGGTGGAGTACAGTAAACACCTGGACCTTAACACTGGAGGAGTGGAGGTGGAGTACAGTAAACACCTGGACCTTAACACTGGAGGAGTGGAGGTGGAGTACAGTAAACACTGGGACCTTAACACTGGAGGAGTGGAGGTGGAGTACAGTAAACACCTGGACCTTAACACTGGAGGAGTGGAGGTGGAGTACAGTAAACACCTGGACCTTAACACTGGAGGAGTGGAGGTGAAGTACAGTAAACACCTGGACCTTAACACTGGAGGAGTGGAGGTGGAGTACAATAAACACCTGGACCTTAACACTGGAGGAGTGGAGGTGGAGTACAGTAAACACCTGGACCTTAACACTGGAGGAGTGGAGGTGGAGTACAGTAAGTACCTGGACCTTAACACTGGAGGAGTGGAGGTGGAGTACAGTAAACACTGGGACCTTAACACTGGAGGAGTGGAGGTGGAGTACAGTAAACACCTGGACCTTAACACTGGAGGAGTGGAGGTGCAGTACAGTAAACACCTTGACCTTAACACTGGAGGAGTGAAGGTGGAGTACAGTAAACATTTGGACCTTAACACTGGAGGAGTGGAGGTGAAGTGCAGTAAACACCTGGACCTTAACACTGGAGGAGTGGAGGTGGAGTACAGTAAACACCTGGACCTTAACACTGGAGGAGTGGAGGTGGAGTACAGTAAACACCTGGACCTTAACACTGGAGGAGTGGAGGTGAAGTACAGTAAACACCTGGACCTTAACACTGGAGGAGTGGAGGTGGAGTACAATAAACACCTGGACCTTAACACTGGAGGAGTGGAGGTGGAGTACAGTAAACACCTGGACCTTAACACTGGAGGAGTGGAGGTGAAGTACAGTAAACACCTGGACCTTAACACTGGAGGAGTGGAGGTGGAGTACAGTAAACACCTGGACCTTAACACTGGAGGAGTGGAGGTGGAGTACAGTAAACACCTGGACCCTAACACTGGAGGAGTGGAGGTGCAGTACAGTAAACACTGGGACCTTAACACTGGAGGAGTGGAGGTGGAGTACAGTAAACACCTGGACCTTAACACTGGAGGAGTGGAGGTGGAGTACAGTAAACACCTGGACCTTAACACTGGAGGAGTGGAGGTGGAGTACAGTAAACACCTGAACCTTAACACTGGAGGAGTGGAGGTGGAGTACAGTAAACACCTGGACCTTAACACTGGAGGAGTGGAGGTGGAGTACAGTAAACACCTGGACCTTAACACTGGAGGAGTGGAGGTGGAGTACAGTAAACACCTGGACCTTAACACTGGAGGAGTGGAGGTGGAGTACAGTAAACACCTGGACCTTAACACTGGAGGAGTGGAGGTGGAGTACAGTAAACACCTGGACCTTAACACTGGAGGAGTGGAGGTGGAGTACAGTAAACACATGGACCTTAACACTGGAGGAGTGGAGGTGCAGTACAGTAAACACCTGGACCTTAACACTGGAGGAGTGGAGGTGGAGTACAGTAAACACCTGGACCTTAACACTGGAGGAGTGGAGGTGGAGTACAGTAAACACCTGGACCTTAACACTGGAGGAGTGGAGGTGGAGTACAGTAAACACTGGGACCTTAACACTCCGTGCTACTACTGTGTCACAAAGAGCATACATTACAAACTTCCTTCTCATCGTCAAGTACATTGTCCTCACTTTTCACTACCTGTATTGTCCTGACTGGTGTGGCGGCTCCTCAAGGCTCTCTCACCTCTCACTCTACCTCACTTTACCTCACTCCGCCTCTGACGGTAAGACGCCAAGATACACAGAAATGGAGACGGAAGGAAAGAAACGAGGAGATTTAGGAAAGAAGAATGGACCTGAAGAGCCAAGATAGGGGATGACAGAAGCACCGGCATTTTAAAATCTTACCAAAACTCTTACTAAGTCCTCGTATGGTGATCGATCCCACTCTACCCCATAATACCTCTCTGACAGATCCCTGTGGACCCAGAGTTAGTGCTTGCAATTTAGCCACTACCAGTTGCCATACTTAAGAATACGTACTAACAATGTCCAGTGCTGTCACACCATAATAAACTACAGTGTGACCTCACCACAACAATGTATACAGTCACATAGTTGCAAGTGATGGTTGAAAATGCTGCCATGTGTTGTGAGTTTAATGTCTGTTTTGAGTGTATCAATGAATGGCAGCAGCAGCACTAGTCAGCAGCTGCTGGATGACACTGGCAGCAGCAGCACTAGTCAGCAGCTGCTGGATGACACTGGCAGCAGCAGCACTAGCCAGCAGCTGCTGGATGACACTGGCAGCAGCAGCACTAGTCAGCAGCTGCTGGATGACACTAGCAGCAGCAGCACTAGTCAGCAGCTGCTGGATGACACTGGCAGCAGCAGCACTAGTCAGCAGCTGCTGGATGACACTGGCAGCAGCAGCACTAGTCAGCAGCTGCTGAATGACACTGGCAGCAGCAGCACTAGTCAGCAGCTGCTAGATGACACTGGCAGCAGCAGCACTAGTCAGCAGCTGCTAGATGACACTGGCAGCAGCAGCACTAGTCAGCAGCTGCTAGATGACACTGGCAGCAGCAGCACTAGTCAGCAGCTGCTGGATGACACTGGCAGCAGCAGCACTAGTCAGCAGCTGCTAGATGACACTATCAGCAGCAGCACTAGTCAGCAGCTGCTAGATGACACTGGCAGCAGCAGCACTAGTCAGCAGCTGCTGGATGACACTGGCAGCAGCAGCACTAGTCAGCAGCTGCTAGATGACACTGGCAGCAGCAGCACTAGTCAGCAGCTGCTGGATGACACTGGCAGCAGCAGCACTAGTCAGCAGCTGCTGGATGACACTGGCAGCAGCAGCACTAGTCAGCAGCTGCTGGATGACACTGGCAGCAGCAGCACTAGTCAGCAGCTGCTGGATGACACTGGCAGCAGCAGCACTAGTCAGCAGCTGCTGGATGACACTGGCAGCAGCAGCACTAGTCAGCAGCTGCTGGATGACACTGGCAGCAGCAGCACTAGTCAGCAGCTGCTGAATGACACTGGCAGCAGCAGCACTAGTCAGCAGCTGCTAGATGACACTGGCAGCAGCAGCACTAGTCAGCAGCTGCTAGATGACACTGGCAGCAGCAGCACTAGTCAGCAGCTGCTAGATGACACTGGCAGCAGCAGCACTAGTCAGCAGCTGCTAGATGACACTGGCAGCAGCAGCACTAGTCAGCAGCTGCTGGATGACACTGGCAGCAGCAGCACTAGTCAGCAGCTGCTAGATGACACTGGCAGCAGCAGCACTAGTCAGCAGCTGCTGGATGACACTGGCAGCAGCAGCACTAGTCAGCAGCTGCTAGATGACACTATCAGCAGCAGCACTAGTCAGCAGCTGCTAGATGACACTGGCAGCAGCAGCACTAGTCAGCAGCTGCTGGATGACACTGGCAGCAGCAGCACTAGTCAGCAGCTGCTAGATGACACTGGCAGCAGCAGCACTAGTCAGCAGCTGCTGGATGACACTGGCAGCAGCAGCACTAATCAGCAGCTGCTGGATGACACTGGCAGCAGCAGCACTAGTCAGCAGCTGCTGGATGACACTGGCAGCAGCAGCACTAGTCAGCAGCTGCTGGATGACACTGGCAGCAGCAGCACTAGTCAGCAGCTGCTGGATGACACTGGCAGCAGCAGCACTAGTCAGCAGCTGCTGGATGACACTGGCAGCAGCAGCACTAGTCAGCAGCTGCTGGATAACACTGGCAGCAGCAGCACTAGTCAGCAGCTGCTGGATGACACTAGCAGCAGCAGCACTAGTCAGCAGCTGCTGGATGACACTGGCAGCAGCAGCACTAGTCAGCAGCTGCTGGATGACACTGGCAGCAGCAGCACTAGTCAGCAGCTGCTGGATGACACTGGCAGCAGCAGCACTAGTCAGCAGCTGCTGAATGACACTAGCAGCAGCAGCACTAGTCAGCAGCTGCTGGATGACACTGGCAGCAGCAGCACTAGTCAGCAGCTGCTGGATGACACTAGCAGCAGCAGCACTAGTCAGCAGCTGCTGGATGACACTGGCAGCAGCAGCACTAGTCAGCAGCTGCTGGATGACACTGGCAGCAGCAGCACTAGTCAGCAGCTGCTAGATGACACTAGCAGCAGCAGCACTAGTCAGCAGCTGCTGGATGACACTGGCAGCAGCAGCACTAGTCAGCAGCTGCTGGATGACACTGGCAGCAGCAGCACTAGTCAGCAGCTGCTGGATGACACTAGCAGCAGCAGCACTAGTCAGCAGCTGCTGGATGACACTGGCAGCAGCAGCACTAGTCAGCAGCTGCTGGATGACACTGGCAGCAGCAGCACTAGTCAGCAGCTGCTAGATGACACTAGCAGCAGCAGCACTAGTCAGCAGCTGCTGGATGACACTGGCAGCAGCAGCACTAGTCAGCAGCTGCTGGATGACACTGGCAGCAGCAGCACTAGTCAGCAGCTGCTGGATGACACTGGCAGCAGCAGCACTAGTCAGCAGCTGCTAGATGACACTAGCAGCAGCAGCACTAGTCAGCAGCTGCTGGATGACACTGGCAGCAGCAGCACTAGTCAGCAGCTGCTGGATGACACTGGCAGCAGCAGCACTAGTCAGCAGCTGCTAGATGACACTAGCAGCAGCAGCACTAGTCAGCAGCTGCTGGATGACACTGGCAGCAGCAGCACTAGTCAGCAGCTGCTGGATGACACTAGCAGCAGCAGCACTAGTCAGCAGCTGCTGGATGATATTTACCTTGTAAAGTTCTGCTACATTTTTATTTTTCTTCAAAGTTGACCATTTGCTCTTTTTCCAAAAGTTGTGAGTGAGGCCGTAGACCAGTGCTTCGCAGACTACGGTGTGTAGACCAGTGCTTCGCAGACTACGGTGTGTAGACCAGTGCTTCGCAGACTACGGTGTGTAGACCAGTGCTTCGCAGACTACGGTGTGTAGACCAGTGCTTCGCAGACTACGGTGTGTAGACCAGTGCTTCACAAACTACGGTGTGTAGACCAGTGCTTCGCAGACTACGGTGTGTAGACCAGTGCTTCGCAGACTACGGTGTGTAGACCAGTGCTTCACAAACTACGGTGTGTAGACCAGTGCTTCACAAACTACGGTGTGTAGTCCAGTGCTTCACAGACTACGGTGTGTAGACCAGTGCTTCACAAACTACGGTGTGTAGACCAGTGCTTCACAAACTACGGTGTGTAGACCAGTGCTTCACAGACTACGGTGTGTAGACCAGTGCTTCACAGACTACGGTGTGTAGACCAGTGCTTCGCAGACTACGGTGTGTAGACCAGTGCTTCGCAGACTACGGTGTGTAGACCAGTGCTTCGCAGACTACGGTGTGTAGACCAGTGCTTCACAAACTACGGTGTGTAGACCAGTGCTTCGCAGACTACGGTGTGTAGACCAGTGCTTCGCAGACTACGGTGTGTAGACCAGTGCTTCACAAACTACGGTGTGTAGACCAGTGCTTCACAAACTACGGTGTGTAGACCAGTGCTTCACAGACTACGGTGTGTAGACCAGTGCTTCACAAACTACGGTGTGTAGACCAGTGCTTCACAAACTACGGTGTGTAGACCAGTGCTTCACAGACTACGGTGTGTAGACCAGTGCTTCACAGACTACGGTGTGTAGACCAGTGCTTCACAAACATATGGTGTATAGACCAGTGCTTCACAAACTACGGTGTGTAGACCAGTGCTTCACAAACTATGGTGTGTAGACCAGTGCTTCGCAGACTACGGTGTGTAGACCAGTGCTTCGCAGACTACGGTGTGTAGACCAGTGCTTCGCAGACTACGGTGTGTAGACCAGTGCTTCGCAGACTACGGTGTGTAGACCAGTGCTTCGCAGACTACGGTGTGTAGACCAGTGCTTCGCAGACTACGGTGTGTAGACCAGTGCTTCACAAACTACGGTGTGTAGACCAGTGCTTCGCAGACTACGGTGTGTAGACCAGTGCTTCGCAGACTACGGTGTGTAGACCAGTGCTTCACAAACTACGGTGTGTAGACCAGTGCTTCACAAACTACGGTGTGTAGACCAGTGCTTCACAGACTACGGTGTGTAGACCAGTGCTTCACAAACTACGGTGTGTAGACCAGTGCTTCACAAACTACGGTGTGTAGACCAGTGCTTCACAGACTACGGTGTGTAGACCAGTGCTTCACAGACTACGGTGTGTAGACCAGTGCTTCACAAACATATGGTGTATAGACCAGTGCTTCACAAACTACGGTGTGTAGACCAGTGCTTCACAAACTATGGTGTGTAGACCAGTGCTTCACAAACTATGGTGTGTAGACCAGTGCTTCACAAACTACGATGTGTAGACCAGTGCTTCACAAACTACGGTGTGTAGACCAGTGCTTCACAAACTATGGTGTGTAGACCAGTGCTTCACAAACTACGGTGTGTAGACCAGTGCTTCACAAACTACGGTGTGTAGACCAGTGCTTCACAAACTACGGTGTGTAGACCAGTGCTTCACAAACTACGGTGTGTAGATCAGTGCTTCACAAACTACGGTGTGTAGACCAGTGCTTCACAAACTACGGTGTGTAGACCAGTGCTTCGCAGACTACGGTGTGTAGACCAGTGCTTCGCAGACTACGGTGTGTAGACCAGTGCTTCGCAGACTACGGTGTGTAGACCAGTGCTTCGCAGACTACGGTGTGTAGACCAGTGCTTCACAAACTACGGTGTGTAGACCAGTGCTTCGCAGACTACGGTGTGTAGACCAGTGCTTCGCAGACTACGGTGTGTAGACCAGTGCTTCACAAACTACGGTGTGTAGACCAGTGCTTCGCAGACTACGGTGTGTAGACCAGTGCTACGCAGACTACGGTGTGTAGACCAGTGCTTCGCAGACTACGGTGTGTAGACCAGTGCTTCGCAGACTACGGTGTGTAGACCAGTGCTTCGCAGACTACGGTGTGTAGACCAGTGCTTCGCAGACTACGGTGTGTAGACCAGTGCTTCGCAGACTACGGTGTGTAGACCAGTGCTTCACAAACTACGGTGTGTAGACCAGTGCTTCGCAGACTACGGTGTGTAGACCAGTGCTTCGCAGACTACGGTGTGTAGACCAGTGCTTCACAAACTACGGTGTGTAGACCAGTGCTTCACAAACTACGGTGTGTAGACCAGTGCTTCACAGACTACGGTGTGTAGACCAGTGCTTCACAAACTACGGTGTGTAGACCAGTGCTTCACAAACTACGGTGTGTAGACCAGTGCTTCACAGACTACGGTGTGTAGACCAGTGCTTCACAGACTACGGTGTGTAGACCAGTGCTTCACAAACATATGGTGTATAGACCAGTGCTTCACAAACTACGGTGTGTAGACCAGTGCTTCACAAACTATGGTGTGTAGACCAGTGCTTCACAAACTATGGTGTGTAGACCAGTGCTTCACAAACTACGGTGTGTAGACCAGTGCTTCACAAACTACGGTGTGTAGACCAGTGCTTCACAAACTACGGTGTGTAGACCAGTGCTTCACAAACTACGATGTGTAGACCAGTGCTTCACAAACTACGGTGTGTAGACCAGTGCTTCACAAACTATGGTGTGTAGACCAGTGCTTCACAAACTACGGTGTGTAGACCAGTGCTTCACAAACTACGGTGTGTAGACCAGTGCTTCACAAACTACGGTGTGTAGACCAGTGCTTCACAAACTACGGTGTGTAGATCAGTGCTTCACAAACTACGGTGTGTAGACCAGTGCTTCACAAACTACGGTGTGTAGACCAGTGCTTCACAAACTACGGTGTGTAGACCAGTGCTTCACAAACTACGGTGTGTAGACCAGTGCTTCACAAACTACGGTGTGTAGACCAGTGCTTCACTGACTACGGTGTGTAGACCAGTGCTTCACAAACTACGGTGTGTAGACCAGTGGTTCACAAACTACGGTGTGTAGACCAGTGCTTCACAAACTATGGTGTGTAGACCAGTGCTTCACAAACTACGGTGTGTAGACCAGTGCTTCACAAACTATGGTGTGTAGACCAGTGCTTCACAAACTACGGTGTGTAGACCAGTGCTTCACAAACTACGGTGTGTAGACCAGTGCTTCACAAACTACGGTGTGTAGACCAGTGCTTCACAAACTACGGTGTGTAGACCAGTGCTTCGCAGACTACGGTGTGTAGACCAGTGCTTCACAAACTACGATGTGTTGACCAGTGCTTCACAAACTACGGCGTGTAGACCAGTGCTTCACAAACTACGATGTGTAGACCAGTGCTTCACAAACTACGGTGTGTAGACCAGTGCTTCACAAACTATGGTGTGTAGACCAGTGCTTCACAAACTACGGTGTGTAGACCAGTGCTTCACAAACTACGGTGTGTAGACCAGTGCTTCACAAACTACGGTGTGTAGACCAGTGCTTCACAAACTACGATGTGTTGACCAGTGCTTCACAAACTACGGTGTGTAGACCAGTGCTTCACAAACTACGATGTGTAGACCAGTGCTTCACAAACTACGGTGTGTAGACCAGTGCTTCACAAACTATGGTGTGTAGACCAGTGCTTCACAAACTACGGTGTGTAGACCAGTGCTTCACAAACTACGGTGTGTAGACCAGTGCTTCACAAACTACGGTGTGTAGACCAGTGCTTCACAAACTACGATGTGTAGACCAGTGCTTCACAAACTACGGTGTGTAGACCAGTGCTTCACAAACTACGATGTGTAGACCAGTGCTTCACAAACTACGGTGTGTAGACCAGTGCTTCACAAACTACGGTGTGTAAACCAGTGCTTCACAAACTACGGTGTGTAGACCAGTGCTTCACAAACTACGGTGTGTAGACCAGTGCTTCACAAACTACGGTGTGTAAACCAGTGCTTCACAAACTACGGTGTGTAGACCAGTGCTTCACAGACTACGGTGTGTAGACCAGTGCTTCACAAACTACGGTGTGTAGACCAGTGCTTCACAAACTACGGTGTGTAGACCAGTGCTTCACAAACTACGGTGTGTAGACCAGTGCTTCACAAACTACGGTGTGTAGACCAGTGCTTCACAAACTACGGTGTGTAGACCAGTGCTTCACAAACTACGGTGTGTAAACCAGTGCTTCACAAACTACGGTGTGTAGACCAGTGCTTCACAAACTACGGTGTGTAGACCAGTGCTTCACAAACTACGGTGTGTAGACCAGTGCTTCACAAACTACGGTGTGTAGACCAGTGCTTCACAAACTACGGTGTGTAGACCAGTGCTTCACAAACTACGGTGTGTAGACCAGTGCTTCACAAACTACGGTGTGTAGACCAGTGCTTCACAAACTACGGTGTGTAGACCAGTGCTTCACAAACTACGGTGTGTAGACCAGTGCTTCACAAACTACGGTGTGTAGACCAGTGCTTCACAGACTACAGAGCCACAGACAAACATAACACAGAGATAGACACTTTACCTTATATTACCCGCGCGTTATATGACCTTCCAGCACTAACACTACCTCGTGAATATAATAATAATAATAATAATAATAATAATAATAATAATAATAATAATAATAATAATAAGAAGAAGAAGAAGAAGAAGAAGAAGAAGAAGAAGAAGAAGAAGAAGAAGAAGAAGAAGAAGAAGAAGACGAAGAAGAAAAAGAAGAGTAAAAAGACGAGGAAGAAGCGGACTTGAGAGTGTTCGCGGGAGGTGGAAATGCAGGTGTCTCTCACTACTGAGCACGACACTGCACCAGGTTACCACCTGGGAACATTGTCTTGATCATGAGTCACCAGCCACGTACTACACAACATTGTCTTGATCATGAGTCACCAGCCACGTACTACACAACATTGTCTTGATCATGAGTCACCAGCCACGTACTACACAACATTGTCTTGATCATGAGTCACCAGCCACGTACTACACAACATTGTCTTGATCATGAGTCACCAGCCACGTACTGCACAACATTGTCTTGATCATGAGTCACCAGCCACGTACTGCACAACATTGTCTTGATCATGAGTCACCAGCCACGTACTACACAACATTGTCTTGATCATGAGTCACCAGCCACGTACTGCACAACATTGTCTTGATCATGAGTCACCAGCCACGTACTACACAACATTGTCTTGATCATGAGTCACCAGCCACGTACTACACAACATTGTCTTGATCATGAGTCACCAGCCACGTACTACACAACATTGTCTTGATCATGAGTCACCAGCCACGTACTACACAACATTGTCTTGATCATGAGTCACCAGCCACGTACTGCACAACATTGTCTTGATCATGAGTCACCAGCCACGTACTGCACAACATTGTCTTGATCATGAGTCACCAGCCACGTACTACACAACATTGTCTTGATCATGAGTCACCAGCCACGTACTGCACAACATTGTCTTGATCATGAGTCACCAGCCACGTACTGCACAACATTGTCTTGATCATGAGTCACCAGCCACGTACTGCATAACATTGTCTTGATCATGAGTCACCAGCCACGTACTGCACAACATTGTCTTGATCATGAGTCACCAGCCACGTACTGCATAACATTGTCTTGATCATGAGTCACCAGCCACGTACTACACAACATTGTCTTGATCATGAGTCACCAGCCACGTACTGCACAACATTGTCTTGATCATGAGTCACCAGCCACGTACTGCATAACATTGTCTTGATCATGAGTCACCAGCCACGTACTACACAACATTGTCTTGATCATGAGTCACCAGCCACGTACTGCACAACATTGTCTTGATCATGAGTCACCAGCCACGTACTGCATAACATTGTCTTGATCATGAGTCACCAGCCACGTACTGCACAACATTGTCTTGATCATGAGTCACCAGCCACGTACTGCATAACATTGTCTTGATCATGAGTCACCAGCCACGTACTACACAACATTGTCTTGATCATGAGTCACCAGCCACGTACTGCACAACATTGTCTTGATCATGAGTCACCAGCCACGTACTGCATAACATTGTCTTGATCATGAGTCACCAGCCACGTACTGCACAACATTGTCTTGATCATGAGTCACCAGCCACGTACTGCATAACATTGTCTTGATCATGAGTCACCAGCCACGTACTGCACAACATTGTCTTGATCATGAGTCACCAGCCACGTACTGCATAACATTGTCTTGATCATGAGTCACCAGCCACGTACTGCACAACATTGTCTTGATCATGAGTCACCAGCCACGTACTACACAACATTGTCTTGATCATGAGTCACCAGCCACGTACTGCACAACATTGTCTTGATCATGAGTCACCAGCCACGTACTACACAACATTGTCTTGATCATGAGTCACCAGCCACGTACTACACAACATTGTCTTGATCATGAGTCACCAGCCACGTACTACACAACATTGTCTTGATCATGAGTCACCAGCCACGTACTACACAACATTGTCTTGATCATGAGTCACCAGCCACGTACTACACAACATTGTCTTGATCATGAGTCACCAGCCACGTACTGCACAACATTGTCTTGATCATGAGTCACCAGCCACGTACTACACAACATTGTCTTGATCATGAGTCACCAGCCACGTACTGCACAACATTGTCTTGATCATGAGTCACCAGCCACGTACTACACAACATTGTCTTGATCATGAGTCACCAGCCACGTACTGCACAACATTGTCTTGATCATGAGTCACCAGCCACGTACTACACAACATTGTCTTGATCATGAGTCACCAGCCACGTACTACACAACATTGTCTTGATCATGAGTCACCAGCCACGTACTGCACAACATTGTCTTGATCATGAGTCACCAGCCACGTACTACACAACATTGTCTTGATCATGAGTCACCAGCCACGTACTGCACAACATTGTCTTGATCATGAGTCACCAGCCACGTACTACACAACATTGTCTTGATCATGAGTCACCAGCCACGTACTACACAACATTGTCTTGATCATGAGTCACCAGCCACGTACTACACAACATTGTCTTGATCATGAGTCACCAGCCACGTACTGCACAACATTGTCTTGATCATGAGTCACCAGCCACGTACTACACAACATTGTCTTGATCATGAGTCACCAGCCACGTACTGCATAACATTGTCTTCATCATGAGTCACCAGCCACGTACTACACAACATTGTCTTGATCATGAGTCACCAGCCACGTACTACACAACATTGTCTTGATCATGAGTCACCAGCCACGTACTACACAACATTGTCTTGATCATGAGTCACCAGCCACGTACTGCACAACATTGTCTTGATCATGAGTCACCAGCCACGTACTACACAACATTGTCTTGATCATGAGTCACCAGCCACGTACTGCATAACATTGTCTTCATCATGAGTCACCAGCCACGTACTACACAACATTGTCTTGATCATGAGTCACCAGCCACGTACTACACAACATTGTCTTGATCATGAGTCACCAGCCACGTACTACACAACATTGTCTTGATCATGAGTCACCAGCCACGTACTACACAACATTGTCTTGATCATGAGTCACCAGCCACGTACTACACAACATTGTCTTGATCATGAGTCACCAGCCACGTACTACACAACATTGTCTTGATCATGAGTCACCAGCCACGTACTACACAACATTGTCTTGATCATGAGTCACCAGCCACGTACTACACAACATTGTCTTGATCATGAGTCACCAGCCACGTACTACACAACATTGTCTTGATCATGAGTCACCAGCCACGTACTACACAACATTGTCTTGATCATGAGTCACCAGCCACGTACTACACAACATTGTCTTGATCATGAGTCACCAGCCACGTACTACACAACATTGTCTTGATCATGAGTCACCAGCCACGTACTACACAACATTGTCTTGATCATGAGTCACCAGCCACGTACTACACAACATTGTCTTGATCATGAGTCACCAGCCACGTACTACACAACATTGTCTTGATCATGAGTCACCAGCCACGTACTACACAACATTGTCTTGATCATGAGTCACCAGCCACGTACTGCATAACATTGTCTTGATCATGAGTCACCAGCCACGTACTACACAACATTGTCTTGATCATGAGTCACCAGCCACGTACTGCATAACATTGTCTTGATCATGAGTCACCAGCCACGTACTACACAACATTGTCTTGATCATGAGTCACCAGCCACGTACTGCATAACATTGTCTTGATCATGAGTCACCAGCCACGTACTACACAACATACACTCCACTGAACTTCTCTTTGATTGTAGGTTCCGCCCTGATCATTGGTTCTAAATTCAGTCTGGCTGATTTTTGATGGTAAGACCAGCCCTGTTGATGGTTGGTGTAAGTCCAGTACTAGTGATTGTTGGAGTAAGTCCAGTACTAGTGATTGTTGGAGTAAGTCCAGTGGGGATGCCCGGGTGTTGTGCATGTGTCATTTCATCCTGTCGGTATTATATAGAATTCTTGTACTACTACTACTACTACTACTACTACTACTACTACTACCTCCACCTCTTCCTGCCTATATATAGCCGTCCTGCTCCACCTCTGTTAGTGTGACTTTGTCAATGGTCCAAGTCGGACCGAAACGTCGTCGTAAGCTTCTCTCTTTTATGTGCGGGTTATTTGTGTATTGTGTATCCAGTACTAGTGATTGTTGGAGTAAGTCCAGTACTAGTGATTGTTGGAGTAAGTCCAGTACTAGTGATTGTTGGAGTAAGTCCAGTACTAGTGATTGTTGGAGTAAGTCCAGTACTAGTGATTGTTGGTGTAAGTCCAGTACTAGTGATTGTTGGTGTAAGTCCAGTACAAGTGATTGTTGGAGTAAGTCCAGTACTAGTGATTGCTGGAGTAAGTCCAGTACTAGTGATTGCTGGAGTAAGTCCAGTACTAGTGATTGTTGGAGTAAGTTCAGTACTAGTGATTGTTGGAGTAAGTCCAGTACTAGTGATTGTTGGAGTAAGTCCAGTACTAGTGATTGCTGGAGTAAGTCCAGTACTAGTGATTGTTGGAGTAAGTCCAGTACTAGTGATTGTTGGAGTAAGTCCAGTACTAGTGAATGTTGGAGTAAGTCCAGTACTAGTGATTGTTGGTGTAAGTCCAGTACTAGTGATTGTTGGTGTAAGTCCAGTACAAGTGATTGTTGGAGTAAGTCCAGTACTAGTGATTGTTGGAGTAAGTCCAGTACTAGTGATTGTTGGAGTACGTCCAGTACTAGTGATTGTTGGAGCAAGTCCAGTACTAGTGATTGTTGGAGTAAGTCCAGTACTAGTGATTGTTGGAGTAAGTCCAGTACTAGTGACTGTCGGTCATAATTCTCATCCTAATGATTGTTGGCTGCAAACTTAGTCGTACTGATTTTAGGTTATCCCAGTCCTGATGATTGTAGGTTGTTATGCCTCCACTTTCCTCTTGTATCCTCGACTTCCCTCCTGATCTCTCCAATTCCCTCCAGTACCCTCCACTTCCCTCCAGTACCCTCCACTTCCCTCCAGTATCCTCTACTTCCCTCCAGTACCCTCCACTTCCCTCCAGTACCCTCCACTTTCCTCCAGTACCCTCCACTTCCCTCCAGTACCCTCCACTTCCCTCCAGTACCCTCCACTTCCCTCCAGTATCCTCTACTTCCCTCCAGTACCCTCCACTTCCCTCCAGTACCCTCCACTTTCCTCCGGTACCCTCCACTTTCCTCCAGTACCCTCCACTTCCCTCCAGTATCCTCCACTTCCATCAAGGGACTTACTTCATTTAAGAGGGTATAACCTTCCGTATTACTAAATCCCCCAGATTATCCTAAAATCTCTCTGGTTAATCCCACAAATTCTTGGTTCTCCCTACGGGCAGTTCCCCAGGGTACCTGGTAGTGCCCAGGATACCTAGGGTTGCCCAGGGTACCTGGTGGTGCCCAGGGAAGCTGGTGGTGCCCCGGGTGCTTGGTGGTGTCCATGGTACCCTGTAGTGCCCAGGGTACTGATGGTGCCCAGGGTAATTGGTGGTATCTCGTGGTACCTGGTGATGTCCCGGGGTATCTGGTGGAAACCAGGATATCTGGCGGTGTCCCGGGGTACCTAGCGGTGCTCCGGGTACCTTGTGATGCCCAGGGTACTGGTGGTGCCCAGAACACCTGGTGGTGCCCAGAACACCTGGTGGTGCCCAGGGTACTTGGAGGTGTCCAGGGAACCTGGTGGTGACAAGAGTACCTGGCGGTGACCTAGGGTACCTGATGGTGCCCCAGGGTGCCTGGTGGTTTCTCGGAGTACTTGGTGGTGCCCAGGGTAACTGGTGGTTCCCCGGGATAATTGGCGGTACCCAGGATTCCTGATGGTGCCCCAGGGTACCTGGTGATGCTCCATGGGTAACTGGCGGTACCCAGGGTACCTGGTGGTGCCCAGAGTACCTGGCGGTGCCCAGGGTTTCTGGTTGTGCCTAGGGTACCTGGAGGTACCCTTAGTACCTGGCGGTGTCGAGGATACCTTGTGGTGCAGAGGGTACCAGTCGGTGCCCAGAGTAGCTGGCGATGTCCAGGGTACCTGGAGGTGCCCAGGGTACCTGGAAGTGCCCAGGGTACCTGGAAGTGCCCAGGGTATCTGGAGGTGCCCAGGGTACCTGGAGGTACCCAGGGTACCTAGAAGTGTCCAGGGCACCTGGAGGTGCCCGGGGTACCTGGAGGTGTCCAGGGTACCTGGAAGTGCCCAGAGTACCTGGAGGTGCTCAGGGTACCTAGAGGTGCCCAGGGTACCTAGAGGTGCCCAGGGTACCTGGAGGTGCCCAGAGTACCTGGAGGTGCCCAGGGTACCTGGAGGTGCCCAGGGTACCTGGAGGTGCCCAGGGTACCTGGAGGTGCCCAGGGTACCTGGAGATACCCAGGGTACCTGGAGGTGCCCAGGGTACCTGGAGGTGCCCAGGGCACCTGGAGGTGCCCAGGGTACCTGGAGGTGACCAGGGTACCTGGAGGTGCCCAGGGTACCTGGAGGTGCCCAGGGTACCTAGAGGTGCCCAGGGTACCTGGAGGTGCCCAGGGTACCTGGAGGTGCCCAGGGTACCTGGAGGTGCCCAGGGTACCTAGAGGTGCCCAGGGTACCTAGAGGTGCCCAGGGTACCTGGAGGTGCCCAGAGTACCTGGAGGTGCCCAGGGTACCTGGAGGTGCCCAGGGTACCTGGAGGTGCCCAGGGTACCTGGAGGTGCCCAGGGTACCTAGAGGTGCCCAGGGTACCTGGAGGTGCCCAGGGTACCTGGAGGTGCCCAGGGTACCTGGAGGTGCCCAGCGTACCTGGAGGTGCCCAGGGTACCAGGAGGTGCCCAGGGTACCTAGAGGTGCCCAGGGTACCTGGAGGTGCCCAGGGTACCTGGAGATGCCCAGGGTACCTGGAGGTGCCCAGGGTACCTGGAGGTGTTCAGGGTACCTGGAGGTGCCCAGGGTACCTGGAGATGCCCAGGGTACCTGGAGGTGCCCAAGGTACCTGGAGGTGCCCAGGGTACCTGGAGGTGCCCAGGGTACCTGGAGGTGCCCAGGGTACCTAGAGGTGCCCAGGGTACCTGGAGGTGCCCAGGGTACCTGGAGATGCCCAGGGTACCTGGAGGTGCCCAGGGTACCTGGAGGTGCCCAGGGTACCTGGAGGTGCCCAGGGTACCTGGAGGTGCCCAGGGTACCTGGAGATGCCCAGGGTACCTGAAGGTGCCCAGGGTACCCGGGAATTTTCGGTACTTTCTATTGGTATGCTTTGTTGTAGTGGGGAGCCGGGGGGGAAGCCTTGGTATAGGGAGAGAGGGGGGTGGTCTTTGTAAATGGGAGAGAGGGGGGTGGTCTTTGTAAATGGGAGAGAGGGGGGTGGTCTTTGTAAATGGGAGAGAGGGGGGGAGGTCTTTGTATCTTGTTTACGTGGCAGGAGCTGTTGATGGTACCCTTGATTGATCTGGATGTTACCATGGTGCTTTGATCTATATGTGTGTGTGTGTGTGTGTGTGTGTGTGGAGGGCAGGGTGATGAGTGTGTGTGCATGTACTCACCTAATTGTGGTTGTAGGGGTCGAGACTCAGCTCCTGGCCCCGACTCTTCACTGAGTGCTACTAGGTCCACTCTCTCCCTGCTCCAGGAGCTTTATCATATCTCATCATAAAGCTATGTATGGTTCCTGCCTCCACTGCCTCACTTGCTAGGTTATTCCACTTCCTGACTACTCTATAACTGAAGAAATACTTCCTAACATCTCTTTGAATCATCTGAGTCTTCAACTTCCAACTGTGACCCCTTGTTTCTGCGTCCCCTCTCTGGAACATCCTGTCTCTGTCCACCGTGTCTATTCCACGCAGTATTTTGTATGTCGTTATCATGTCTCCCCTAACCCTCCTGTTCTCCAGTGTGTGTGTGTGTGTGTGTGTGTGTGTGTGTGTGTGTGTGTGTGTGTGTGTGTGTGTGTGTGTGTGTGTGTGTGTGTGTGTGTGTGTGTGTGCGTGTGTGTGTGTGTGGAGGAGGGTAGGTGTGATAATTGTGTTTGTGAAGGATGGATTATAAGCGTGTTTGTGAAGGATGGATTATGAGTGTGTTTGTGAAGGATGGATTATGAGTGTGTTTGTGGTCACGTGTTCCATCATTTCGTTTATTGTGTTCTCCTCTAGATCACTTAGCCACTGCACCTCGTGTAGGAATTGCCCCATACTTATGTACTTTCTTTTTTGGAAATTTGGCTCCCCCATCCTTTTCGTGGTAGGTTACTAAGAGCAGTTAAGAGTTCTTACGAGGATAGGGAGTCTCAGGTTAGAGTATACAGGAAAGAGGGAGATTATTTTCCAGTAAAAGTAGCCCTTAAATAGGGATTCCCAAAGTCACCATGGCTGCTCAATATATTTATAGATGGGGTTGTAAGAGAAGTGAATGCTCTGGTGTTGGCAAGAGGTGTGGGATTAAGAGACAAAGAATCTAACACAAAGTGGGAGTTGTCTCAGTTGCTTTTTTGCTGATGACACTGTGCTTTTGAGAGATTCTGAAGAGAAGTTGCAGAAGATGATGAACAAGTTTGGAAGGGTATGTAAGGCAAGGAAATTAAAAGTAAACATAGAAAAGAGCAAGGTGATGAGGACAACAAAAAAAATAGATTATGAAAGATTTGACATCAGACTGGAGGGAGGGAGTATGGAGGAAGTGAATGAAATTCATATATTTGGGAGTGGACTTGTCAGCTGATGGGTCTATTAAAGACGAAGTGGATCATAGAATTGATGGGGAAAAGGTGAGCAGTGCACTGAGGAATCTGTAGAGACAAAGAATGTTATCCATGGAAGCATAGAGGGGAATGTATGAGAAGGAGAACAGAGGCTGTGGAGATGTCATGTATTAGGACAATGTGTGGTGTGAATATAATGCAGAGAATCCATAGCTTGGGGATTAGAAGGAGGCGCAGGGTTTCTAAAAGTATTATCCAGAGGGCAGAGGAAGGGTTGTTGAGGTGGTTTGGACGTTTAGAGAGGATGGAACAAAACAGAATGCCTTGTAGGGCTTATAAATCTATAGTGGAAGGAAGGCGGGGTAGGCATCATCCTAGGAAAGGTTGGAGGGGGTAAATGAGGTTTTGTGTGCTAGAGGCTTGGACTTCCAGCAAGCATGGAGACGAATGGTTTTTATGACTTGACATGCTGTTGAAGTGAGATCAGGGTTACATTTATGAAGGGATTCAGGGAAACTGGTTATTCGGACTTGAGTCCTAGAGGTGGGAAATACATTGCCTGCGCTTTGAAGGAGGGGTGTTGATGTAGCAGTTTTATAACTGTAGTGTAAGCACGCCTCTGGCAAGACAGTGATGGAGTGAATGATGATCAAAATGTTTCTTCTTTTTCAGGTCACCCTGCCTTGGTGGGAAACGGCCGATGCGTTAATAATAATAAAAAATACATATCTTTCTTTCTTTCAACACACCGGCCGTATCCCACCGAGGCAGGGTGGCCTAAAAGGAAAAACGAAAGTTTCTCCTTTTACATTTAGTAATATATACAGGAGAAGAGGTTACTAGCTCCTTGCTCCCGGCATTTTAGTCGCCTCTTACAACACGCATGGCTTACGGAGGAAGAATTCTGTTCCACTTCCCCATGGAGGTAAGAGGAAATGAACAAGAACTAGAAAGAAAATAGAAGAAAACCCAAAGGGGTGTGTATATATATATATGCTTGTACATGTATGTGTACTGTGACCTAAGTGTAAGTAGAAGTAGCAAGACGTACCTGAAATCTTGCATGTGTATGAGATAGAATAAAATGGACACCAGCAATCCTACCATCATGTAAAACAATTACAGGCTTTCGTTTTACACTCACTTGGCAGGACGGTAGTACCTCCCTGGGTGGTTGCTGTCTACCAGCCTACTATCACAGGACGGTAGTACCTCCCTGGGCGGTTGCTGTCTTCCAACCTACTACCAGAGGACGGTAGTACCTCCCTGGGTGGTTGCTGTCTACCAACCTACTATCACAGGACGGTAGTACCTCCCTGGGTGGTTGCTGTCTACCAACCTACTATCACAGGACGGTAGTACCTCCCTGGGCGGTTGCTGTCTACCAACCTACTACCAGAGGACGGTAGTACCTCCCTGGGTGGTTGCTGTCTACCAACCTACTACCACAGGACGGTAGTACCTCCCTGGGTGGTTGCTGTCTACCAACCTACTACCACAGGACGGTAGTACCTCCCTGGGTGGTTGCTGTCTACCAACCTACTACCACAGGACGGTAGTACCTCCCTGGGTGGTTGCTGTCTACCAACCTACTACCACAGGACGGTAGTACCTCCCTGGGTGGTTGCTGTCTACCAACCTACTATCACAGGACGGTAGTACCTCCCTGGGCGGTTGCTGTCTACCAACCTACTACCAGAGGACGGTAGTACCTCCCTGGGTGGTTGCTGTCTACCAACCTACTACCACAGGACGGTAGTACCTCCCTGGGTGGTTGCTGTCTACCAACCTACTACCACAGGACGGTAGTACCTCCCTGGGTGGTTGCTGTCTACCAACCTACTACCACAGGACGGTAGTACCTCCCTGGGTGGTTGCTGTCTACCAACCTACTACCACAGGACGGTAGTACCTCCCTGGGTGGTTGCTGTCTACCAACCTACTACCACAGGACGGTAGTACCTCCCTGGGTGGTTGTTGTCTACCAACCTACTACCACAGGACGGTAGTACCTCCCTGGGTGGTTGTTGTCTACCAACCTACTACCACAGGACGGTAGTACCTCCCTGGGTGGTTGCTGTCTACCAACCTACTACCACAGGACGGTAGTACTTCCCTGGGCGGTTGCTGTCTACCAACCTACTACCACAGGACGGTAGTACCTCCCTGGGTGGTTGCTGTCTACCAACCTACTACCACAGGGTGGTAGTACCTCCCTGGGTGGTTGCTGTCTACCAATCTACTACCACAGGGTGGTAGTACCTCCCTGGGTGGTTGCTGTCTACCAACCTACTACCACAGGGTGATAGTACCTCCCTGGGTGGTTGCTGTCTACCAACCTACTACCACAGGGTGGTAGTACCTCCCTGGGTGGTTGCTGTCTACCAACCTACTACCACAGGGTGGTAGTACCTCCCTGGGTGGTTGCTGTCTACCAACCTACTACCACAGGACGGTAGTACCTCCCTGGGTGGTTGCTGTCTACCAACCTACTACCACAGGACGGTAGTACCTCCCTGGGTGGTTGCTGTCTACCAACCTACTACCACAGGACGGTAGTACCTCCCTGGGTGGTTACTGTCTACCAACCTACTACCACAGGACGGTAGTACCTCCCTGGGTGGTTGCTGTCTACCAACCTACTATCACAGGACGGTAGTACCTCCCTGGGTGGTTGCTGTCTACCAACCTACTATCACAGGACGGTAGTACCTCCCTGGGTGGTTGCTGTCTACCAACCTACTACCACAGGACGGTAGTACCTCCCTGGGTGGTTGCTGTCTACCAACCTACTACCACAGGACGGTAGTACCTCCCTGGGTGGTTACTGTCTACCAACCTACTACCACAGGACGGTAGTACCTCCCTGGGTGGTTGCTGTCTACCAACCTACTATCACAGGACGGTAGTACCTCCCTGGGTGGTTGCTGTCTACCAACCTACTATCACAGGACGGTAGTACCTCCCTGGGTGGTTGCTGTCTACCAACCTACTATCACAGGACGGTAGTACCTCCCTGGGTGGTTACTGTCTACCAACCTACTATCACAGGACGGTAGTACCTCCCTGGGTGGTTGCTGTCTACCAACCTACTATCACAGGACGGTAGTACCTCCCTGGGTGGTTACTGTCTACCAACCTACTACCACAGGACGGTAGTACCTCCCTGGGTGGTTGCTGTCTACCAACCTACTATCACAGGACGGTAGTACCTCCCTGGGTGGTTACTGTCTACCAACCTACTACCACAGGACGGTAGTACCTCCCTGGGTGGTTACTGTCTACCAACCTACTACCACAGGACGGTAGTACCTCCCTGGGTGGTTACTGTCTACCAATCTACTACCACAGGATGGTAGTACCTCCCTGGGTGGTTACTGTCTACCAACCTACTACCACAGGACGGTAGTACCTCCCTGGGTGGTTGCTGTCTACCAACCTGTTACCACAGGATGGTAGTACCTCCCTGGGCGGTTGCTGTCTACCAATCTACTACTACTACATATATGCATGCAAATTTAAGTATACATAATTTATACATATACATATCCCACGTACATATACACACACTGATAATGTATATTTAGTACAATATATACACATATGTAAGAGTTGCTAGGGATTTAACTATCGAGTATTTTTCAGATAACAGAGTAAGACTCTCTCTCTCTCTCTCTCTCTCTCTCTCTCTCTCTCTCTCTCTCTCTCTCTCTCTCCAGTGTGGGTCTCCCAGCCTAAGGCTTCGTCAGGACATTGTGATGAAGTGGCTCCCTACATTGTGAAAGAGCTAAGTCAGCTGTCAGGAGGAGGAGAGAGTAAGGTCACTGCCTCAGGGTGAACACCAAGTATAAGGTCACACACAGTATTATCACTGCCTCAGGGTGAACACCAAGTATAAGGTCCCATACAGTATTATCACTGCCTCAGGGCGAACACCAAGTATAAGGTCCCATACAGTATTATCACTGCCTCAGGGTGAACACCAAGTATAAGGCCCCATACAGTATTATCACTGCCTCAGGGTGAACATCAAGTATAAGGTCCCATACAGTATTATCACTGCCTCAGGGTGAACACCAAGTATAAGGTCACACACAGTATTATCACTGCCTCAGGGTGAACACCAAGTATAAGGTCCCATACAGTATTATCACTGCCTCAGGGTGAACACCAAGTATAAGGTCCCATACAGTATTATCACTGCCTCAGGGTGAACACCAAGTATAAGGTCCCATACAGTATTATCACTGCCTCAGGGTGAACACCAAGTATAAGGTCCCATACAGTATTATCACTGCCTCAGGGCGAACACCAAGTATAAGGTCCCATACAGTATACTTATCACTGCCTCAGGGCGAACACCAAGTATAAGGTCCCATACAGTATTATCACTGCCTCAGGGTGAACACAAGTATAAGGCCCCATACAGTATTATCACTGCCTCAGGGTGAACACAAGTAGAAGGTCCCATACAGTATTATCACTGCCTCAGGGAGAACACCAAGTATAAGGTCCCATACAGTATTATCACTGCCTCAGGGTGAACACCAAGTATAAGGTCCCATACAGTATTATCACTGCCTCAGGGCGAACACCAAGTATAAGGTCCCATACAGTATTATCACTGCCTCAGGGTGAACACCAAGTATAAGGTCCCATACAGTATTATCACTGCCTCAGGGCGAACACCAAGTATAAGGTCCCATACAGTATTATCACTGCCTCAGGGTGAACACCAAGTATAAGGCCCCATACAGTATTATCACTGCCTCAGGGTGAACACCAAGTATAAGGTCCCATACAGTATTATCACTGCCTCAGGGTGAACACCAAGTATAAGGTCCCATACAGTATTATCACTGCCTCAGGGTGAACACCAAGTATAAGGTCCCATACAGTATTATCACTGCCTCAGGGCGAACACCAAGTATAAGGTCCCATACAGTATTATCACTGCCTCAGGGTGAACACCAAGTATAAGGTCCCATACAGTATTATCACTGCCTCAGGGCGAACACCAAGTATAAGGTCCCATACAGTATTATCACTGCCTCAGGGTGAACACCAAGTATAAGGCCCCATACAGTATTATCACTGCCTCAGGGCGAACACCAAGTATAAGGTCCCATACAGTATTATCACTGCCTCAGGGCGAACACCAAGTATAAGGTCCCATACAGTATTATCACTGCCTCAGGGTGAACACCAAGTATAAGGTCCCATACAGTATTATCACTCGCCTGATCTGATGTTCACTGGCCTCGGGAAATTGAGGTTTGTAATATTACTCGAGTTTTGCGGCGAAAGTTCGGCGTACTTACCAAGCTGTGTTTATGGGTATCGAATCGACCGGCGTCCTTAGACCAGGCCTCCCGTTTGCTGACCTGATCGACCAGGCTGTTAGAGCCAGAGGGGGATTGTTGGAAATATCCCCTTATACATGAAGGGAGTTGAAAACCCGAGATATTTTTACACTGTCTACCAAGTCTCTTGTTTTTATCTGGAGTGATTTCAAAGGACATTAAAAATGGTAATATTGATGATGATGATAATAATCTTTATTTCTCCAAGTATGTTCCCAGGATGCGACCCACATTAGTCGGCTAACACTTAGGTACCTATTGTACTGCTAGGAGAACATGGACAGCAATTGTCTTGAGGGAACACGCTCTAATGTTTCTGTCCGTACCAGGGATCGAATCACGGACCTCAACATGTGAACTGAGTGCGCTAGCAACCGAGCTACGGGACAAAAAAATCAAATGCTTAATTAAAACGTCTCTATACTCTTCCAGCTCAGCAATATCCCGTCTTGAGAATGTTTGAATGTTGTACCTATCAAGAATTTAACAACATTATTGTGTTCCTTGAATGTGAGATCTCCTGGCAGTGTCACTCCCAAGTTTCTCATATTGAACTTCCACTCTGTTGAATGATTCGAGTTTGTCGTGTATACAGTTTCAGTCTTTTTTTTCTTCGACGTTTTCAAGGCAGAGGAACGAGAAATTGTTCTCAATGAACACTGTAATGTTGTTTGTGGCTCACTGGAAGAACTGCTCAGGGGATTTCATGAAAAACTTTTGGTGTGGAACGCCAATGTACAGATATGAACTTTGATACTTGATACTAACAAGTGGTTTAAAATGCAACTTGTGCAAACACTAGGATGTATGTATTAGGAAACGTTTCGGGCCCGGGACCTTGACCAAGGACCTAAGACCAAAAAAACTTTTCCAATAAATATATCTTAGTGTTGGCTCACAAGCCTTTTTAAGCCACTGTAGAGGCAGGAGTGGTGGTCAGTAGTAGACTCTGTGAACAACTTTCTTCAGAAGTCTGGAAAGAATTCCTTAAGAGGGTTCACATAAGTCTTCCTAACCACCTTGCTTCTCTGAAAGAGAAATTCATTACGTTTTATCCAGCTCTCAAGGAAGTGGGTATCCTATTGTGTGCAAATTTAGTTAACCATCCTTCAGGAACTAGGCTACATAAAAGCCTTACTGATCTTAAGAACGATTTAACAGCGAGAGATGAATTGAATGAGTTGAAGATTGCCATCTTCTCTGACTGTCAAGACGCTCATACACTTTACGTCTTTGTGGCTATGTGAAGCAAGATTCTCGTCTTTCTTTTTCCTGTAAACAAAATACGGCCTTCGGTTAAGTATTGAGGACAATCCTCGATGTCCTCTTTCCAAAAAGAAACCTGACATCGACCAACTTGTGATTAATTAAGAGGCTCATCCATCCCAGTGAACGGAGTGGCTCATCCATCCCAGTGAACGGAGTGGCTCATCCATCCCAGTGAACGGAGTGGCTCATCCATCCCAGTGAACGGAGTGGCTCATCCATCCCAGTGAACGGAGTGGCTCATCCATCCCAGTGAACGGAGTGGCTCATCCATCCCAGTGAACGGAGTGGAGTCTTCACTGTCGTGTACTCAGAAAAGAATACGAATCAGGAATGAATTGAAAAATTACATTGTAAATGCTTTCTTTATTTGTAATGGTTCTTTATTTATGTCTATCTGGAGGGCGTCTACCTGGCAGGTGTCCACCTAAATAGTGTCCCTGGGATCTGCGCCCCCCGGTCCACATTTTGTTTAATTTGTTTCTGCATATATTAAGCTATAATTCATCCATGAACTCCCAAATTAAGCCTAAATTGAGGGGTCGTTGTATTTATTATACCCGACCAGTTTCATAGTTCTTGATAAATAAATATGTAAGGTAATCAAGTTGATATCAGTTTGTGTGCGTAATTAACCTACATTCACTTTTATTTACGTTATTATGAGCGTAGTGGTATGCAACTGTCTATGATAATAACAAGTCCTACGGGAAATGAAAAAGTTTCAGAACCCTTGTTCAAAGGTGTTCTCTGCCTCTCCCCAGCGAGCATTTGTGAGGTTAAACTTCAGCTTCCACTTGACTGACTACCTTGCTAGTCTGTGGGGGGCTTCCTGTAATCTATCCATGTCTTACATATTTCATATTCATCTTCCTGGTTTACGGTAATAGGAAAATATGGATAAGGAGTCATTAATACCCTGTGGTATGCCAGTTATATATAACAGAAATAATATTTGTTATAATTTTGGTCCTGGGAGATCCTATTCATTACCTTTGGCTTCACTCTCACATCTTACTGTATGTCTACTGATATAAAATAATCCTTGAACCAAGTGAGTGTTTACCTTTTCTAGTCTTTGGTCCAGTCTATGGTAGGAAACTCTCACAAGATTTACATCACTCCAAGAATATCTGCTAGACCCATCCTTCTTTCTTGTTCAATCTCTACTATTCTCTCATAGAATTCCATATGTGTCGTGAGGCAGAATTTATCTCATTGTTGAATTAATCTGTGATCAGAATGTTTGCATAAACACCATATAGAGACTGAGGGGAGTCAGAGGACGAGGTAAAGGTTTAAGTTGCCTATGTTAGTATAAAACACCTGAGCAACAAGTGTGGCCTTGTAAAGTGGACAGTTATAACTCTATTCATTTTGGAAGAACAAAAACTGTGGAACCAGTTCTAGGTCCACTGCCCTTAAGAGACAATGATGCAGTAGGTGACGCTAGCATGACTACCATGTCGGGTAGGAACTACTTTGGCGTCCTCAACTGTGCCATTAATTCAGATGGTAAGAAGACTCTTAAAAAAAAACTCAGGATGTTATAGTTACGGCTATTAAATGTGTAGCACTTGCAAAAGTTACAGATGCACTAAAAATCGTTCCAAAAGATTCGAGTTCATGCCCAAAACACTTCTTGCCTCACAGTATATATTTACACAAGTTTATCCTCGAAGTTCATGTGATACAACTTCCTAATGTTAATAAAAACAAAACTGGAACACACGGTCAAGAACTGATCGTTGTGGTCAACACAGTTATGATGTTAAAGGCAAGAGTTGACCTTGCATACTCCGTCTAATATACTGAGTTACCACAAGGTCAGAGAATGAGAGAAAAACAGAGACAGGCAGAGACAGAAATAGAGACAGACAGAGACAGAAACATGAGAGAGAAACACAGAGACAGGGGGAGGGATAGAGAGAGAGAGAGAGAGAGAGAGAGAGGGAGAGAGAGAGAGAGAGAGAGAGAGAGAGAGAGAGAGAGAGAGAGAGAGAGAGAGAGAGAGAGAGAGAGAGAGAGAGAGAGAGAGAGAGAGAGAGAGAGAGAGAGAGAGAGAGAGAGAGAGAGAGAGAGAGAGAGAGAGAGAGAGAGAGAGAGAGAGAGAGAGAGAGAGAGAGAGAGAGAGAGAGCGAGGGAGAGAGAGAGAGAGAGAGAGAGAGAGAGAGAGAGAGAGAGAGAGAGAGAGAGAGAGAGAGAGAGAGAGAGAGAGAGAGAGAGAGAGAGAGAGAGAGAGAGACCGGGTGTGGCACCAGGGCCTCTTAGCAAAACTTCAAGCACTGGGAATTGCAGACTCTACGCTGTCTCCTCAGTGATTACCTTCATGGTAGATCTCTAAGTGCAGTTCTCAATGGAATGGAATCAGCAAGACATCCTATTGGGGCAAGTGTTCCACAAGGAAGCGTGCTGGGACCATTGTTATGGAATGTCTATTTCAACGACCTTCTTCATCTCATCCCAGAATCACATGCATATGCAGACGACTGTACACTGACATTCACTTATCCAAGAGAAGAAATGCCAGCTGCTCTAAGCTACATCAATCACCAGCTGAGAGCTATATCAGCTTGGGGAAATAGATGGCAAGTAACATTTGGACCTGAGAAAACGCAAATGATGATCGTCTCTAGGCACCATGATGGTAATGCTGGTGCAGTAGTAAGGATGAATGGGAGGGTGTTGGCACCTTGAGAAGAAGTTGATATCCTTGGGGTGAAATTTGACTCCAAACTAACCATGAAGAACCATGTTGTAAATCTTGCAAACAAGGCAGCCAGGAAGCTTACAGCACTTCGCCGTATCTCGCATCTGCTTGACAGTAGGGGTTGCAAGATTCTGTACGAGGCACAATTACGCTCGCACTTTGAGTATGCTCCACTTTCTTGGTTTGCCTGCCCCCCTCTCATCTGCGACTGCTTGACAGAGTAGAGAACAGAGCAAGACGTCTCATCTCTCGCCTGGACCCATCCTGGATAGATCTGTCATTTCAGCAGAGCCTTCAACATAGGAGGGATGTGGGTGGCCGTTACTGTTATGTACAAGGTCAATATTGTCAAAGCCAATACACTTGGATCCACTTCGAGGACAGCGTGAAACAAGCTTTTATGCCACAAGACGGGCAGAAAGCAGCAACTTCACTCTCGCTCCTCTTCTCCAGAACATCACTCCATCTGAGATCATACATACCCAGGATGACTCGAGTATGGAACACATTCGTACAGCATAATGATGTCAACGAGATAAAGTCAGTTGATCAAATGAAAATGCTGGCCCACAGATGGCTCCAACTTCATCCTGTTCCCTACTTGTATGTCTCATAACAATAAAAATGCTTTCAAATTAGCTGATGTAGGTAACAGCTCTTAGGCTTGTAATAAAGTTAGGAATCTTTAACCTGTAAATAGCTTGTCAATAAAGCTAGGGATCCTTAACCTAACCTTGTCAAACCCTGTGTAAAAAGAGAGAGAGAGAGAGAGAGAGAGAGAGAGAGAGAGAGAGAGAGAGAGAGAGAGAGAGAGAGAGAGAGAGAGAGTTGGTTGGAGCAGTAAGCTGTCATGTGAGGTGCTGGCTAGTGCTCTGAGTGGAGTACAATACTTCAATGTTTGAGGCTGTTTTATTTTTATCATAGTGCGTAGACGGATCGTTTCTATTCTATATTTTACATTAAGCTCTAGTGTGTTAATGTTATATATTTTAATGTACCTCAAGTCCCATACCACAGTAATCTAATGTACGTCTCTTCAAGACTGTCTGAGGATCTCACTTTCAAGGATCACAACAGTGCCACGATCGCACGTGCAAAGAAAATGATAGGATGGATAATGAGAACTTTCAAAACGAGAGATGCCAAGCCCATGATGATCCTTTTCAAATCACTTGTTCTCTCTAGGCTGGAATACTGCTGTACATTAACATCTCCATTCAAAGCAGGTGAAATCGCAGATCTAGAGAGTGTACAGAGATCCTTTACTGCACGTATAAGTTCTGTCAAGCACCTTAACTGCTGGGAACGCTTGGAAGCACTTGACTTGTACTCGTTGGAACGCAGGAGGGAGAGATATATCATAATCTACACTTGGAAAATCTTGGAAGGAATGGTCCCAAATCTGCACACAGAAATCACTCCCTACGAAAGTAAAAGACTGGGCAGGCGATGCAAAATGCCGCCAATAAAAAGTAGGGGCGCCATTGGTACACTAAGAGAAAACACCATAAGTGTCCGGGGCCCAAAACTGTTCAACAGCCTCCCATCAAGCATTAGGGGAATTGCCAATAAACCCCTGGCTGCCTTCAAGAGAGAGCTGGACAGATACCTAAAGTCAGTGCCGGATCAGCCGGGCTGTGGCTCGTACGTTGGACTGCGTGCGGCCAGCAGTAACAGCCTAGTTGATCAGGCCCTGATCCATCGGGAGGCCTGGTCATGGACCGGGCCGCGGGGGCGTTGATCCCCGGAATAACCTCCAGGTATCTAGGTAAGACTATCAAAAGCGATTACGCTGTCAAGTCAGAGTTTTTCGTGATAACTGCCTTTAATAAGTTAATGTTTGCATTACTTCCCACCCGTCTGTGTATACTTATGGATACTGCTCTGACAGTCTCTTCTGTCTATGTGATAGTAATGAAAATCGTGGTAGATCATGTGTGTGTGTGTGTGTGTGTGTGTGTGTGTGTGTGTGTGTGTGTGTGTGTACTCACCTAGTTGAGGTTGCAGGGGTCGAATCCAAGCTCCTGGCCCCACCTCTTCACTGGTCGCCACTAGGTCACTCTCCCTGAACCATGAGCTTTATCGTACCTCTGCTTAAAGCTATGTATGGATCCTGCCTCCACTACATCTCTTCCCAAACTATTCCACTTCCTGACTACTCTGTGGTTGAAGAAATACTTCCTAACATCCCTGTGATTCATCTGTGTCCTCTTGTTGCTGTGTCCAGTCTCTGGAACATCCTGTCTTTGTCCACCTTGTCACTTCCTCTCAGTATTTTGTAAGTTGTTATCATGTCCCCCCTATCTCTCCTGTCCTCCAGTGTCGTCAGGTTGATTTCCCTTAACCTCTCTCGTAGGACATACCTCTTAACTCTGGGACTAGTCTTGTGACAAACCTTTGCACTTTCTCTAGTTTCTTTACATGCTTGGCTAGGCACTCGCCGATTTGTACTCACAAATTTGTGTTTTCCGGAGTCGAGACTCAGCTCCTGGCCCGCCTCCTATAATATTTTGATCAGCATCACTAGTCTCTCTCCTCTAGGGCCTTATCATATCTGCTGTTGTAGCTGTATAGTGAGTCAGCCTCCACCACTGCTTCACCCAAGCCACTCCACTTTTCATCTACCATACGACAAAAAAAAAAAAAAGCGTACTTCTGTACATCCCTATCTTATCTGTCTCCGGCTTCTACCTGAGTCTCTTTAATTCTGGTTCTCGTAATTCAAACAACCTACGGTTATCTGCCTATCACTTCCTTTTAGGTTTTTGTGTTAGACACGTCCTCCCTTGTCCTTATATCCACCAAGAAAGCCTTCTGTTTTTTTCTGTTTTTGACTTCCAAGTCCTCTGCTACCTGTTTTACCAGCACACTTCAGTGCACTTGGTCGTCGAGTTCAGATTCTAATGCATTCCTGTCCGTTCTGGAATTAGTCTTGTCGAAGACCTTCTGACCTCTCCTAGCTTTTCACGTGCTTAATCAGGCGTAGGTTGCGTGCCGAGGCCGCAGCCTACGGCCTCAGCACGCATATTCGTAAATAAAGTTCTCAAGAATTATTTGCTGAAGTTCCTGAATTTTGTTCTGATGTTGGTTAATCTTGCATATGCCACTGACCTATGTATAGAAAGCCCCTTGTTATGCAGAGGATTTCGGGCAAATTAGATTAATTATGTCTCCAGGATGCGACCCACACCAGTCACCTAACACCTAGGTACCTGTTTAACTGATAGGTGAGAATGGATGGCAGTTGTCTGAAGGAAACACGTCCTAATGTTTCGCCCGTGTTTCACCCGTACCGGGAATCAATCCATAGACCTCGGTGTGTGAGCTGAGTGCGCTAGTAGGATGTTCCCAGTAATTTCCATGCAGATGCCTCCAGTAATATCTATGTTTTGCGTAGATCAAGGGTGGGGGGGAATATCGTCTATTTTTTCTAATTCTTTAGGTTATATATTAATTATTTACATGTCAGTCAGGGTAAGCACCGATGAATGAAGGCAGTACCTGGGCTGCTATTGCAACCTTGACAAGCATAGGTAGGACTGACTTCCCATCAGAATCTACCTGGAGTCTACTTGGAGGGCATTCCGGGGATCAACGCCCCCGCGGCCCGGTCCACGACTAGGCCTCCCAGTGGATCAGGGCCTGATCAACGAGGCTCTCCCAGTAGTTAAGGTGTTTAATGGAACTTATATGTGCAGTAAAGGTTCTCTGTACATTCTCCAGCTCTGCAATTTCACCTGCCTTGAATGGGGATGTTAATGTACAGCAGTATTCCAGCCTATAGAGAATAAGTGATTTAAAAAGGATCATTGGCTTAGCATCTCTTGTCTTGAATGTTCTCATTATCCATCCTATCAGTTTCCTCGCAGATGTGATAGTGGCATTGTTGTGGTCCTTGAAGGTGAGGTCTTCGCACATTACCACACCCAGGTCCTTCACATTACTTTTCCGCTCTGTTGTGTGACTGGAGTTTGTAGTATAGTCAGTCCTAGTTATTATTTCCTCCAGTTTTCCATAACGGAGTAGTTGGAATTTGTCTTCATTGAACATCATATTGCTCTCTGTTGCCCATTGGAAAACTTGGTTTATATCTTCTTGGAACTTTGCCGTGTCCTCAATGGATGACACTCTCATGCAGATCCTAGTATGTACCGTAATTTGTACATATTTCTGTCTTCTGTATCTATTTATCCTTGTTTATCGTGACTATCAGATACATTTCTTCAATGTATATCATTAACATCAGGTACATTTCATTTTCCCTCCAGAGAATGAGTATTACAGTATCAAGAACGGCAGGTTGTCACTCCCTCCTGCCGTGCTCTCCTCCTCCTCCTGTTCTCATCTCATTTTTCCTCTTGGTTCTGGTCATATTTCATGTCCTCTTGCCATTCACGGTGTCTCGGCCTTTCCGTCATGCCCGTCCTCGGGTGAATTATTTGGTCCGCCCCCGAGGTGCGCTTGCCGACCCTCCTTTGTTCCATTGTTTACCTCCCCGCCCGCCGCCATCTTTCCTTCTTACTCGCGCGGAAAAAGGTTATGATGGAAGCCTCCGGACGGTCTCCCGGAGAGAAAGAGAATGAATTGGTTAGTTATAATTTACGGCGGGTGGGAGCTGTTCTCGTTCTACTTGATCTTATGATTGAAGGAGGGGGAAAAAATGAAATTTATGAAGGCTGAGAGTAAGGGAGACATGGATGGAGGAATATAAGTAGGGACGGAACGCTCTACTGAACAAAAAGAGTATAGAGGGAATGTGTAATTTGAATATATTGTTGATGTTATTCCATTGATGATCCGTACTGAGAGAGAGAGAGAGAGAGAGAGAGAGAGAGAGAGAGAGAGCATAACGACATTAACGAAACAAAGTTAGAACATTAAAATGGTATAAAATACCGACAGGTTGTTAGGTAAGACACATATGCAACAGTTAGGTATCTTTATTTCGAAACGTTTCGCCTACACAGTAGGCGAAACGTTTCGAAATAAAGATACCTAACTGTTGCATATGTGTCTTACGAAACAAAGTTAGATGAACAAATGAAATCGCTGCCCTACAGATGGCTCCAACTTCATCCTGTTCCTTATCTGTACATATCATAACTATAAAAAGGCTTTGAAATGAGTTGATATAGATAGCAGTTCTTAGCGTGTAAATGAAGTTAGGAACCCTAAGCCTAACCTTGTAGAACCCTGTGTAAAGAGAGAGAGAGAGAGAGAGAGAGAGAGAGAGAGATAAAGAGAGCAATTACACTGGCTGTACCCTCCTCCAGAGCTTCGCTTCATAAGTGATCATTTATTTCTCCAGTCTGGAATATGTTCATATGACATACAAACATTGACTTCATCCTGATCCCTAAGTGTTTATTTTATAATAATAATATTTAATAAAGATAATGATATGGAAAACTTTTAAATGAGGTTAAGTAGGTAACAATTCTTAACCTGTAAATAAGGTCTGGAACTCTTATCAGTCTAACCCTGTGACAGGCTGGAGACAGAGTCATAGACAGAAAGACAGGCAGACAGACAGAGACAGAGAAAGTTGGATGGGAGGAGGCTGAGGATAATGTGAGGTGTGATTTCAATGGTAGATACATAGCTCCTGGACCCATCTTTCACCTCTTATCGACTTGTTTCACTGATTTCTGCCCTCTAATGCCAGGTTATATATACTTCTGAAACTGTGTAAAGGATTTTCCTTCCCCACTTCTTCATCTGGTGCATATTTTCCATCCAAAGACCGAGAAGTTATCTTTTGTACGACTTTATAAAGATCTTTCTGCAAATGTGTATTTTTCTCAGTGAAAACAAAGTGCTCCCAGACCATGGATGATTTAAGATATCTTCAGAACTTTAGAGCGTCTCTGATGACCTTTAATAAGAGTAATATACTACTATACTAGATAGATTATATTATAGGTTCAGACACTAACTTTAACCTTAACTCTGGTTTGTGAACCAAGAAAGAGTGCACAACTGCATTACCATCTTTATCAGTACCTGGAATATACCTGAAGAGGGTTTCGGGGTTCAACGCCCCCGCAGCCCGGTCTGAGACTGGGCCTCGTGGTGGATCAGGGGCTGATCAACCAGGATGTTACTGCTGGCAGCACATAAACCGATGTATGAACCACAGCCCAGCTGATCAGGTATTGACTTTAGATGCCTGTCCAGTGCACTCTTGAAGACAGCCAAGGGTCTATTAGTAATTCCCCTTATGTATGATGGGAAGCAGTTGAACAGTCTTGGGCCCCTGACACTTATTGTGTTCTCTCTTAGTTTACTCGTGACACCCCTGCTTTTCATTGGGGAAATATTGCATTTCGTGCCGAGTCTTTTGCTTTCATAGGGAGTGATTTTCGTGTGCAAGTTTGGTACTAATCTCTCTAGGATTTTCCAAGTATATATTATCATGTATCTTTCTCGCCTACGCTCCAGGGAATACATACCAAGGGACTTCAACCGTTCCCAGTATTTTAGATACTTTATCGTACTTATGTGTGCCGTGAAAGTTCTCTGTACATTCTCCAGGTCAGCAGTTTTGCCAGCCTTGAAGGGGGCAATTAGTGTACAGCAGTATTACAGCCTAGAGAGAACAAGTGATTTGAAGAGAATCATAAGAAGCTTTGTGTCCCTAGTTTCGAAGGTTCTCATTATCCATCCTATATCATTTTTCTAGCATATTAGGTAGATACATTGTTATGGTCTTTGAAGGTGAGATCCTCTGACATTATCACTCCCAGGTCCTTCACATTAGTTTTTCGCTCTATTGTGTGGTTAGAATTTGATTTATACCCTGACAAAGTTTTAATTTTCATATCTGAGTAGTTGAAATTTCTCTTCATTGAACTTCATATTGCTTTCTGCGGACCATTTAAAGATTTGGTAGATATCCCCTTGGAGTCTTGCAGTGTCTTCGATGGAGGTCACTGTCATGGCAATTTGGGTGTCATCCGCAAAGGAAGACACGGAGCTATGACTTACATCTCTGTCTATGTTAGATATGAGGATGAGGAACAGGATGGGAGGGAGTACTGTGCCTTGTGGAACAGAACTTTTCAGCGTAGCTGCCTCAGACTTTACTCTGTTCACAATTACTTTGTGTTTTGTTTGTTAGGAAGTTATAGATCCATCTACTAGTTTTTCCTGTTATTCCTTTATCATGCATTTTGTGCGCTATTATACCGTATACCTGGAGAGGGTTTCGGGGGTCAACGCCCCAGCGGCCCGGTCTGTGACCAGGCCTCATGGTGCATCAGGGCCTGATCAACCAGGCTGTTACTGTTGGCCGCACGCAAACCGACGTACGGACCACAGCCCGGCTGGTCAGGTACTGACTTGAGGTGCCTGTCCATTGCCTTCTTGAAGACAGTCAGGGGTCTATTGGTAATCCCCCTTATGTATTCTGGGAGGCAGTTGAACAGTCTTGGGCCCCTGACACTTACTGTGTTTTCTCTTATCGTACTAGTGACACCCCTGCTTTTCATTGGGGGAATGTTGCATCGTCTGCCGAGCCTTTTGCTTTCATAGGGAGTTATTTTCGTGTGCAAGTTTGGTACTAATCACGCTAGGATTTTCCAAGTGTATATATAATCAAGTATCTCTCCCGCCTGTGTTCTAGGGAGTACAGGTTGAGGAACTTCAAGCATTCCCAGTAACTGAGGTGTTTATCGCAATTGTGTGTGCAGTGAAGGTTCTCTGTACATTTTCTAGGTCAGCAATTTCACTTGCCTTGAAAGGTGCTGTTAGTGTGTAGCAATATTCCAGCCTAGATAGAACAAGCAACCTGAAGAGAGCCATGGGCTTGGCATCCCTAGTTTTTAAGGTTATCATTATCTATCCTGTCCAGGTCGGGTTCAAACGAGAGACCAGTCGTCTTGCTCTGTTCTCTGTTCTGTCAAGAAATTGTACATTGCGGGGATCGGAAAATGTATTCAAAATGGGCAGGAGAGAGTACCTGTTACAAGCTAACCGGAGAGTACAAAAATAAGGCTGTTGAATAAGTTTTCTCAGTGGTTCCCCGTTATCTGTTGATACAGCAAAAACAGTCTTGTCGTTCCTCATTTCTGTACTTACTGTTGTTTGTGTGTGCTGTTTGCTGTGTGTTGTTAATGTGGCCCATTTGGCTAATTAAAATTAATTTAATATAACCTAAATATCTAAGTGGAGAAGTGAACTACTGTGAGCATGGTAAGGGAAGGTGGTGTATAAAACATACCACGGGCGGGGCTTGAACTCGTGGTCAGAGAGTCGTAAAACTCCAGATTGACGCGTTAGCTACTGGAGCAGCTGGCTACAATAAGATCCATCCAACTAGGTATGGTTTATTTGCAATCGTGTCATTACGCTTTCGTGAGCCAAGGTAGTGAATATCTTAGGGAAATGAAATCACAGAACGGGTGGGAGTTTGAACCCATGGAAAGTGAGTCGTAAAACTCACAGGCCAGTGTGCTAACCACTCGACTAGCTCGCTTTATTAAAGATTCATCTAACTAGGTATATTCTTGTACACTATGGGAAAGTTAGCATGGGCCCCACTATGTCCACAAATACCTTAAAGCTGAGGAGGAGCTGGGCTTTATGGTGAGCTGAGGCAGGATTACAAATTGTCTTAAGTATATATTGTGCAAAATAAAAATTAAACTTAGAGTTAATAATACATGTTGACCAGAGGAATGGAACATAGTGAGCTAATTCGGTATTGCTTCTACAGCGACTTAACTGACCAGGTATACCTGCCTCTTAACATTGAGGTCACCAGAGGTTATTTGCTCCATAATCATTACCACAGACAGGGCAAAAAAGTCATCCATAATATTAAACATGACTGGTTTCTGTGATGTGTGAACTTTGACACTCGACATTGGTTTTATCATATTAACTGCGGGAGTTTGCAGTGAGCATTACAAGTTGTCTCCCGCCCTGCCTCACCCAACACAACTCAGTGATATGTTTCAGTATTGTACGTAATACTTCCTAACTGATGGAATATTACAGAAAAAATACAGCCAGCTTTTCTTCTAAGTAATTAGCATATGAAGTTCGGTAGTAATACATTGTTGATGTATCCAGCTATGTAAAATGAAAAACATATCGAATGCTCCTTTCTCTAACACAACGCCCAGTACACTGACCGACGTCTTCTGCGTCACCCCCACCATCCTTCTCCAACACAACGCCCAGTGCACTGACCGACGTCTTCTGCGTCACCCCCACCATCCTTCTCCAACACAACGCCCAGTGCACTGACCGACGTCTTCTGCGTCACCCCCACCATCCTTCTCCAACACAACGCCCAGTGCACTGACCAACGTCTTCTGCGTCACCCCCACCATCCTTCTCCAACACAACGCCCAGTGCACTGACCGACGTCTTCTGCGTCACCCCCACCATCCTTCTCCAACACAACGCCCAGTGCACTGACCAACGTCTTCTGCGTCACCCCCACCATCCTTCTCCAACACAACGCCCAGTGCACTGACCGACGTCTTCTGCGTCACCCCCACCATCCTTCTTCAACACAACGCCCAGTGCACTGACCAACGTCTTCTGCGTCACCCCCACCATCCTTCTCTAACACAACGCCCAGTGCACTGACCAACGTCTTCTGCGTCACCCCCACCATCCTTCTCCAACACAACGCCCAGTGCACTGACCGACGTCTTCTGCGTCACCCCCACCATCCTTCTCCAACACAACGCCCAGTGCACTGACCAACGTCTTCTGCGTCACCCCCACCATCCTTCTCCAACACAACGCCCAGTGCACTGACCGACGTCTTCTGCGTCACCCCCACCATCCTTCTCCAACACAACGCCCAGTGCACTGACCAACGTCTTCTGCGTCACCCCCACCATCCTTCTCCAACACAACGCCCAGTGCACTGACCGACGTCTTCTGCGTCACCCCCACCATCCTTCTCCAACACAACGCCCAGTGCACTGACCAACGTCTTCTGCGTCACCCCCACCATCCTTCTCCAACACAACGCCCAGTGCACTGACCAACGTCTTCTGCGTCACCCCCACCATCCTTCTCCAACACAACGCCCAGTGCACTGACCAACGTCTTCTGCGTCACCCCCACCATCCTTCTCCAACACAACGCCCAGTGCACTGACCGACGGCTTCTGCGTCACCCCCACCATCCTTCTCCAACACAACGCCCAGTGCACTGACCAACGTCTTCTGCGTCACCCCCACCATCCTTCTCTAACACAACGCCCAGTGCACTGACCAACGTCTTCTGCGTCACCCCCACCAACCTTCTCCAACACAACGCCCAGTGCACTGACCGACGGCTTCTGCGTCACAGCCAGCATCCTTCTCCAACATAGTGCCCAGTGCACTGACCAACGTCTTCTGCGTCACCCCCACCAACCTTCCCAAGCACACTGAATTTCGACCCACACTTTCGTAATCACGAGGGTAGCAAAGATCAGTATGTAGATGTGTATAACATCAAGCTGTAGGGTGACAGGTGAGCGCCTCCCGTGGCATGTAACCTGCAAGATCCTTTTTCTTGTACAGGTGACAGATTGTCAAAATAAATGACAATATATCAACTTAATTTGAAGGGGTTGATGGGAAGACACATTCACTGTAGCTGTGGTGTGTGTCACGCCATATCACCTGTGCCACACACAACACAGCAGGTACTGTGCCACACACACCACAACAGGTACTGTGCCACACACAACACAGCAGGTACTGTGCCACACACAACACAGCAGGTACTGTGCCACACACACCACAACAGGTACTGTGCCACACACCACAGCAGGTACTGTGCCACACACAACACAGCAGGTACTGTGCCACACACCACAACAGGTACTGTGCCACACACAACACAGCAGGTACTGTGCCACACACAACACAGCAGGTACTGTGCCACACACAACACAGCAGGTACTGTGCCACACACACCACAACAGGTACTGTGCCACACACAACACAGCAGGTACTGTGCCACACACAACACAGCAGGTACTGTGCCACACACACCACAACAGGTACTGTGCCACACACCACAGCAGGTACTGTGCCACACACACCACAGCAGGTACTGTGCCACACACACCACAGCAGGTATTGTGCCACACACAACACAGCAGGTACTGTGCCACACACAACACAGCAGGTACTGTGCCACACACACCACAGCAGGTACTGTGCCACACACACCACAGCAGGTACTGTGCCACACACAACACAGCAGGTACTGTGCCACACACAACACAGCAGGTACTGTGCCACACACACCACAGCAGGTACTGTGCCACACACCACAGCAGGTACTGTGCCACACACACCACAGAAGGTACTGTGCCACACACACCACAGCAGGTATTGTGCCACACACAACACAGCAGGTACTGTGCCACACACAACACAGCAGGTATTGTGCCACACACAACACAGCAGGTACTGTGCCACACACACCACAGCAGGTACTGTGCCACACACACCACAGCAGGTACTGTGCCACACACAACACAGCAGGTACTGTGCCACACACAACACAGCAGGTACTGTGCCACACACAACACAGCAGGTACCGTGCCACACACAACACAGCAGGTACTGTGCCACACACAACACAGCAGGTACCGTGCCACACACAACACAGCAGGTACTGTGCCACACACAACACAGCAGGTACTGTGCCACACACAACACAGCAGGTACTGTGCCACACACAACACAGCAGGTATTGTGCCACACACAACACAGCAGGTACCGTGCCACACACAACACAGCAGGTACTGTGCCACACACAACACAGCAGGTACTGTGCCACACACAACACAGCAGGTACTGTGCCACACACAACACAGCAGGTACTGTGCCACACACAACACAGCAGGTACTGTGCCACACACAACACAGCAGGTACTGTGCCACACACAACACAGCAGGTACTGTGCCACACACAACACAGCAGGTACTGTGCCACACACAACACAGCAGGTACTGTGCCACACACAACACAGCAGGTACCGTGCCACACACAACACAGCAGGTACTGTGCCACACACAACACAGCAGGTACTGTGCCACACACAACACAGCAGGTACCGTGCCACACACAACACAGCAGGTACTGTGCCACACACAACACAGCAGGTACTGTGCCACACACACCACAGCAGGTACTGTGCCACACACAACACAGCAGGTACTGTGCCACACACAACACAGCAGGTACTGTGCCACACACAACACAGCAGGTACTGTGCCACACACAACACAGCAGGTACTGTGCCACACACACCACAGCAGGTACTGTGCCACACACAACACAGCAGGTACTGTGCCACACACAACACAGCAGGTACTGTGCCACACACAACACAGCAGGTACTGTGCCACACACAACACAGCAGGTACTGTGCCACACACAACACAGCAGGTACTGTGCCACACACACCACACCAGGTACTGTGCCACACACAACACAGCAGGTACTGTGCCACACACAACACAGCAGGTACTGTGCCACACACAACACAGCAGGTACTGTGCCACACACAACACAGCAGGTACTGTGCCACACACAACACAGCAGGTACTGTGCACAGCAGGTACTGTGCCACACACACACAGCAGGTACTGTGCCACACACAACACAGCAGGTACTGTGCCACACAGCACAGCAGGTACTGTGCCACACACAACACAGCAGGTACTGTGCCACACACAACACAGCAGGTACTGTGCCACACACAGCACAGCAGGTACTGTGCCACACACAACACAGCAGGTACTGTGCCACACACAACACAGCAGGTACTGTGCCACACACAGCACAGCAGGTACTGTGCCACACACAACACAGCAGGTACTGTGCCACACACAACACAGCAGGTACTGTGCCACACACAGCACAGCAGGTACTGTGCCACACACAACACAGCAGGTACTGTGCCACACACAACACAGCAGGTACTGTGCCACACACAACACAGCAGGTACTGTGCCACACACAACACAGCAGGTACTGTGCCACACACAACACAGCAGGTACTGTGCCACACACAACACAGCAGGTACTGTGCCACACACAACACAGCAGGTACTGTGCCACACACAGCACAGCAGGTACTGTGCCACACACAACACAGCAGGTACTGTGCCACACACAACACAGCAGGTACTGTGCCACACACAGCACAGCAGGTACTGTGCCACACACAACACAGCAGGTACTGTGCCACACACAACACAGCAGGTACTGTGCCACACACAGCACAGCAGGTACTGTGCCACACACAACACAGCAGGTACTGTGCCACACACAACACAGCAGGTACTGTACCACACACAACACAGCAGGTACTGTGCCACACACAACACAGCAGGTACTGTGCCACACACAACACAGAAGGTACTGTGCCACACACACCACAGCAGGTACTGTGCCACACACAACACAGCAGGTACTGTGCCACACACAGCACAGCAGGTACTGTGCCACACACAACACAGCAGGTACTGTGCCACACACAACACAGCAGGTACTGTGCCACACACACACAGCAGGTACTGTGCCACACACAACACAGCAGGTACTGTGCCACACACAACACAGCAGGTACTGTGCCACACACAACACAGCAGGTACTGTGCCACACACAACACAGCAGGTACTGTGCCACACACAACACAGCAGGTACTGTGCCACACACAACACAGCAGGTACTGTGCCACACACAACACAGCAGGTACTGTGCCACACACAACACAGCAGGTACTGTGCCACACACAACACAGCAGGTACTGTGCCACACACAACACAGCAGGTACTGTGCCACACACAACACAGCAGGTACTGTGCCACACACAACACAGCAGGTACTGTGCCACACACAACACAGCAGGTACTGTGCCACACAACACAGCAGGTACTGTGCCACACACAACACAGCAGGTACTGTGCCACACACAACACAGCAGGTACTGTGCCACACACAACACAACAGATACTGTGCCACACACAACACAGCAGGTACTGTGCCACACACAACACAGCAGGTACTGTGCCACACACAACACAGCAGGTACTGTGCCACACACAACACAGCAGGTACTGTGCCACACACACCACAACAGGTACTGTGCCACACACAACACAGCAGGTACTGTGCCACACACAACACAGCAGGTACTGTGCCACACACACCACAACAGGTACTGTGCCACACACCACAGCAGGTACTGTGCCACACACACCACAGCAGGTACTGTGCCACACACACCACAGCAGGTATTGTGCCACACACAACACAGCAGGTACTGTGCCACACACAACACAGCAGGTACTGTGCCACACACACCACAGCAGGTACTGTGCCACACACACCACAGCAGGTACTGTGCCACACACAACACAGCAGGTACTGTGCCACACACAACACAGCAGGTACTGTGCCACACACACCACAGCAGGTACTGTGCCACACACCACAGCAGGTACTGTGCCACACACACCACAGAAGGTACTGTGCCACACACACCACAGCAGGTATTGTGCCACACACAACACAGCAGGTACTGTGCCACACACAACACAGCAGGTATTGTGCCACACACAACACAGCAGGTACTGTGCCACACACACCACAGCAGGTACTGTGCCACACACACCACAGCAGGTACTGTGCCACACACAACACAGCAGGTACTGTGCCACACACAACACAGCAGGTACTGTGCCACACACAACACAGCAGGTACCGTGCCACACACAACACAGCAGGTACTGTGCCACACACAACACAGCAGGTACCGTGCCACACACAACACAGCAGGTACTGTGCCACACACAACACAGCAGGTACTGTGCCACACACAACACAGCAGGTACTGTGCCACACACAACACAGCAGGTATTGTGCCACACACAACACAGCAGGTACCGTGCCACACACAACACAGCAGGTACTGTGCCACACACAACACAGCAGGTACTGTGCCACACACAACACAGCAGGTACTGTGCCACACACAACACAGCAGGTACTGTGCCACACACAACACAGCAGGTACTGTGCCACACACAACACAGCAGGTACTGTGCCACACACAACACAGCAGGTACTGTGCCACACACAACACAGCAGGTACTGTGCCACACACAACACAGCAGGTACTGTGCCACACACAACACAGCAGGTACCGTGCCACACACAACACAGCAGGTACTGTGCCACACACAACACAGCAGGTACTGTGCCACACACAACACAGCAGGTACCGTGCCACACACAACACAGCAGGTACTGTGCCACACACAACACAGCAGGTACTGTGCCACACACACCACAGCAGGTACTGTGCCACACACAACACAGCAGGTACTGTGCCACACACAACACAGCAGGTACTGTGCCACACACAACACAGCAGGTACTGTGCCACACACAACACAGCAGGTACTGTGCCACACACACCACAGCAGGTACTGTGCCACACACAACACAGCAGGTACTGTGCCACACACAACACAGCAGGTACTGTGCCACACACAACACAGCAGGTACTGTGCCACACACAACACAGCAGGTACTGTGCCACACACAACACAGCAGGTACTGTGCCACACACACCACACCAGGTACTGTGCCACACACAACACAGCAGGTACTGTGCCACACACAACACAGCAGGTACTGTGCCACACACAACACAGCAGGTACTGTGCCACACACAACACAGCAGGTACTGTGCCACACACAACACAGCAGGTACTGTGCCACACACAGCACAGCAGGTACTGTGCCACACACACCACAGCAGGTACTGTGCCACACACAACACAGCAGGTACTGTGCCACACATAGCACAGCAGGTACTGTGCCACACACAACACAGCAGGTACTGTGCCACACACAACACAGCAGGTACTGTGCCACACACAGCACAGCAGGTACTGTGCCACACACAACACAGCAGGTACTGTGCCACACACAACACAGCAGGTACTGTGCCACACACAGCACAGCAGGTACTGTGCCACACACAACACAGCAGGTACTGTGCCACACACAACACAGCAGGTACTGTGCCACACACAACACAGCAGGTACTGTGCCACACACAACACAGCAGGTACTGTGCCACACACAACACAGCAGGTACTGTGCCACACACACCACAGCAGGTACTGTGCCACACACAACACAGCAGGTACTGTGCCACACACAGCACAGCAGGTACTGTGCCACACACAACACAGCAGGTACTGTGCCACACACAACACAGCAGGTACTGTGCCACACACAGCACAGCAGGTACTGTGCCACACACAACACAGCAGGTACTGTGCCACACACAACACAGCAGGTACTGTGCCACACACAGCACAGCAGGTACTGTGCCACACACAACACAGCAGGTACTGTGCCACACACAACACAGCAGGTACTGTACCACACACAACACAGCAGGTACTGTGCCACACACAACACAGCAGGTACTGTGCCACACACAACACAGAAGGTACTGTGCCACACACACCACAGCAGGTACTGTGCCACACACAACACAGCAGGTACTGTGCCACACACAGCACAGCAGGTACTGTGCCACACACAACACAGCAGGTACTGTGCCACACACAACACAGCAGGTACTGTGCCACACACAGCACAGCAGGTACTGTGCCACACACAACACAGCAGGTACTGTGCCACACACAACACAGCAGGTACTGTGCCACACACAGCACAGCAGGTACTGTGCCACACACAACACAGCAGGTACTGTGCCACACACAACACAGCAGGTACTGTGCCACACACAACACAGCAGGTACTGTGCCACACACAACACAGCAGGTACTGTGCCACACACAACACAGCAGGTACTGTGCCACACACAACACAGCAGGTACTGTGCCACACACAACACAGCAGGTACTGTGCCACACACAACACAGCAGGTACTGTGCCACACACAACACAGCAGGTACTGTGCCACACACAACACAGCAGGTACTGTGCCACACAACACAGCAGGTACTGTGCCACACACAACACAGCAGGTACTGTGCCACACACAACACAGCAGGTACTGTGCCACACACAACACAACAGATACTGTGCCACACACAACACAGCAGGTACTGTGCCACACACAACACAGCAGGTACTGTGCCACACACAACACAGCAGGTACTGTGCCACACACAACACAACAATGTCTCAAGAATGTACTCAACTTATAGTAAGATTCTGAGCGATATATTCAGACAGTAAGAATATTTCTCAAATCTTTATTAATTATTCACTTTATTTCGTCATGTTTAAGTCGTGAAGGATAAAAAAAAAATATTAGTAATTTTCTTTACATTTTCTTCAGTTTTCTTTGAAACTTTACAAGAAAAGGTACAAGTTAGTGAGTGCGGTGTAGCCGTGACGGTTCCACACCTGAGCTCCGAGGTTCCAGTCCCCTGGTCACTCAGCAATAATTGGAAGCCAGGATGTAAATTAGTTGAGGAATGGTGCTCCCGGGCCAGTGTCTGGATGGGTACAGTGTATGCAATGATCAGAGGTAAGAAACGACTGTCAGTCTGCTGACACGCTGGAGCTGACACTCCAGTGACTGGTAGAACAGTGACCTCTGACTGTAGATGATCAACTGGTATTATTACTGAGACTAATTGGCAGAAAAGCTCCTCCTATCATGCCTTTATGTAATGTCTACGAACCATGATATTGTTGCACACTGCTTGTCTCCTCTTCATTACCTTTTCTCTTTATTTTCTCTCTCCTTTCACCCCCCCCCCGACTATCCTCTCTGTCTCTCTCTTTTTTTTTTACACAGGGTTTGACAAGGTTAGGTTAAGGATCCCTAACTTTATTGACAAGCTATGAGCTGTTACCTACATCAGCTCATTTGAAAGCGTTTTTATTGTTATGCTCTCTCTCTCTCTCTCTCTCTCTCTCTCTCTCTCTCTCTCTCTCTCTCTCTCTCTCTCTCTCTCTCTCTCTCTCTCTCTCTCTCTCTCTCTCTCTCTCTCTCTCTCTCTCTCTCTCCAAGGTTTTACAAGGATAGGTTAAGGGTTCCTAACTTCATTTACAGCTAAGAGCTGTTTCTCTCTTTATCTCTCGTGTTTATTTATATATTTCTCACTTCTCTTCTATTCAGTTATCATTATCCCCACTTACCCACTCTCCCCTCCCCATCCCTCTCAATCCCCACCACATTCGTGACCAACACTTGTCAAACAGCACAATAATTATAGTCAACACACCTGGGCAGGGACACACGCACACGTTCAGTTAAATCGGTGGAACTAAGAGGTCAGCCATTTGTTTGCACTAGCGTGAGTCTTACAGCCGCCACCCACACACGTTCAGGCCAGTTCCTAAAAGCCTTTTAAAGTGTCCTGTATTAGTCGTGGATTTGTGTGTGTGGCGTCCTGTCATTGTTCGCATATCGTGTTTGTCTTCTTTAGTCTGGGAGCTCTGTTAAGTGCAGCTAGACATGCGCCTCACTTAGTGCAACTGTTAATTTTAGAATACTATCGTGCATATATTTTTTTACCCTCATTCCTGCCACACTCCATCATCCCCCCCTCTCTCTCTCTCTCTCTCTCTCTCTCTCTCTCTCTCTCTCTCTCTCTCTCTCTCTCTCTCTCTCTCTCTAACAAACAAAGATCTATATACAATATTGATAAGCAATACACGGTAAATTACTGCCAAAATAATTCAATACCACAAAGATAATGTAGTATCAATATAATATTACCAGGTAATATAAATACCACAATGATAATACCAAAAGATAATATACCACCAGGTAATGTAATGCCACAAAGGTAATATATATTATTATTATTATTTATTATCACACTGGCCGATTCCCACCAAGGCAGGGTGGCCCGAAAAAGAAAAACTTTCACCATCATTCACTCCATCACTGTCTTGCCAGAAGGGTGCTTTACACTACAGTTTTTAAACTGCAACATTAACACCCCTCCTTCAGAGTGCAGGCACTGTACTTCCCATCTCCAGGACTCAAGTCCGGCCTGCCGGTTTCCCTGAATCCCTTCATAAATGTTACTTTGCTCACACTCCAACAGCACGTCAAGTGTTAAAAACCATTTGTGTCCATTCACTCCTATCAAACACGTTCACGCATGCCTGCTGGAAGTCCAAGCCCCTCGCACACAAAACCTCCTTTACCCCCTCCCTGCCAAGATACTGTAATTCCATCAACATAATACCAAGTAGATAACAAACCATTAAGACAACAATACCACATATATAACATAATACCACCTAAATAACATACTAATATAGCATAATACCACCAAGATAAAATAACAAGATAACACAATACCATCAAGATAGCATAAAACAAAGATAATATATACCACCAAGATAACATATACCACCAAGATAACATATACCACCAAGATAACATAATACCATCACGATAAGATTCCAAGAAATAAGACTACCAAGATAACATAATACAATCTATATAACACATATTAAAATAACAATACCATCTATATAACATACATTAAGATAATAATACCACCTAGATAACATACCAAAATAACACAGTGCCACCATGATAACATAATACCACCTAAATAACCTACCACCAAGATAATACCATCAGAATAATAATGCCACTAACCTAACATAATACCATCAGGGTAACAATACCACTAAGATAACATACCACTATGATAACAATATAACTAAGTTAACAGAAGACCACAAAAATGACAGAACGTGATATCTAGCACATATCCATCACAACCTGGTTGAAAGTAGTGATGAAATTTCCTCTAACAAACATCTACACCTACTTTAGAATTGTTTCTGATATCTGCTGATAACAGGATAAAGTTCTGATTAAGGATGTTGATGCAGTGTTTGCTTATTGTGCGCGTGGCTCCCTTGCTTTTCACTGGAAGTATTTTACACTTTACACTTCCATCTCGCTCCAGTATGTTGTTATGGCAGTGTGCAGATTCAGGACTAAGCCCTCAATTACCTTCCACGTATATATTTAAACGCATTACATATTCTTACTTCTTCCATTACAAAGGATTCTTCAGTCCGAATCACAATTACAGACCTGTATCCAGGTCACAGTAAGATTGTTGTCACTACGTTTTACATCCTCCAGGTAGGCAGGTCAAGGGTGAGCATCATCACTTACTACACACTTAAAATATGTTCTGGAAAGTGAAACATTAAACAGAAACACTACTAAATATAGATTATTACATTAGGGAATATATGTACTTACATATGCTAAGAAATGTATAGTACTTACGAGTGAAACAAATCCAGCATTCTCCCTCACTTCTCAAATACTTAGACACTATTGTGGCTTTACCACTTGCTAGAATTCTACACTCTATATACATATACATATATATATATATATATATATATATATATATATATATATATATATATATATATATATATATATATATATATATATATATATATATATATATATATATATATATATATATGTGTGTGTGTGTGTGTGTGTATGTGTGTGTGTGTGTGTGTGTACTCACCTAGTTGTACTCACCTAGTTGAGGTTGCAGGGGTCGAGTCCGAGCTCCTGGCCCCGCCTCTTCACTGATCACTACTAGGTCACTCTCCCTGAGCCGTGAGCTTTATCATACCTCTGCTTAAAGCTATGTATGGATCCTGCATCCACTACATCGCTTCCCAAACTATTCCACTTACTGACTACTCTGTGGCGGAAGAAATACTTCCTAACATCCCTGTGATTCATCTGTGTCTTCAGCTTCCAACTGTGTCCCCTTGTTACTGTGTCCAATCTCTGGAACATCCTGTCTTTGTCCACCTTGTCAATTCCTCTCAGTATTTTGTATGTCGTTATCATGTCCCCCCTATCTCTCCTGTCCTCCAGTGTCGTCAGGTTGATTTCCCTTAACCTCTCCTCGTAGGACATACCTCTTAGCTCTGGGACTAGTCTTGTTGCAAACCTTTGCACTTTCTCTAGTTTCTTCACGTGCTTGGCTAGGTGGGTTTCAAACTGGTGCCGCATACTCCAATATGGGCCTAACGTACACGGTGTACAGGGTCCTGAATGATTCCTTATTAAGATGTCGGAATGCTGTTCTGAGGTTTGCTAGGCGCCCATATGCTGCAGCAGTTATTTGGTTGATGTGCGCTTCAGGAGATGTGCCTGGTGTTATACTCACCCCAAGATCTTTTTCCTTGAGTGAGGTTTGTAGTCTCTGGCCCCCTAGACTGTACTCCGTCTGCGGTTTTCTTTGCCCTTCCCCAATCTTCATGACTTTGCACTTGGTGGGATTGAACTCCAGGAGCCAATTGCTGGACCAGGTCTGCAGCCTGTCCAGATCCCTTTGTAGTTCTGCCTGGTCTTCGATCGAGTGAATTCTTCTCATCAACTTCACGTCATCTGCAAACAGGGACACCTCAGAGTCTATTCCTTCCGTCATGTCGTTCACAAATACCAGAAACAGCACTGGTCCTAGGACTGACCCCTGCGGGACCCCGCTGGTCACAGGTGCCCACTCTGACACCTCGCCACGTACCATGACTCGCTGCTGTCTTCCTGACAAGTATTCCCTGATCCATTGTAGTGCCTTCCCTGTTATCCCTGCTTGGTCCTCCAGTTTTTGCACCAATCTCTTGTGTGGAACTGTGTCAAACGCCTTCTTGCAGTCCAAGAAAATGCAATCCACCCACCCCTCTCCCTCTTGTCTTACTGCTGTCACCATGTCATAGAACTCCAGTAGGTTTGTGACACAGGATTTCCCGTCCCTGAAGCCATGTTGGCTGCTGTTGATGAGATCGTTCCTTTCTAGGTGTTCCACCACTCTTCTTCTGATAATCTTCTCCATGATTTTGCATACTATACATGTCAGTGACACTGGTCTGTAGTTTAATGCTTCATGTCTGTCTCCTTTTTTAATGATTGGGACTACATTTGCTGTCTTCCATGCCTCAGGCAATCTCCCTGTTTCGATAGATGTATTGAATATTGTTGTTAGGGGTACACATAGCGCCTCTGCTCCCTCTCTCAATACCCATGGGGAGATGTTATCTGGCCCCATTGCCTTTGAGGTATCTAGCTCACTCAGAAGCCTCTTCACTTCTTCCTCGGTTGTGTGCACTGTCCAGCACTTGGTGGTGTGCCCCACCTCTCCGTCTTTCTGGAGTCCCTTCTGTCTCCTCTGTGAACACTTCTTTGAATCTCTTGTTGAGTTCTTCACATACTTGACGGTCATTTCTTGTTGTCTCTCCTCCTTCCTTCCTTAGCCTGATTACCTGGTCCTTGACTGTTGTTTTCCTCCTGATGTGGCTGTACAACAGTTTCGGGTCAGATTTGACTTTCGCTGCTATGTCATTTTCATATTGTCTTTGGGCCTCCCTTCTTATCTGTGCATATTCGTTTCTGGATCTACGACTGTTCTCCTTATTCTCCTGGGTCCTTTGCCTTCTATATTTCTTCCATTCCCTAGCACACTTGGTTTTTGCCTCCCTGCACCTTTGGGTAAATCATGGGCTCATCCTGGCTTTTTCATTATTCCTGTTACCCTTGGGTACAAACCTCTCCTCAGCCTCCTTGCATTTTGTTACTACATATTCCATCATCTCATTAACTGGCTTCCCTGCCATTTCTCTGTCCCACTGAACCCCGTTCAGGTAGTTCCTCATTCCTGTGTAGTCCCCTTTCTTGTAGTTTGGCTTCATTCGTCCTGGCCTTCCTGCTTCTCCCTCCACTTGTAGCTCTACTGTGTATTCGAAGCTTAAAACCACATGGTCACTGGCCCCAAGGGGTCTTTCATACGTGATGTCCTCGATATCTGCACTACTCAAGGTGAATACTAAGTCCAGCCTTGCTGGTTCATCCTCTCCTCTCTCTCTTGTAGTGTCCCTTACGTGTTGGCACATGAAGTTTTCCAGTACCACCTCCATCATCTTAGCCCTCCATGTATCTTGGCCCCCATGTGGGTCCAAGTTCTCCCAATCGATCTCCTTGTGATTAAAGTCACCCATGATCAGGAGCTTTGCCCTGCATGCATGAGCTCTTCTGGCCACTCTAGCCAGTGTGTCAACCATCGCTCTATTGCTCTCGTCGTACTCTTGCCTTGGCCTCCTGCTGTTCTGTGGTGGGTTATACATCACTGCTATTACCACCTTGGGACCTCCAGAGTGAAGTGTTCCCGCTATGTAATCACTTTCTTCTCCGCTGTCTCCTCTCTCCAGCTCATCAAAATTCCAGCGATTTTTGATCAGCAACGCCACTCCTCCACCCCCCCTGTTCCCCCTGTCTTTCCTCAGGATTTGGTATCCCGTTGGAAAGATGGCATCTGTTATCATACCTGTAAGCTTGGTTTCTGTGAGAGCTATGATGTCCGGTGATGCTTCTTTGACTCTTTCATGCCACTCCTCCCACTTATTTGTTATTCCATCAGCGTTTGTGTACCATACCTTCAGTTTCCTTTCCAACACTGTGGTTTTGTGTGTGTGTGTGTGTGTGTGTGTGTGTGTGTGTGTGTGTGTGTGTGTGTGTGTGTGTGTGTGTGTGTGTGTGTGTGTGTGTGTGTGTGTGTGTGTGTGTGTGTCTGTGTGTGTGTCTGTGTGTCTGTGTGTCTGTGTGTCTGTGTTTGTGTGTGTGTGGTGTCGAATAGGTAAAGCTGATCAATCAGTAAGAACTCATTTAAAATCAAGTCCTTTCTAAAATTTTCTCTTATACGTTTAAAGATATATTTTTTTCATTTATGTTAATGTAAAAATTAATAATTTTGTACCAAAAGAACCTTACAAAACTTACCTAATCTTATTATAACATATTATTTAATTTAGCTTAATCCAACTAAATATATTTGAGATAAGTTTACAATAATTTAATAAACAACCACAATGAAATATATTTTCTTCGTTAGGTTCAGAATGATTTTTGCGTAATTACTGCATACGCAAATTTCAGCTTGCCTTATTCGGCAAGAAAAGCGTTGCTATTTAAGCTATTCGACACGACATATATACTATATACATGATACACACACATATATACACACACACACACACACATATTACCATGTAATACACATATACCATGACTTACGTCAAACCAGCGTTGGTGTACAGCATTATATTGCAGTCGCACGTAGCCTGCACGTAGCCCGCTCGTAGCCTGCACCTAGCCTGCACGTATCCTGCACGTAGCCCGCACGTAGCCTGCACCTAGCCTGCACGTAGCCCACACCTGGAATGCAAACAGTTTGTGATTTGACATGAACAAATTGCAATAAAAAATAATTTGCATTGAAATTAACTCACAACGAAAAAGATTTTTTCAACGCACCGGTCGTATCCCACCGAGGCAGGGTGATCTAAAAAGAAAAACGAATATATGCGGTGGAACACCCATTCTTATTTTTAAAGGAATATTTTAGGTTAAAGTAACAGTTACATCCATCAACGATGTTTATGTAGTTTACTCTTACTGTATTCTTGTACGCTCGATATTTGTGTCTTGTTTGTATGAGCGTCGAGTGATGCCACTGGTCAAAGATTTGAGGTGTTCGAACTGTGTAATCTGCAAGGAACCTTTGGTGAACTGTCAACTGTGTTAAGTTGAAAAAAGGAAAGCAATGAAATAGAGTGAGCAAGTGAAGTACGAGAAGTCAGAAATTGTATCAGTCGTTACTTGAAAAGATGACAGCCATTTTGATACCGCTGTGAATGCTGTAATTGTAGCGACAGCGTTCAGCGTTCTCATTTTGGACTCTGACGTGACTGACACCGCAAAAGTCGTTCCACTTTCAGAAAAAGACATCGACGAAGATCTCATCATGGCAAACAGTTGCATAATGAACTTATAACTGGTGAACTTCAGCAGCAGAAGTCTGTTGAGAGGTATCTTCGACGAGGTCCAACAAAAGCTGGATGACTGAGGTATGTGATCCTAGTGATGGACGTTGCTGCTTCCAATATATATCTACATATAGGCTGAAGTAGGTCGAATAACCTGTACGAGTAGCAAGACAGCCTACCACCACCTGTAAGACACCACAGTAACCCAGGCACTATTGTAACACCGCCATCACCACCTGCAACACATCACAAGTAACTCAGGCAGCAGTGTAACACCACCACCTGCAGGTTAACACAGGTAACCCAGGCAGTAGTGTGTACTCACCTAATTGTGGTTGCAGGGGTCGATTCACAGCTCTTGGCCCTGCCTCTTCACTGATCGCTACTAGGTCCACTCTCTCCCTGCTCCATGAGCTTCATCATATCTCTTAACTCTTTATATGGATCCTGCCTCCACTACATCACTCTCTAGATTGTTCCACTTCCTGGTAACTCTATGACTGAAGAAGTACTTCCTAACATCCCTGTGACTCATCTGAGTTTTCAACTTCCAGCTGTGACTCCTCGCTGCTGTGTGCCATCTCGGAAACATTCTGTCCCTATTCATCTTGCCAATTCCTCTCAGTATTTTATATATTTCATCATGTCCTCCTTATCTCTTCTGTCCTCCAGTGTTGTCAGTTTGAGTTCCCTAATCTTTCCTCGTAGGACAAACCCCTCAGGTCTAGTCGTGTTGCAAACCTTTGCACCTTCTTCAATTTCTTGACGTGTTTGATTAGGTGTGGGTGCTGCATACTCCAATATGGGTCTGAGGTACAGGGTCGTTAATGATTCCTTACTTAGATGTCGAAACGCTATTCTCAGGTATGCCAGACGCCCGTATGCTGCAGCAGTTATTTGGCTGAAATACTTCTCAGGATATGTGCTCGGTATGATGCTCACCCCAAGATCCTGTGTGTGTGTACTCACCTATTTGTACTCACCTATTATGGTTGCATGGGTCGAAACTCAGCTCCTGGCCCCGCCTCTTCACTGACCGCTACTGGGTCCTCCCTCTCCCTGCTCCATGAGCTTTATCATACCTCGTCTTAAAACTATGTATGGTACCTGCCTCCACTACATCACTTCCCAGACTATTCCACTTCCTAACAACTATGTGTGTGTGTGTGTGTGTGTGTGTGTGTGTGTGTGTGTGTGTGTGTAGCACCAGGTCACACAGTAGACCCAGGCAGTAGCCTGTATGAATAACAAAGAAGGATTGTGAACCTGTCTTGCTCTGGACTGACCCTCTCCAACCCACGACCAACCTATTGAAATGTTAATTAATTGTCTGTATAACATACCTGCATGTCACCTTCCCGTGTGGACTCACAGTTCAACATTCCTACAAGGTTCGTTGTGTGTTGAGAAGAGATTGCCAGCCAGGTTTAAAAACTATCATTGTGTTTATAATTAGAGTGTGGTGTGTGAGAGTATGCGGCTGAGCTGTGGGTCGGGGTATACTGCCTGGTTATACTTCACGCTGTCCTGGGACAATAGAAAACGTGATGTCAGCCCTGGTGAATGGATGTCCAGGGGTTAAATGAATGTGGCTCCTGTTGCCTGAATACTCGATAAGGGCTTTTGATCCAAGGAACTGCAGTTACTCTTCCTTGGAAAAAGCCTGGTGAAACCCGTTTCCCAGTAGCTGCACGACCCCTGCGGATTTAGCGCTTCCCCTTCAATGTTATAACCAGAAACTAAGCGCTAAACCCACAACAGTCATACAACGCCGTCCTCTCCAATAAATAAATAATATTCTCAATGTATTTTGTCTTTAAATGAAGTTCACATAAAATATAGAATACGTATAGTGGATGGCGGAAGAAAATATTCAAACAGCTCCGGGTACGTTTATTGTCTTCTCTGAGGATGAAGGTCCCAGTAAAGTTCTCCAATTGGACTGGGGACCCTCATCATATATATATATATATATATATATATATATATATATATATATATATATATATATATATATATATATATATATATATATATATATATATATATATATATATATATATATATATATATATATATATACATGCCAAACAACCACTATGAAAAATAGCGAAATTCCAAGCGCTTTTGTAACACCACCTACGACTGCTGCACCTCTCCTGCCTACAGTATATAAGCCACTTCATCACACATATGCTGTATATTTTTCAAGAGTGATGGACTGACTACATCGACTCAAGGCTGAGGGACTGATTACCTCAAACTCCTCCAGTTCTTCACCATTCTCCTTTGTATGGACTGATGAAACCACTGTGTGGCGAAACGTTTCCTCATTAAAGATACCCAAGTGTTGCACATGTGTCTAATTTATCAGAGGTTAAATAAAGTTAATGTCTTATGTGTCTGTAACACCTATGTGACCTCAAGGTCATTGTTAACAATTTATGTGTTATGTTAACAAAGATAGCATACAACTTACTTTCTTATTTACTTACATAAAACTTTCTTATTTACTTACATAAAACTTTCTTATTTACTTACATAAAACTTTCTTATTTACTTACATAAAACTTTCTTATTTACTTACATAAAACTTTCTTATTTACTTATATAAAACTTTCTTATTTACTTACATAAAACTTTCTTATTTACTTACATAAAACTTTCTTATTTACTTACATAAAACTTTCTTATTTACTTATATAAAACTTTCTTATTTACTTACATAAAACTTTCTTATTTACTTACATAAAACTTACTTATTTACTTACATAAAACTTTCTTATTTACTTATATAAAACTTTCTTATTTACTTACATAAAACTTTCTTATTTACTTACATAAAACTTTCTTATTTACTTACATAAAACTTTCTTATTTACTTACATAAAACTTTCTTATTTACTTATATAAAACTTTCTTATTTACTTACATAAAACTTTCTTATTTACTTACATAAAACTTTCTTATTTACTTACATAAAACTTTCTTATTTACTTATATAAAACTTTCTTATTTACTTACATAAAACTTTCTTATTTACTTACATAAAACTTACTTATTTACTTACATAAAACTTTCTTATTTACTTATATAAAACTTTCTTATTTACTTACATAAAACTTTCTTATTTACTTACATAAAACTTTCTTATTTACTTACATAAAACTTTCTTATTTACTTACATAAAACTTTCTTATTTACTTACATAAAACTTTCTTATTTACTTATATAAAACTTTCTTATTTACTTACATAAAACTTTCTTATTTACTTACATAAAACTTACTTATTTACTTACATAAAAGTTTCTTATTTACTTATATAAAACTTTCTTATTTACTTACATAAAACTTTCTTATTTACTTACATAAAACTTTCTTATTTACTTACATAAAACTTTCTTATTTACTTACATAAAACTTTCTTATTTACTTACATAAAACTTTCTTATTTACTTACATAAAACTTTCTTATTTACTTACATAAAACTTACTTATTTACTTAATGTACTTACTTTCTTAAAAGTTAAATAACAGAACAAAATAACAAACAAAGGCACAATACCGTGACTGGAACGATACACAAATAACCCGCACATATAAGAGAGGAGTTTACGACGACGTTTCGGTCCGACTTGGACCATTTACAAAGTCACAAAAGTCTCATTTTCATAAAAAACTTTTTGGATCAACGTTAGCCAAAGTAGGTCCCAGTTTGCTTTTTTGATTATTATTATTATTATAATCAAGGGGGAAGCGCTAAACCCGGAGGGTTATACAGCGCCTGGGGGGGTGGGGGATGTGGAAGGCATTCAGGCTTAATTCGGGGAACTGGAGCACAGATCCAATTCCCTAAATCAAGAGCCCCTCACCAACATCAAGGAACCTTCCTTGAGGGGTGTTTTTTTTTTTTTTTTTTGAGAAAACTGGAACAATTTTGAAATACAACTTTTCACGCGATGACTTCTGAGTGTCGCGTCTGATTATCTTCAACCCTGGATAATGCAACTTCTGAGTGTCGCGTCTGATTATCTTCAACCCTGGATAATGCAACTTCTGAGTGTCACGTCTGATTATCTTCAACCCTGGATAATGCAACTTCTGAGTGTCGCGTCTGATTATCTTCAACCCTGGATAATGCAACTTCTGAGTGTCGTGTCTGATTATCTTCAACCCTGGATAATGCAACTTCTGAGTGTCACGTCTGATTATCTTCAACCCTGGATAATGCAACTTCTGAGTGTCGCGTCTGATTATCTTCAACCCTGGATAATGCAACTTCTGAGTGTCGCGTCTGATTATCTTCAACCCTGGATAATGCAACTTCTGAGTGTCGCGTCTGATTATCTTCAACCCTGGATAATGCAACTTCTGAGTGGCTTTAAGTTTAATGTGTTGGTGTATTTTAAAATGGTGTATTTTGGTGGTTTACGCGCTGGCCTGGATTTTTACGACTCGTTTGCCGTGAATTCGATCCCCATCCGTTCCGTGGTTTGCTATCGTGTCATTGCGATTTTGGGAGTCTCTGGAATTGGATTGTGCATGTCTTAATTTATCATTTTTATTGAAGAAATTAGAGTATCACTTTCCGGATGAAGACTTGTGAATTCCTCTTCTGATTCCCTTCAAATCATCAACACAAATATTTAACCTCGTTATCACCATATGCCGCACTCTGCACTGTTTCATTCGCATGGACTAAGACACAGGGGACTGGGTTATGGAATACAGGGATACGTTTCTTGGATCGCACAGTTACCTGGAGGTTACCTGGAGGTTATTCCGGGGATCAACGGCCCCGCGGCCCGGTCCACGACCAGGCCTCCCGATGGATCAGGGCCTGATCAACTAGGCTGTTACTGCTGGCCGCACGCAGTCCGACGTACGAGCCACAGCCCGGCTGATCCGGCACTGACTTTAGGTATCTGTCCAGCTCTCTCTTGAAGGCAGCCAGGGGTTTATTGGCAATTCCCCTAATGCTTGATGGGAGGCTGTTGAACAGTTTTGGGCCCCGGACACTTATGGTGTTTTCTCTTGTGTACCAATGGCGCCCCTACTTTTTATTGGCGGCATTTTGCATCGCCTGCCCAGTCTTTTACTTTCGTAGGGAGTGATTTCTGTGTGCAGATTTGGGACCATTCCTTCCAAGATTTTCCAAGTGTAGATTATGATATATCTCTCCCTCCTGCGTTCCAATGAGTACAAGTCAAGTGCTTCCAAGCGTTCCCAGTAGTTAAGGTGCTTGACAGAACTTATACGTGCAGTAAAGGATCTCTGTACACTCTCCAGATCTGCGATTTCACCTGCTTTGTATGGAGATGTTAATGTACAGCAGTATTCCAGCCTAGAGAGAACAAGTGATTTGAAAAGGATCATCATGGGCTTGGCATCTCTCGTTTTGAAAGTTCTCATTATCCATCCTATCATTTTCTTTGCACGTGCGATCGTGGCACTGTTGTGATCCTTGAAAGTGAGATCCTCAGACATTACTACTCCCAGGTCAGTGACTAAGATATATCTAGTTATATTCACTGTTCACAAATAAGCTGGCTATGACAACTGAATAATGGCGAATGTTTAGAGGGGCAGGAAGTACCCCTCCATGATCTGTGAATTCCATTCTCACAGCACGGAATTCGCCCAGGTAAACCAGCTGTGGAGATTCCGGTCTCACTTTTCGGGGTATATTTCCGTGGTATGTAGCGAGCCACTCGCTCAGGCGGGTAGACAGGTGAGTAGACATGCGGACAGACAGGAGGGTAGATAGATGGGTAAACAGCTGGACAGACAGGCGGGTAGACAGTTATCTTGCTTCTCTATCATTCTTCAAGATATACACGGTATTCGACACCGACGTGATGGTGAATTTGACATATTGCAACATCTGGACATGTTTATTTGCAGACTTGACGCCATCCAGTGGCTTTATCCATACATTTCCAGGACATAATGTGAATATTGTACAATTATATACAAAAGACGAGATAATCAGTCCCTCAGTCTTGGAGGCTGAGGGATTCATTACCTCATCTTCACATTATGTCCTTGTATTGATAAAACCACAAGAGGGCGAAACGTCTACAAGATACCCAGATGTTGCACATGTGTCTAATTCATCAATCTTTAAGTTATTCTTGAGAGTAATTATAGCCATCGTGACTGGCTGTCTGGTCTCATCTTTCTTTGTCTTATTTGTCACCTTTATTGACATTCTCAATGGTCTTTTTTTATTACTGTCTTTAATAATCTGTAAAACATTCATTGGCTGCCACGAAAATGTTTTATTACTGCTAACCACAATTTCTTAGTTACCGCAGAGTTAATGCTTCCTCTGCCATCTCCTCGGATCCTAAGCCCTCTTCCTCTCTCTTATGCACCATCAGTCTCCAATTCCTGAACCTTCTCCTCTATGACTCGTCGTTTCACCTCCATTTTTCCTCGGATCCAGAGCCCTCTTTCACTGGCTCCCCATCTACTTTTACGACCTTGCTCGCAGGTAATCTTTGTGGGGTTTTATTACCCATTATTTACCTGAACTGCGACTTTATCACCTCTCTCTCTCTCTCTCTCTCTCTCTCTCTCTCTCTCTCTCTCTCTCTCTCTCTCTCTCTCTCTCTCTCTCTCTCTCTCTCTCTCTCTCTCTCTCTCTCTCTCTCTCTCTCTCTCTCTCTCTTTTTTACACAGGGTTTGACAAGGTTAGGTTAAGGATCCCTAGCTTTATTGACAAGCTATTTACAGGTTAAGGATTCCTAACTTTATTGACAAGCTAAGAGCTGTTACCTACATCAGCTCATTTGAAAGCATTTTTATTGTTATGAAACATACAAATAGGGAACAGGATGAAGTTGGAGACATCTGTGGGCCAGCATTTTCATTTGATCAACTGACTATATCTCGTTGACATTATAATGTTGTACGGATGTGTTCCAGACTCGAGTCATCCTGGGGATAAATGATCTCAGATGAAGTGATGTTCTGGAGAAGAGTACAGCCAGAGTGAAGTTGCTTTCTGCCCGTCCTGTGGTATAGAAGCTTGCTTAACGCTGTCCTCGAAGTGGATCCAAGTGTGGTACTTTGACAGTATTGGCCTCTCTCTCTCTCTCTCTCTCTCTCTCTCTCTCTCTCTCTCTCTCTCTCTCTCTCTCTCTCTCTCTCTCTCTCTCTCTCTCTCTCTCTCTCTCTCTCTCTCTCTCTCTCTCTCTCTCTCTCTCTCTCTCTCTCTCTCTCTCTCTCTCTCTCTCTCTCTCTCTGACCTTGTGGTAACTCAGAGAGAGAGATGGGGGGAGTGGGCGGGCAGTATATTTTTTTGGACTGTAAGAAGACTTCAGATATATTACCGCAAAAGAATCTGAGACAAAAGTTAGATGAGCAAACATGAATAAAAGAATAGACACTACAATAGTTCAAGGAAGGAAATATCGAGTGACTGTCAGGAAGAGATTTGGGAATGAGCAAGTGTGATGAGCGGAGTTCCAAAAGAGTTAGTACTGAGACGGAAACTATTTCTTATGTACGTGGACAACTTGCCGAAGAAATACAGTCAGAGGTATCTGTTATTGTAGATGATGTGAATCCAGTGAGGGAAATACAAACAGGAGAGGACCAAGAAAGACTACAAACAGATCTCAACAAGTTGCAGTATTCGTCCGACAATTGGTTTCACAATTTAACTCCGGCAAATGAAAAGTTGTGAAAACTGGGAAAAGGCAAAAGAAAATCAGAAATAGAACACAGGCTCGGAGGATAAAAACTGCAAGCCTATAACAAGTAAGTGAACAGTAAGTGTACTACAGAGCCACAGTAAGTGAACAGTAAGTGTACTACAGAGCCACAGTAAGTGAACAGAAAGTGTACTACAGAGCCACAGTAAGTGAACAGTAAGTGTACTACAGAGCCACAGTAAGTGAGCAGCGTCACAATAAGTGTGCTACAGAGCACAGTAAGTGAGCAGCGTCACAGTAAGTGTACTACAGAGCCACAGTAAGTGAGCAGCGTCACAGTAAATGTACTACAGAGCCACAGTAAGTGAGCAGCGTCACAGTAAGTGTACTACAGAGCCACAGTAAGTGAGCAGCGTCACAGTAAGTGTACTACAGAGCCACAGTAAGTGAACAGTAAGTGTACTACAGAGCCACAGTAAGTGAACAGTAAGTGTACTACAGAGCCACAGTAAGTGAACAGTAAGTGTACTACAGAGCCACAGTAAGTGAACAGTAAGTGTACTACAGAGCCACAGTAAGTGAGCAGCGTCACAATAAGTGTGCTACAGAGCACAGTAAGTGAGCAGCGTCACAGTAAGTGTACTACAGAGCCACAGTAAGTGAGCAGCGTCACAGTAAGTGTACTACAGAGCCACAGTAAGTGAACAGTAAGTGTACTACAGAGCCACACTAAGTGAACAGTAAGTGTACTACAGAGCCACAGTAAATGAACAGTAAGTGTACTACAGAGCCACACTAAGTGAACAGTAAGTGTACTACAGAGCCACAGTAAGTGAACAGTAAGTGTACTACAGAGCCACACTAAGTGAACAGTAAGTGTACTACAGAGCCACACTAAGTGAACAGTAAGTGTACTACAGAGCCACACTAAGTGAACAGTAAGTGTACTACAGAGCCACACTAAGTGAACAGTAAGTGTACTACAGAGCCACACAAAGTGAACAGTAAGTGTACTACAGAGCCACACTAAGTGAACAGTAAGCGTACTACAGAGCCACACAAAGTGAACAGTAAGTGTATTACAGAGCCACACTAAGTGAACAGTAAGTGTACTACAGAGCCACACTAAGTGAACAGTAAGTGTACTACAGAGCCACACTAAGTGAACAGTAAGTGTACTTCAGAGCCACACTAAGTGAACAGTAAGTGTACTACAGAGCCACACTAAGTGAACAGTAAGTGTACTACAGAGCCACACTAAGTGAACAGTAAGTGTACTACAGAGCCACACTAAGTGAACAGTAAGTGTACTACAGAGCCACACTAAGTGAACAGTAAGTGTACTACAGAGCCACACTAAGTGAACAGTAAGTGTACTACAGAGCCACACTAAGTGAACAGTAAGTGTACTACAGAGCCACACTAAGTGAACAGTAAGTGTACTACAGAGCCACACTAAGTGAACAGTAAGTGTACTACAGAGCCACACTAAGTGAACAGTAAGTGTACTACAGAGCCACACTAAGTGAACAGTAAGTGTACTACAGAGCCACACTAAGTGAACAGTAAGTGTACTACAGAGCCACACAAAGTGAACAGTAAGTGTACTACAGAGCCACACTAAGTGAACAGTAAGTGTACTACAGAGCCACACTAAGTGAACAGTAAGTGTACTACAGAGCCACACAAAGTGAACAGTAAGTGTACTACAGAGCCACACTAAGTGAACAGTAAGTGTACTACAGAGCCACACTAAGTGAACAGTAAGTGTACTACAGAGCCACACTAAGTAAACAGTAAGTATACTACAGAGCCACACTAAGTGAACAGTAAGTGTACTACAGAGCCACACTAAGTGAACAGTAAGTGTACTACAGAGCCACACTAAGTGAACATAATTCCCGGCTAAGAACCATGAATTAATTTATATATTTTTTAAACAATTGTTAGATATATTATTAAATTAATTTATTATATAAATATGTTATAGCAGTTTATTATCCGAGCAAGAGAATATATACCGAGGTGTGTGTGCTCGCCTATCTGTGGTTGCTGGGGTAGATTCGCAGCTCCTGGCCCCTCCTCAGTGCTTATAGTTATCTTAATCCCTGTTTTAGGGAATAAAGACTGGTGATTGACAGGCTGTGTAGCCTCCATGACCCTTGTGTAGTAGACAGGCTGTGTAGCCTCCGTGACCCTTGTGTAGTAGACAGGCTGTGTAGCCTCCATGACCCTTGTGTAGTAGACAGGCTGTGTAGTCTCCATGACCCTTGTGTAGTAGACAGGCTGTGTAGCCTCCATGACCCTTGTGTAGTAGACAGGCTGTGTAGCCTCCATGACCCTTGTGTAGTAGACAGGCTGTGTAGTCTCCATGACCCTTGTGTAGTAGACAGGCTGTGTAGCCTCCATGACCCTTGTGTAGTAGACAGGCTGTGTAGCCTCCGTGACCCTTGTGTAGTAGACAGGCTGTGTAACCTCCATGACCCTTGTGTAGTAGACAGGCTGTGTAGCCTCCATGACCCTTGTGTAGTAGACAGGCTGTGTACCCTCCATGACCCTTGTGTAGTAGACAGGCTGTGTAGCCTCCATGACCCTTGTGTAGTAGACAGGCTGTGTACCCTCCATGACCCTTGTGTAGTAGACAGGCTGTGTAGCCTCCATGACCCTTGTGTAGTAGACAGGCTGTGTACCCTCCATGACCCTTGTGTAGTAGACAGGCTGTGTAGCCTCCGTGACCCTTGTGTAGTAGACAGGCTGTGTAGCCTCCATGACCCTCGTGTAGTAGACAGGCTGTGAACCTGAGGACGGGTACTATACGAGTATTGTTCTGGTTATTTTCACTTTCCGATATGTCTTGACACTTATCATTGATGAATACAAGAGTATCAGTATTTGTCCGTTTTAAAGATATTCTCTCATATGTGTTTTAAAAGTGGAATATTTATGTAGCATGATAATACTCTCTCTCTCTCTCTCTCTCTCTCTCTCTCTCTCTCTCTCTCTCTCTCTCTCTCTCTCTCTCTCTCTCTCTCTCTCTCTCTCTCTCTCCCAGCTCCCTCACTCTCCCTCACTCTCCCTCACTCTCCTTCACTTCCCCTATCTCTCCCAGCTCCCTCACCTGAGGGAAGTTCACTACGTTAGGTTCAGCAAGTAAGTCACGGATATTAAATAAGTGATGAAATCAATACTACCCCAGGTAGGGTGGTTATGGGTCCTGGACCAGGCAGAGTGGTCATGGGTCCTGGACCAGGCAGAGTGGTCATGGGTTCTGGACCAGGCAGAGTGGTCATGGGTCCTGGACCAGGCAGAGTGGTCATGGGTCCTGGACCAGTCAGAGTGGTCATGGGTCCTGGACCAGGCAGAGTGGTCATGGGTCCTGGACCAGGCAGAGTGGTCATGGGTTCTGGACCAGGCAGAGTGGTCATGGGTCCTGGACCAGGCAGAGTGGTCATGGGTCCTGGACCAGTCAGAGTGGTCATGGGTCCTGGACCAGGCAGAGTGGTCATGGGTCCTGGACCAGGCAGAGTGGTCATGGGTCCTGGACCAGTCAGAGTGGTCATGGGTCCTGGACCAGTCAGAGTGGTCATGGGTCCTGTGTCTGGGCTTCTTGTCACCCTCCCTTGTTAACCTTCCCTCACATTCTAACGTGTTACCTTACCAGGTTACAAACCCACCAGTCAACCTCTCTGTCGCGTTATTAATGGCATACAGTACTAACAGCTTGATAAGCAATACCCAGGTATCTGCAGTGTCTGCAGTGTCTGCAGTGAAGATCACTAAGTGTTGCACATACGTTCCACTCAGCCAGACTAGAGTCTGGTGTTGTGGATACAGTACCGTGTACTCTTATGCCGAATTTGCAGGTTCGAATCCTGCTGTGAACTGCGAGATAATGTTTGTAAATAATTTTGCCTGTTTGCAAATTAAAGTTAACGTTAAAGGAAGGATTGAAATACTGAATATAAAGGATATATCTATCAGTATAAAATTATACCCAATACTCTACTTGATCATTTAATTTTCACACATTAAATCCTATAACGCCAGAAAGACGATATTAATGAATAAAGGAACTGTGCTGAGAGGAAAATGTAGGACTAACACGAAACTCACTATATTTTCCTGTGTCCTCAGACAGAGAAAACCCGGTACTCAGCCTCCTTCACCGTAGGTAGCTGCTTCACTGACCTACCTGATTCACTGTAGCCACCTGCCTCATACAACGGCTGCTTCCTGTATCATCGGATAACCTTAACTACTCTCTACCTCACTCTATCGTTTCTCTTCCTCCTTCTCTATTTCTCCTCTTTTTCCTTCCTCTTCCTCCTTCTTCCTTCCCCTCCTCTTTCCTCATTATCCTTGGCAAAAGTTAAATGTAAACACCATATACGTAATCCACCCTCCAGTCAGCCATTCCTAGTTGAAAGGGTTGACCACCTCTCCCAGATATGAGAGGGACACACCACCTGCAGGTCATAACCTCTCCCAGATATGAGAGGGACACACCACCTGCAGGTCATAACCTCTCCCAGATATGAGAGGTTCACACCACCTGCAGGTCATAACCTTTCCCAGATATAAGAGGGTCACACCACCTGCAGATCATAACCTCTCCCAGATATGAGAGGGACACACCACCTGCAGATCATAACCTCTCCCAGATATGAGAGGGACACACCACCTGCAGGTCATAACCTCTCCCAGATATGAGAGGGACACACCACCTGCAGGTCATAACCTCTCCCAGATATGAGAGGGTCACACCACCTGCAGATCATAACCTCTCCCAGATATGAGAGGGACACACCACCTGCAGATCATAACCTCTCCCAGATATGAGAGGGACACACCACCTGCAGGTCATAACCTCTCCCAGATATGAGAGGGACACACCACCTGCAGGTCATAACCTCTCCCAGATATGAGAGGGACACACCACCTGCAGGTCATAACCTCTCCCAGATATGAGAGGGTCACACCACCTGCAGGTCATAACCTCTCCCAGATATGAGAAGGACACACCACCTGCAGATCATAACCTCTCCCAGATATGAGAGGGACACACCACCTGCAGGTCATAACCTCTCCCAGATATGAGGGGGACACACCACCTGCAGGTCATAACCTCTCCCAGATATAAGAGGGACACACCACCTGCAGGTCATAACCTCTCCCAGATATGAGAGGGACACACCACCTGCAGATCATAACCTCTCCCAGATATGAGAGGGACACACCACCTGCAGGTCATAACCTCTCCCAGATATGAGAGGGACACACCACCTGCAGGTCATAACCTCTCCCAGATATGAGAGGGACACACCACCTGCAGGTCATAACCTCTCCCAGATATAAGAGGGACACACCACCTGCAGATCATAACCTCTCCCAGATATGAGAGGGACACACCACCTGCAGGTCATAACCTCTCCCAGATATGAGAGGGACACACCACCTGCAGATCATAACCTCTCCCAGATATGAGAGGGACACACCACCTGCAGATCATAACCTCTCCCAGATATGAGAGGGACACACCACCTGCAGGTCATAACCTCTCCCAGATATGAGAGGGACACACCACCTGCAGGTCATAACCTCTCCCAGATATAAGAGGGACACACCACCTGCAGATCATAACCTCTCCCAGATATGAGAGGGACACACCACCTGCAGATCATAACCTCTCCCAGATATGAGAGGGACACACCACCTGCAGATCATAACCTCTCCCAGATATGAGAGGGACACACCACCTGCAGGTCATAACCTCTCCCAGATATGAGAGGGACACACCACCTGCAGGTCATAACCTCTCCCAGATATAAGAGGGACACACCACCTGCAGATCATAACCTCTCCCAGATATGAGAGGGACACACCACCTGCAGGTCATAACCTCTCCCAGATATAAGAGGGACACACCACCTGCAGGTCATAACCTCTCCCAGATATGAGAGGGACACACCACCTGCAGGTCATAACCTCTCCCAGATATGAGAGGGACACACCACCTGCAGGTCATAACCTCTCCCAGATATAAGAGGGACACACCACCTGCAGATCATAACCTCTCCCAGATATGAGAGGGACACACCACCTGCAGGTCATAACCTCTCCCAGATATAAGAGGGACACACCACCTGCAGGTCATAACCTCTCCCAGATATGAGAGGGACACACCACCTGCAGGTCATAACCTCTCCCAGATATGAGAGGGACACACCACCTGCAGGTCATAACCTCTCCCAGATATGAGAGGGACACACCACCTGCAGATCATAACCTCTCCCAGATATGAGAGGGACACACCACCTGCAGGTCATAACCTCTCCCAGATATAAGAGGGACACACCACCTGCAGATCATAACCTCTCCCAGATATGAGAGGGACACACCACCTGCAGGTCATAACCTCTCCCAGATATAAGAGGGACACACCACCTGCAGGTCATAACCTCTCCCAGATATGAGAGGGACACACCACCTGCAGGTCATAACCTCTCCCAGATATGAGAGGGACACACCACCTGCAGGTCATAACCTCTCCCAGATATAAGAGGGACACACCACCTGCAGGTCATAACCTCTCCCAGATATAAGAGGGTCACACCACCTGCAGGTCATAACCTCTCCCAGATATGAGAGGGACACACCACCTGCAGGTCATAACCTCTCCCAGATATAAGAGGGACACACCACCTGCAGGTCATAACCTCTCCCAGATATAAGAGGGACACACCACCTGCAGATCATAACCTCTCCCAGATATAAGAGGGACACACCACCTGCAGGTCATAACCTCTCCCAGATATAAGAGGGACACACCACCTGCAGATCATAACCTCTCCCAGATATAAGAGGGACACACCACCTGCAGGTCATAACCTCTCCCAGATATAAGAGGGACACACCACCTGCAGGTCATAACCTCTCCCAGATATAAGAGGGACACACCACCTGCAGATCATAACCTCTCCCAGATATGAGAGGGACACACCACCTGCAGATCATAACCTCTCCCAGATATAAGAGGGACACACCACCTGCAGGTCATAACCTCTCCCAGATATAAGAGGGACACACCACCTGCAGGTCATAACCTCTCCCAGATATAAGAGGGACACACCACCTGCAGATCATAACCTCTCCCAGATATGAGAGGGACACACCACCTGCAGGTCATAACTCACAAGTTCTGGCAGGTTGTTAAACACTCAGCAGGTTGTAATAACTACAAGAATTATTAAGTATAACAAAGTGTGTGAGACATTCTTCACACTGTGTTGTCCTCCATTACTCTATCACTCATATTAAGAATAAATCTAATACAAATGTTTTTTTATTATATCTACGAGAAATTGAACTCAAAAATTTATATATAATATTTAGGCTGAAACTGGAAGCATTTTATTTGAAACAAAATATAGTTTTTGATATTTAAAAGCAGACGCAGACTATTGTTTAACAACAGCGATTCAAGCGTCACTAAACGAAAGTACATTTATCAGATTTTTCAAGCAGAAATATAATCTGTAAATTATTTAATCATTCTTAGCTTTCTTTTGTAGTAAATGTTTGTAGTAAATGTTTGTAGTAAATGTTTGTAGTAAATGTTTGTAGTAAATGTTTGTAGTAAATGTTTGTAGTAAATGTTTGTAGTAAATGTTTGTAGTAAATGTTTGTAGTAAATGTTTGTAGTAAACGTTTGTTTGAAGTGCTCCCAGAACAGTGGTAAAAGTAGCATGCCAGAACATTAACCAGTGAAACTTGCCAACTCACAGACCAGGTGAGATTCGAACCTTAGACATTTTCTCAGTTTACAATCTTGTTTGGTAAAAGGACACAAGTGCGATTAATGCGACATTTTATTATCGCAACGTTTCGCTCTCCAGGAGCTTTATCAAGCCGTTGTAACGGCTTGACAAAGTTCCTGGAGATCAAGCCGTTTTAACAGCTTGATAAAGCTGCTGGAGAGCGAAACGTTGCCACAGTAAAATGTCACATAAGTTGCACTTGTGTCCTTTTTACCTAACATATTGTCGGTAATTCTACCAACGTTATTATTGTTTACATTTTTCTTCTTCTTCTTCTTCTTCTTCTTCTTCTTCTTCTTCTTCTTCTTCTTCTTCTTCTTCTTCTTCTTTCAATAACCCGGTCTTTGTAGATGAATGGTTCAGAGAACCGACATGTTGATAAATTAGACACATGTGCAACTCTTGGGTATCTTAAAGATACCCAAGAGTTGCACATGTGTCTAATTTATCAATACCCCGGCCGCCGAGACAGGGTGACCCAAAAAGAAAAACGAAAGTTTCTCTTTTTAACTTCAATAATGTATACAGGAGAAGGGGTTACTAGCCTCTTGCTTCTGGCATTTTAGTAGCCTCTTACGACACGCATGGCTTATGGAGGAGGAATTTTGTTCCAATTCCCCATGGAGATAAGAATTAGTAACAAAACAGAAGAAACCCCATAGGGGTGTGTATATATGCTTGTACATGTATGTGTAGTGTGACCTAAGTGTAAGTAGAAGTAGCAAGACGTACCTGAAATCTTGCATGTTTATGAGACAGAAAAAAGACACCAGCAATCCTACCATCATGTAAAACAATTACAGGCTTTCGTTTTACACTCACTTGGCAGGACGGTAGTACCTCCCTGGGTGGTTGCTGTTTACCAACCTACTACCACAGGACGCTAGTACCTCCCTGGGTGGTTGCTGTTTACCAACCTACTACCACAGGACGGTAGTACCTCCCTGGGTGGTTGTTGTCTACCAACCTACTACCACAGGACGGTAGTACCTCCCTGGGTGGTTATTGTCTACCAACCTGTTACCACAGGATGGTAGTACCTCCCTGGGTGGTTGCTGTCTACCAACCTACTACCACAGGACGGTAGTACCTCCCTGGGTGGTTGCTGTTTACCAACCTGCTACCAGAGGGCGGTAGTACCTCCCTGGGTGGTTGCTGTCTACCAACCTACTACCACAGGACGGTAGTACCTCCCTGGGTGGTTGCTGTTTACCAACCTACTACCACAGGACGGTAGTACCTCCCTGGGTGGTTACTGTCTACCAACCTACTACCACAGAACGGTAGTACCTCCCTGGGCGGTTACTGTCTACCAACCTACTACCACAGGACGGTAGTACCTCCCTGGGTGGTTACTGTCTACCAACCTACTACCACAGGACGATAGTACCTCCCTGGGTGGTTACTGTCTACCAACCTGTTACTACAGGATGGTAGTACCTCCCTGGGTGGTTGCTATCTACCAACCTGCTACTACAGGATGGTAGTACCTCCCTGGGTGGTTGCTATCTACCAACCTACTACCACAGGACGGTAGTACCTCCCTGGGTGGTTGCTGTTTACCAACCTGCTACCAGAGGACGGTAGTACCTCCCTGGGTGGTTGCTGTCTATCAACCTACTACCACAGGACGGTAGTACCTCCCTGGGTGGTTGCTGTCTACCAACCTGCTACCAGAGGACGGTAGTACCTCCCTGGGTGGTTGCTGTCTACCAATCTACTACCACAGGACGGTAGTACCTCCCTGGGTGGTTGCTGTTTACCAACCTACTACCACAGGACGGTAGTACCTCCCTGGGTGGTTACTGTCTACCAACCTGTTACCACAGGATGGTAGTACCTCCCTGGGTGGTTGCTATCTACCAACCTGCTACTACAGGATGGTAGTACCTCCCTGGGTGGTTGCTATCTACCAACCTACTACCACAGGACGGTAGTACCTCCCAGGGTGGTTGCTGTTTACCAACCTGCTACCAGAGGACGGTAGTACCTCCCTGGGTGGTTGCTGTCTACCAACCTACTACCACAGGACGGTAGTACCTCCCTGGGTGGTTGCTGTTTACCAACCTGCTACCAGAGGACGGTAGTACCTCCCTGGGTGGTTGCTGTCTACCAACCTACTACCACAGGACGGTAGTACCTCCCTGGGTGGTTGCTGTCTACCAACCTACTACCACAGGTGTTTACAGTCTTCTTACCATGGTTTCGAGAGTAATAAGTTAACAGTTTTGAAGGGGCTTGAGCTACAGCTTCCCATTCCTCTGTAAAATTCTGCACTGTGGTCACAGAGAAGCCCAAGTTAACATTACTGTGATATAGAAATACTAGCTGAATGGATGTTAATAGGTCGGAGTGGTACAATTATTAACACATTGGCCTGCTAGTTTAAGGAGTGGCTTGCCATGGGTTTGAATCTCAACTATTCTGAGTTGTTTACTCTTGTTATTACAATTTCATGATTCTGTTAAAACAAAGTGGAAACTGAGTCATCATTTATCTGTCCTCATACTCCCCTCACTCACTTCATTCCAACCTCTCTCCCTTCCTCCCTCACTTCGTTCCTCTTTCTCTCCCTTTTCTCTTTACCCTCTCTCCCTCTCTCTCCCCCCTCCAACCCCCTCCCTCCCTGCCTCCCTCCCCCCTCCCACCCCCTCCCTCCCCCTGGGAGATCAAACTAACAGTAGATAACATGAGTCACACTCAGACTTATCAATAATACACACACAGCCGTTTTTCATGTAGTTTCCTCGGCTGACCTTTCCTGCCACGCTGCCTCACTCCCTGCTACCCTGCCTCACTCCCTGCTACCCTGCCTCACTCCCTGCTACCCTGCCTCACTCCCTGCTACCCTGCCTCACTCCCTGCTACCCTGCCTCACTCCCTGCTACCCTGCCTCACTCCCTGCTACCCTGCCTCACTCCCTGCTACCCTGCCTCACTCCCTGCTACCCTGCCTCACTCCCTGCTACCCTGCCTCACTCCCTGCTACCCTGCCTCACTCCCTGCTACCCTGCCTCACTCCCTGCTACCCTGCCTCACTCCCTGCTACCCTGCCTCACTCCCTGCTACCCTGCCTCACTCCCTGCTACCCTGACTCACTCCCTGCTACCCTGCCTCACTCCCTGCTACCCTGACTCACTCCCTGCTACTCTGCCTCACTCCCTGCTACCCTGCCTCACTCCCTGCTACCCTGCCTCACTCCCTGCTACCCTGCCTCACTCCCTGCTACCCTGCCTCACTCCCTGCTACCCTGCCTCACCTCCTGCTACCCTGCCTCACTCCCTGCTACCCTGCCTCACTCCCTGCTACCCTGCCTCACTCCCTGCTACCCTGCCTCACTCCCTGCTACCCTGCCTCACTCTCTGCTACCCTGCCTCACTCCCTGCTACCCTGCCTCACTTCCTGCCACCCTGCCTCACTCCCTGCTACCCTGCCTCACTACATGCCACCCTTCCTCACTCCCTGCTACCCTGCCTCACTTCCTGCTACCCTGCCTCACTCCCTGCTACCCTGCCTCACTCCCTGCTACCCTGCCTCACTCCCTGCTACCCTGCCTCACTCCCTGCTACCCTGCCTCACTCCCTGCTACCCTGCCTCACCTCCTGCTACCCTGCCTCACTCCCTGCTACCCTGCCTCACTCCCTGCTACCCTGCCTCACTCCCTGCTACCCTGCCTCACTCCCTGCTACCCTGCCTCACTCTCTGCTACCCTGCCTCACTCCCTGCTACCCTGCCTCACTTCCTGCCACCCTGCCTCACTCCCTGCTACCCTGCCTCACTACATGCCACCCTTCCTCACTCCCTGCTACCCTGCCTCACTTCCTGCTACCCTGCCTCACTCCCTGCTACCCTGCCTCACTACATGCCACCCTTCCTCACTCCCTGCCTCCCTTCCCCACTCCCTGCCTCCCTTTCTCACTCCCTGCCACCTTTCCTCACTCTGTCACTCTTCCTCACTCCCTCCCTCCCTTCCTCACTCCCTGCCTCCCTTCCTCACTCCCTGCCTCCCTTCCTCACTCCCTGCCTCCCTTCCTCACTCCCTGCCACCCTGCCTCACTCCCTGCCTCCCTTCCTTATCACGACTACCTTCACCTCACTCATCTCTAGTTTATTCTCCTTTATCTTTCCTAGCTAGGATTATTATTATTATTATAATCAAGGGGAAGCGCTAAACCCGGAGGATTATACAGCGCCTGGGGGGGGGGATGTGGAAGGCATTCAGGCTTAATTCGGGGAACTGGAGCACAGATCCAATTCCCTAAATCAAGAGCCCCTCACCAACATCAAGGAACCTTCCTTGAGGGGTCCTAGCTAGGAGTGCTGAATGTGACAACTCTCTCCTAAGTTTACCATGATAACGCTCATACACACACACATACACACACACATACACATACACACACACATACACACACACAAACACAAACGGTAGCAGCCAGTGAAGAGGCAGGGCCAGTAGCTATGACTCGACTCCTGCAACCACAACTAGGTGAGTACACACACACACACACACACACGAGCTACAAATCAACTGGCCATGTGTCCGTCGACAAGTGCCTTTGGTAGCTAGTAACTAACACGCAAACACTGAAGAGAACTTCATACCCAGAAGCAGAAGCAGCACAGACAAGAACAGTGCGAGCCCATGGAGACAAAAGCTAAAAGTACTAGAGCGTGGAAGAAATGTAGAAAACAAAGAATGCTGGAGAATATAGGGGAGTAATCAGAAGAACCAGAAACGAATATGCTTGGGTAAAAAGAGAGGCTGAACGACAATTTGAGGATGACATAACATCAGAAGTTAATAAATAACAAAAAAGGCACAATACCGTGACTGGAACGATACACAAATAACCCGCACATAGAAGAGAGGAGCTTACGACGACGTTTCGGTCCGACTTGGACCATTTACAAAGTCACACTAACCAGATGTGGAGCAGGACGGCTATATATAGGCAGGGAGAGGTAGTGGTGGTGGTAGTAGTAGTAGTAGTAGTGGTAGTAGTAGTAGTAGTGGTAGTGGTAGTAGTGGGGAATTAAGGAGGAGGAGCCAGTCAAATACAAAGAAAGGGGATCACTGCAAGGGAGCTAGGAGCACACAGAGGGAGAGCAAGTGCACAGAGGTGGGGGGAAGGGGAAGTGATGAAATAAATAATGAAGGAACAGAAACACGTGACAGAAGAAAGAAAGACAAAAAAGGAAAGAGAAAAGGGGAAAAGGGAGAAGAAGAAAAAATAAGGAATCAGGTTAAGTCACGGGTGTTCTGAAGTTTGGAGCATTTTACAATGTAGTGGGAGAGGAAGGCATCTACAGAGACGAAGCCAGGACTAAGATTCATACAAGGAAAGTTGTGTATTAGAGAGGATTCAACTAGACGGCGACTGTTAGAGTTGGAAGTAGGGAAGACAGTTTTAGCGGAAGACCAGTCAATAGGATGGATGTGATCTCTGACGTAACAGAACAGAGCATTGTAAGTGTCGGCAAGCCTAACACTATTTTTGTGCTCCCTAAGTCTGTCAGAAAGAGATCGGCCAGTTTCTCCAAAGTACTGAAGAGGACAGGAGGAGCAAGAAATAGAGTAGACACCAGGAACATATGTAGAGGAAGGAGAGGTATGAACGAGATTAGTGCGAAGAGTGTTAGTTTGGCGGAAGGTAAGCTTGATGTCTAAGGGACGGAGAGAATTGTTGAGATTAGAAAGACCGGAAATGTAGGGAAGGCAGAGGACAGAAGAGTTCCCAGGAGTAGAGAGTTTGGGAGAGAAGAAATTACGTTTAGCACGTGAGAGGGCAGAGTCTATGAAATGGGAAGGGTAGCCAAGACGGGAAAACGAATTGTGAAGAGTGCAAATTTCTGCTGGAAGGAACTGAGGATCCCTTTTCCCCTTTCCTCTTTCCTTTTTTTGTCTTTCTTCTGTCGCGTGTTTCTGTTCCTTCATTATTTATTTCATCACTTCCCCTTCCCCCCACCTCTGTGCACTTGCTCTCCCTCTGTGGGCACCTAGCTCCCTTGCAGTGATCCCCTTTCTTTGTATTTGACTGGCTCCTCCTCCTTAATTCCCCACTACTACCACTACCACTACTACTACTATTACTACTACTACTACTACTACTACTACTACTACTACTACTACTACTACTACTACTACTACTACTACCACCACTACCTCTTCCTGCCTATATATAGCCGTCCTGCTCCACTTCTGGTTAGTGTGACTTTGTAAATGGTCCAAGTCCGAAACGTCGTCGTAAGCTCCTCTCTTCTATGTGTGGGTTATTTGTGTATCAGAAGCTAAATCTGAGCCAAAGCTGATGTTCAGCCACGTCATAAAGAAGTATTGAAGGACTAGGTAATAAACTGGAGAATGAAGGAGGGAGCTCACTAGTAATGACAAGAAGACTATGAGGAACTAAACAAAAGATTTAAGGAGACATTCTCAGTGGAATCAGGAACACTTATAGAGTCAAAGAGAGTGATCCAAGAAGTACAGGACACAATACAATGGATAACAGAAAAAGGCACAATGCCGTGACTGGAACAATACACAAATAATCCACACATAGGAGAGAGGAGCTTACGATGACGTTTCAGTCCGACTTGAACCATTTCCAAAGTCACACTAACAAAAAGGAGAGAAGAAAGGAGTATATATAGGCCAGCAGACAGGGACGGGACAAGAGAGGTAGTAGGAAAGGAGGAAGAGAGGTAGTGGTGGAGGTAGCAGTAGCAGTGGAGTCAGTCAAATACTAAGAACGAGGAACACTGCAAGGGAGCTAGGAGCCCACAGAGGATAGGAGCAAGAACACAGAGAGGGGAAGTAATAATCATGGAGCAAATAACCAAGGTAGAAGAAAGAAAAACCCAAAGGAGAAAGAGGGAAAGAGAAGAAAAGGGAAAAAATATCAGGTTACGTCACGGGTGTTCTGAAGTTTGGAGCATTTTACAATGTAATGGGAAAGGAAGGCATCTACAGAGACAAAGCCAGGACTAAGATTCATGCAAGGAAAGTTGTGTATAAGGGAGAAATCAACCAGACGGGGACTGTGAAAGTTAGACGTAGGGTAGACAGTTTTAGCAGAAAACCAGTCAATAGGGTGACTGTGATCTCTGACATGACAGAAAAGAGCATTGTTGGTGTCGACAAGCCTAACACTACTTTTGTGCTCCCTGACTCTGTCAGAAAAAGAATGGGCAGTTTCTCAAAGTACCGAAGAGGACAGGAGGAGCAAGAAATAGAGTAGACACCAGGAGCATCTATAGAGGGAGGAGAGGTATGAATTAGATTGGTGCGAAGAGTGTTAGTCTGGCGAAAAGTACGTTTGATGTCTAAGGAACGGAGAGAGTTGTTGAGATTAGAAAGACTGGAAATGTAGGGAAGGCAGAGGACAAGAGAATTCCCAGGAGTAGAGAGTTTGGGAGAGAAGAAAGTCCATTTAGCACGTGAGAAGACAGAGTCTATGAAATGGGATGAGTAGCCAAGACGGAAAATGAATTATGAAGAGTGGAAATTTCTGATTCAAGGAACTGAGGATCACAAATGCGGAGAGCACTTAGGAAGAGGAAGATAAGAACACTTTTCTTGACAGAGGAAACATGATAAGAAAAATAGTGAATGTACATGGGAGGGAAGATGAATAACCTGCTGAGCGAGCTAGATACTTCGAAGGCAGTGAGATCAGGCATATCTCCGTGGGTTCTACGAGAGGGAGCAGAGGAACTGTGTACAACACTAGCAATGATCTTCAACAAATCATTTGAAATAGGGCAGCTGCCAGAGGTCTAGAAAACGGTAAAGGTAGAGTCTATATTTTAAAAAATTAGGGAAAAACAGATAGCACTGAACTACAGGCCAGTATCACTATGTAGTGTGTATAAAGTTATGGAGAAGATTAACACTGTACAACAAAAGAATGTGTTTAGTACTGTGGCAAATGTAAGCGTTGTTATCATATCAGGGAATAGGTGGGCGTTGTACCCATGGCAAGTGAACATTAAAACTAACAAGGTTGTGAGTTTTAATGCTCACTTACCATGAGTTCAAACCCCACCCGTTCCGTGGTTTATTTGTAATTCTGTCATTACGACTTCGTGAGTCAGTTAGATGTTCTTATGTAATATTAGAAGCAAGCTGATTCCAGATTTGAAGTCGAAATTGAACTATTAGATCAGGATTTTTAGTTAATGGAAAAACACATAATTTCAATAATTGCTTATTTATAAATAATGTTCAATCAAAATTTACAACACAGGTAATATAATGAGTCATTAAAAACTTATTCCCTATTATGAAGTAACTGCTGAAGAATGTTTCAAGGACGTGAAGCAACATATTCTCACTGCAGGTAAAAAATATTTAGAAATGTTTCAAGCATTTGACTTTACGCTTATAACTAACAATTGTGTCTCTGAAGAAACCAACTGTACTACCTTATCATGTTATAACTAACAATGGTTTCTATGAAGAAACTAACAGTACTGCCCTATTATGTTATGACTAACAACGGTGTCTCTGTAAAGAAACCAACAGTAGCACCCTATCCTGTTGTTACTAACAGTAGTGTCTCTCTGAAGAAAGAAACAGCAGTACCCCATTTGAGCTGAGTTTTTAAATAAAAAACTGATGTGACCAAATATATGCCCCACTAAAAAATTTAAAAAAAAACTTTTAAATAATGTGTCACCCAACATACTGTAACCACAACAAATGTCCGCCGCTCCCTTCAAGGGCCGCCACCCACCAGTGGCCCGGTGGCCTGGTGGCTAAAGCTCCCGCTTCACACACGGAGGGCCCGGGTTCGATTCCCGGCGGGTGGAAACATTTCGACACGTTTCCTTACACCTGTTGTCCTGTTCACCTAGCAGCAAATAGGTACCTGGGTGTTAGTCGACTGGTGTGGGTCGCATCCTGGGGAACAAGATTAAGGACCCCAATGGAAATAAGTTAGACAGTCCTCGATGACGCACTGACTTTCTTGGGTTATCCTGGGTGGCTAACCCTCCGGGGTTAAAAATCCGAACGAAATCTTATCTTATCTTATCTTATCTTACCACATTTAAATTTTCAAAATAGCATGTAGCGTACCGGCTGCTGCTGGTGCCTGGAGCCTTTGACTTGCTTGTGCTGACTCTGATGGCACGAGTAACTAAACAATACACAGTCCCTCAAACTTTCACTTATATAACATTATGTTGACAGTGTTGAGAGCTAAACCCGTAGGGGTGATGCAGCTCCTTGGGGGGGAGGGGGGGAGGAATGGGAGACAGATACGGCCGGAGGAGATAAAAGATAAGTTCAATTCCTTTGATCAAGAGCCCCTGGGCAGCATCAAGATAACCTCCCCGGGGGTGGAGGGAGTATTAATACAATGGTACTGTAGAGCGACAATATGTAAATAAGACACAGGATGCAGGTTAAGGCACTTTATTGTGGTGAGGTTCCTTGTACTTGTGCAAGGTGGGGGGGGGGAAGGAGGCGACGAACTTTTTTGGGTATTACCCTAAAATAAATTTGTGTAGAGGGAAGTTACCCACTAGACTTGAAAGTCGAAAGATTCCGAAAAACACTTCGGAACATTCAAATTAAAAATAGTTTATTGAATCCATTTGTATGAAGAATAGTCATACAAAGTGTATTATACACGATAAAGTAACTTTAAAAATATAACACAAAATTAACAAAATAATAAAATGAAAAATAAACTGCATGAAATAAAAATTTCATTAAGGAACTAAAGAATTTCATTGAAAACATTTTCACTTCAGGTTTAGGAGCGATGATGTTGTTTCATTTTTGATACATCATCAAAATTAAGGCTTTTTGATGTCAGAGCAATTTGGATACTGTCTTCGGCGTTCACCCGATTTCTGGACTTTGTTTTCAAGTTAATGAGAGTGGAAAATCCTTGTTCGCTAAGACAGGTAGTTGCAAATGGCAACAAACCTGTCCAAAAAATGGACAGGTCTGCATTGTTTTGAAATTAAGTTCATGCTTCATTGTTGGAGCGGAGTTCAAGAAGTTCCTCTGCCAATCCTTGAGGCTCTTCTGGCACATCAGCAATTTCACTCTTGAAGAGATTCACAAACCAGCTCACAGTATGTGAATCAAGATCTGGAAAGTAATCAGAGAACCACTTTCTGAGTTTGGTAAAATGCCGTATAACTGCAAGCAGAGACAATTACTGATAGAGAGATAGGACATTACGCCAAAAGTTAGGTGATGGTGTGTCAATGGGACGTGCGGTTGTCGTGGCGGCTCCCGAGTCAATTCTGACACTTGCGGTGTTGTCAGCCGCTGTAGTCCTTACCCGTTTTACATCATTGCCTACTTAAGAAATGATCCCTGCAAATTAAATTTTTAATTTTATTAAGAAACTACAAATTATTTGCCACATTTATCAAATAATAATTTTTTCTGCTGTTTTGTATATATGCTTATTGAGCCTTCATTACTCTTGAGATTTTCATTTTTACCCCATTTGGGGTAATTTACCCCGGTTCCCCGACCCCTACAGTAGTGGGAGGGGGAAGGGGAAGAAGGACCGAGATCAGAGACACCATACTCCAGTAAACTATGTACACCATACTCCAGTAAACTATGTACACCATACTCCAGTAAACTATGTACACCATACTCCAGTAAACTATGTACACATCATAGATTTTTTTTTCTATTAAGCTAAATTGAATTCATCTGTTTCCACATAGTGGGAACAAAAACTATCTATGTTTTCCCGTTATATTCTGTCAGACAGGATGGATTTCGTGCATCCAGTGATGAAATCTGTCAGCGTGAGCTGGGAGGCTTCAGTAGGCAAATGAGGATATCACCAAGCATTCCACTTCGGAATGTTGGGCGATTTCCTGGAATTTTTAAGTTGCCGTTTCAGCAGAGCCGGAGATACCGTTACTTTGTATTTACTATCTCTCATGGGGGCCTAACCCACACACAGTAGAAATAAAATTTATAGTGATAAATGATGATGAATGAGCTGGCAAAGACGGAAGCTGGTTTAACTCCTTTTTGTGTGTGAATATAACATTGTCCTAAGTACTACTAAGAAATTAACTGTACTTAACTGAGACTGTGTAGACTTACTGTAGGAACAACAACAGCAGAATGAACAAAGATTGTAGAAGTCATGATCTCCGTCTCTCCAGCAAGTAACTAACGGTCCAGACTGAAGAACATAACAATAAAGCTTCCATAAACATCATTGAGAGGGCAGCACTAATACCTATTAGAGAGAGAGAGAGAGAGAGAGAGAGAGAGAGCAGCTCCCGCGCTCCAGGAAAAAATAAACATGGACACAAGGAACCAGCTTAGGGAATAAGAGACATGGACAGTAAAAAAATTCGAGGACAGAGTGTGAGGGACCGTCCTCTTGCAACACATCAAAAGTCTAACACAGAGATCAACCATCAGGATTGCAGTTGATATTGAGAAAAATAAATATAAAGAGCTTTTAGGGACAAGCTACAGTAACACTGCCTCGTTGTAATTACTGGAGGAGAAAACAAGAGAATGGAGTAGACGGAAATGAAGCAAGAAACTAACATATACATAAAAAAATATATGGGAGAGCAAGAGAGTGTCTGTTGTTGGAAACACAATGGAACAATGATCTAAATGGAAAACAATACAAGACATGATGGACTTCATTACCAAGAAACACAGAGAAGTTAATGAAACATTCATCCCGTTAGAAGAAGATATGAAGAAGAGAACAGCCCAGGGTTCAATACATCAGGAGCGCTAGATGTATTTAGATAAGCTGGGGTTCAAAGAGAAGAGATAGGGAAAACTACTTTTGCCCCAGACCCAGACTCATGGAACTCCGTGTTCATCAAGAACTGCAAGAAACCTTTAGCAGTTGTTACTGTTGCTGTTGTTATCGTTGTTATTTCTGCCGTTGTTGCTGTCGTTGTTGTTGCTGATGCTGTTGTTGTTGTTCTTATGAATCTATTGTTGTTGTTGATGCTGCTCTTGTTATTGATGCTGTATTTTTTGTTGTTGTTATTCCTGTTGTTGTTGCTTTCATTGTTGTTGTTGCTGCTGTTCTTGTTGTTCCTGTTATTGGTTTTGTTGTTGCCGTTGTTGGTTTTGTTGTTGTTACTTTTGTATTTTTTGTTGTTGTTGGTTTTACTGTTGCTGTTGTTGTACTTGTTGTTATTGCTTTGCTATTGTTGCTTTTGCTGCTGCTATTGTTCTTATTGTTGTTGCTCTTGTTGTATTGTTGTTGTTATTGCTTTTGTTTATGCTTTATTGTTGTTTTTGCTTTATTGTTGCTATTGCTGTTATTGTTATTGCTGTTGTTGTCTTTGCTATTGTAATTGCTGTTGTTATTACTGTTGATATCCTTGTCTTTGTTTCTGTTGTTATTCCTGTTGTTGCTGCTGTTATTGTTTTTGTTTTATTGCTGTTGCTATTGTTGCTGTTGTCTTTATTTTTGTTGTTGTTGTTGTTAGTGTTTTTGTTGTTGCTGTTATTGTTGTTGCTTTCGTTGTCTTTGTTTTTGCTGTTGTTGTTCTTGCTGCTGCTATTGTTGTTGTTGTTGTTGCTGCTGCTGCTGCCATTGTTATTGTTGTTGTTTTTATTGTTGTTATTGCTACTATTGTTGTTATTGCTGCTATTATTGTTGCTATTATTGTTGTCTTGATCCTCCTCGTTGTCTTCTTTGTCTTCCTCTTCATCTTCCTTGTCCTCATCCTCGTTTTGTCCTCCTGATCCTCCTGAAGTATACCTGCCTTGTTTGTGTTAGCTCAGTCATCTGGTACTGCATATAAGCTCTCTCTCTCTCTCTCTCTCTCTCTCTCTCTCTCTCTCTCTCTCTCTCTCTCTCTCTCTCTCTCTCTCTCTCTCTCTCTCTCTCTACTGTTTAACCACTTTCAAGATTGTCAGCCGACTAACGACCTTGTCAAGAGACTTTTCCACTATCCTGGAAGCCAGCTTCGTGTCATCACCGGTAAGAATATAAGAAGGAGCACTGCAGCAGGACTACTGGCCCAAGCCAAGCAAGTCCACCTCACACCCACTCATGCATTTGTCTAACTTGTTTCTAAAGCTACACGCAAGATTTTAGCTTCAATGACGCTACATAAGAGTTTGTTTCACTTGTTCACAACTCTGTTACCAAACCAGTGCTTTCCTATATCCTTTCTAAATATATTTTTTTGCAACTTAAAGGCATTGCTGCGAGTTCTGTCTTGGTTAGATATTTTAACGCGTTATTTACATGCCCTTTATTTATTCCTGCTTTCCATTTATACACCTCAGTCATATGTTCCCTAATTCTACGCCTTTCTAGAGAGTGCAGATTTAGAGCCGTCAGTCTATCCTCGTAGGAAAGATTTCTGATGCGTGGGATCACCTATGTCATCCTGCTCTGGACTGCGTGCGGCCAGCAGTAACAGCCTCGTTGATCAGGCCATGATCCACCGGGAGGCCTGATCGTGGACCGGGCCGCGGGGGCGTTGATCCCCGGAATACCCTCCAGGTAGACTCCAGGTACGTTTTCTATTCGTAGCTGCTGCCGTAGCTCAGCATAGTGCCATCAGCTATTCACTACTAGACACGATACTACGATGCTCAGAGACATTTTAAAGGCTGGAAAGTAAAATGTGAATTGATTACGACCAGACAGCCGAGGCAGCAGCCTAGATGGCGGATGTGGCAATAAAGACGAACACTGAACAGTCACATCACAGTAGTTAATCCTGGAGTATAACGCAGAGACTGGGGAATGACTCAATCACGGAGACTGTCAGCCAGGACAACATTCACATTCTTCTAGTAGCAGAGACTGACATTCTTCTAGTAGTATAGACTGACATTCTTCTAGTAGCAGAGACTGACATTCTTCTAGTAGTATAGACTGACATTCTTCTAGTAGTATAGACTGACATTCTTCTAGTAGCAGAGACTGACATTCTTCTAGTAGTACAGACTGACATTCTTCTAGTAGCAGAGACTGACATTCTTCTAGTAGTATAGACTGACATTCTTCTAGTAGCAGAGACTGACATTCATCTAGTAGTATAGACTGACATTCTTCTAGTAGCAGAGACTGACATCCTTCACCATTCGTCCCAGAGCACCAGGGTACGTTGACTACCACGGTCAGTGAGACAACAAGAGGCAAAACATCTTCATAAGAAACACTCCTACACACGATCACTGAAACACTCCTACACACGATCACTGAAACACTCCTACACACTATCATTGAAACACTCCTACACACGATCACTGATACACTCCTACACACTATCATTGAAACACTCCTACACACGATCACTGATACACTCCTACACACTATCATTGAAACACTCCTACACACGATCACTGATACACTCCTACACACTATCATTGAAACACTCCTACACACGACCACTGATACACTCCTACACACGATCACTGATACACTCCTACACACTATCATTGAAACACTCCTACACACGATCACTGATACACTCCTACACACGATCACTGAAACACTCCTACACACTATCATTGAAACACTCCTACACACGATCACTGATACACTCCTACACACGATCACTGAAACACTCCTACACACGACCACTGAAACACTCCTACACACGACCACTGAAACACTCCTACACACGATCACTGATACACTCCTACACACGACCACTGAAACACTCCTACACACGACCACTGAAACACTCCTACACACGATCACTGAAACACTCCTACACACGATCAATGAAACTCCCAAAAGTCTAGCGAGGACGTGTTCATATGATCGCTTTGTTGTTCATTTGGGCCTCTTGTTGCGTCCATTTTTATGTTCTTAACAATGATGTATAAAGTTAACCTGAGCACTTGTGTTATTGATATTTCTTAGCTTTATATAAAACATTATAACAGAATATTAAAGCTGATTTCCAACAGTCTGTGGTTCTGATATCCAATCTTAACAAGAGAGGTACCTGAAGCGAGAACCTTGGATACTTTTTCAAGCTATCCAAAGTCCTCTTGAGTGGGTGTTGGTAGGTGTTAGTTGGAATTACTACAGTGCTCCAATATAAGTTCTATAACGCAGTCTGGTTCTCCTTAGAAGGCAAGGGCCCCAAGGAAATAGCCCTGCTTTCTCCCCAGTTCCCCGGACTACGCCCCTGTGGATGTGGTATGGGTGTGGGTGTGAGGGTGTAGGGTGTGTGGGTGTGGGTGTGAGGGTGTACGGTGTGAGATTTCAGGTCACGTGACTCCTTGTGTACACAAGCTGGTACTCTAACGATAGTGTGACCCGTGAGATTATCTGAGGTGATGACATGTGTGAACCTGGGTCAAGTGAACCTCATTTGACCTGACTGGGTAATGAAATATACTGGTCTTAATTTTACACTTAATCTCTCTTGAAGTGTGTTCGTCAAGAAATATGTTAGTCTGACTTTTAATGGATCTAAGAAGGTGGGTTTGTGCTTCTAGCAGAATTAAGTACAGGGTATCTACTACCCAACACTTGAATACTTATAGCAGGTACTGGATATAACATTCCAGCAGGTACTGGAGTTTCTTACACAGGATATAACAGTCCAGCAGGTACTGGATATAATATAACATTCCAGCAGGTACTGGAGTTTCTTACACAGGATACAACATTCCAGCAGGCTACCTGGAGGGTATTTTGGGGATCAACGCCCCCACGGCCCGGTCCACGACCAAGCCTCCCGGTGGATCAGGTCCTGACCAACGAGGTTGTTACTGCTGGCCGCACGCAGTCCAACGTACGAACCACAGCCCGGCTGATCCGGCACCGTCTTTTAAGTATCTGTCCAGCTCCCTCTTGAAGACAGCCAGGGGTCTTCCCGTAATGCCCCTTATACAATTTATTCTCTATAAGGGTTACAATGAGGGGTTTACAGGATTTGGATAATGTGTGGTTTACATGTTATAAAATACTAATTACAGAGAACATAAGAACATAAGAACGAAGGAACACTGCAGCAGGCCTACTGGCCCATGCGAGGCAGGTCCAAGTCTCCTACCAGCTTAAGCCAATGCACCCAAACTAGTCAGGTCAGGTCACCTTGACTTAAGGGAGGAACACGGCAACCGACCTGGTAGCACAAGCTATCAGATCCAACTCACACCCACCCACATCCACTCATGTATTTATCCAACCTATTTTTAAAGCTACACAACGTTCTGGCCTCTATAACTGTACTTGGGAGTTTGTTCCACTCATCCACAACTCTATTACCAAACCAGTACTTTCCTATATCTTTCCTGAATCTGAATTTTTCCAACTTAAAACCATTGCTGCGAGTCCTGTCTAGGCTAGATATTTTCAGCACACTATTTACATCCCCTTTATATATTCCTGTCTTCCATTTATACACCTCAATCATATCCCCCCTAATTCTACGTCTTTCTAGAGAGTGCAGATTCAGGGCCCTTAGTCTATCCTCATAGGGAAGGTTTCTGATACATGGGATTAACTTTGTCATCCTCCTTTGTACATTTTCCAGAGAATTTATATCCATTCTGTAATACGGTGACCAAAACTGTGCAGCATAATCTAAATAAGGCCTAACCAAGGATGTATAGAGTTGAAGAACAACCTGAGGACTCCTATTATTTATGCTTCTTGATATGAAGCCAAGGATTCTATTAGCTTTATTGCGAACACTTATGCACTGTTGTTTTGGTTTCAGATTACTGCTAACCAGAACTCCTAAATCTTTTTCGCAATCCGTAATATTAAGATCTACATTATTTAGTTTATATGTGGCATGGTTATTGTCCTGTCCAACATTTAGAACTTTGCATTTGTCTATATTAAACTGCATCTGCCACCTCTCCGACCACTGCATTAGTCTATTCAAATCTTCCTGGAATGCTCTAATGTCCTCGTCAGAATGAATTCGACGGCCTATTTTGGTGTCATCGGCAAACTTGCTGATGTCGCTCTTTATGCCCTCATCTATGTCGTTTATGTATATTGTGAACAGCAGGGGGCCCAACATTGACCCCTGTGGAACACCGCTCGTGACGCTTCCCCACTCTGATTTCTCCCCATTTGTGCAAACTCTCTGCTGCCTATTTGTCAACCATGCCTCTATCCAGGAAAAAATTTCTCCTCCTATTCCATGTGCCTTAATTTTCCTCAATAGTCTCTGATGTGGGACCTTGTCAAAAGCCTTACTGAAGTCCATATACACAATATCATATTCATTACCATGATCTACCTCCTCAAATACCTTAGTGAAAAAAGTTAATAAATTCGTAAGGCAGGAACGCCCCTTTGTAAAACCATGCTGAGATTCGTTGATTAATTTATGCTTTTCAAGGTGGCTACGAACTGCCTCGGCAATTATTGATTCCATAAATTTTCCCACTGTGGAGGTTAGGCTTATTGGTCTATAGTTCGAAGCTAAGGACCTGTCACCTGCTTTGAAAATAGGTATCACATTTGCCATTTTCCACTTATCTGGCACCATGCCAGTTTGTAGTGACATGTTGAAAAGATTAGCCGAAGGTTTGCTAAGCTCCTCTTTACATTCCTTTAGAACCCTTGCATACAGTTCATCAGGGCCTGGGGATTTGTTAGGTTTTAATTTATCTATTTGCCTAAGGACCATGTCACTTGTGACTCTAATCGTGCACAGTTTATTATCGTCCTGTTCCACATAATTTATCATTTCTGGAATATCGCTGGTATCCTCCTGTGTAAAAACTGAGAGGTAGTATGTGTTAAAACTTCTACACATTTCCTTATCACTGTCAGTGAGCTGACCCGAGGAACTTTTGAGTGGGCCTATCTTGTCCCTGATCTTACTTCTGTATACCTGAAAGAATCCTTTTGGGTTAGTCTTCGAATCTCTTGCAACTTTAACCTCATAATCTCTTTTTGCTTTTCTAATTCCTTTTTTTATTTCTCTCTTTAACTGAATATATCGATTTCTTAATTGCCCCTCTCCTCTTTTGATTTACCTATATATGGCTCTCTTTTGACCAATTACATATTTTAATCTATTGTTCATCCATTTAGGATCATTTTTGTTTGATCTGATTTCCCTATTTGGAACATAATTTGACTGAGCAGCTAGAACTATGCCCTGGAAAGCGTCATATCGGCAACCATCACCACCTACCTGACCCTTAGTCAGGTCATTCCAGTTCAGCCCACCTAAGTAATTTTTCAGTCCTATGAAATCAGCCAAGCGGAAGTCAGGGACAGAGACTTGATTGTCATTATTAGGGGAATTCCATGATATATTAAAACTGAGTGATTTGTGATCACTTTCCCCAAGCTCATCATTAACCTCAAGATTATTAATTAGTGTTTCCCTACTGGCAAGAACCAAGTCAAGGAGGTTATTTCCCCTAGTTGGCTCTGTCACAAACTGTTTTAAAAAACAATCCTGGATCGTATCAAGAAAGTCACCTGACTCTAAATTTCCTGTCAAATTGCTCCAGTCAATCTGTCTATAGTTGAAATCTCCCATTAGCACAACATTTTCGTATGTAGATGCCTTACGAATTTCGTCCCATAGAAGTTTACTGCACTCCCTATCAAGATTTGGGGCCCTGTAAATCACACCCAAAATTAGTTTTTCTCGGCCCTCGAGAAGCTGTAACCAAACAGATTCAGTGGCTGACGCTTCTAATTTAATATCTTGTCTAACACAACAATTTAAATTGTCTCTAACATACATCGCTACTCCACCACCTTTCCTGTTGACCCTCTCAGTGTGGAATAATTTATAGCCTTGTATGTGACATTCAGAGGGCATCTCTCTATCTTTCAGATTGAGCCAGGTCTCTGTTATAGCAATAATATCTATGTTTCCTGCACTTGCAATTAATCTTAGCTCATCTATCTTATTTCTTACACTCCTGCTTGTTTCCCACACACACCCATACCTCTATCTTCCATCAGTTTTTAAATCATAGGCATTTCACCAATGGCCTTCTCAATCGAGTCTGCAAGTGCTACCACTAGGACACCTAGCATGGCTAGGCATTTCGGGCAGACTTTGATTTAATTCTTAACATTAAATCCTTACAGATTATGGTATTAAGGCTTAGTGACTACATCATAATTTGTGAGTTTAGCAATGTGAATGCTTTTGTTCTGGCACAATACAAAGTGTCTATATTGGAGTATCATAGGCAAACTTATGACTAGTTAGGATTCATTATTTTAAGATTAAAATTAGTATCTCTGTGTTTATAGTCAGTGGGTGAGTGTAATTGTGAACCACCAGGTGGTTATCATGTAGTTAGTTGTCGGGGTGTATCAGGGAGATAAGATGTTTTCTAACTGTAGTTTTGAAAGTGATGAGTGTGTCTGCAGTTCTAGAGTTTTCAGGTAGGGTGTTCCAGATTTTTAGGTCCTTTGAAATACATTGAATTTTTGTAAAGGTTTAGTCGGAAGCGGGGAATGTCATAAAGATGTTTGTGTCCGGTGTTATGCCTGTGGATCCTGTCACAACTATCAAGAAAGCGTTTTAGGTCAAGGTTTATCGCTGGTGGGAGGCTGTTGAACAGTCGTGGGCCCCGGACACTTATTGCGTTTTCTCGTAGTGTACCAGTGACGCCCCTACTCTTCACTGGGGGTATGTTCCATCGCCTGCCAAGTCTTTTGCTTTCGTATGGAGTGATTGGTGTGTGCATATTAGGGACCAGTCCCTCAAGAATCTTCCAGGTGTAGATTATGATATATCTCTCTCGCCTGCGCTCTACCGAGTACAAGTAAAGTGCTTCCAGGCGCTCCCGGTAGTTAGGTGTTTGATGGAACTTATACGTGCAGTAAAGGATCTCTCTACATTTTCAAGTTTTGCAATTTCACCTGCCTTGAATGGGGATGTTAATGTACAGCAGTCAGGTAATGGAGTTTTCCAACATATTCTTCCCTTGGATGCTACCCACAAAAGTCGGCTAACAGATAGGTGCCTATTATTGCTGTTAGGTGAGGGTAAGTCTGTGGGTGATTAGTGTGTGGGAGGGGAAGGCTGTGGCGCGTGTCCCAGACCACTAGTAATAATTAGGATGAATGGGAAGTAGTAGTAATAGTAGTAGTGATAATGGTAGTGGTAGTACTAGCAATAGTAGTGGTGATGGTAGTACTAGTAGTGGTGGTAGTAGTAGCAGTAATAGTAGTGGTGGTAGTAGTACTAGCAGCAGCAGTAGCAACAGCAGTAGCAGTAGTAGCAGCAGCAATAGCAACAGTAACTTATGCAACATATGGGAATCTTTATTGAGGAAACGTTTCGCCACACAGTGGCTTCATCAGTCCAATACAAAGCAGAAAGGTGTAAGGAGAGGAGTTTGAGGTAATCAGTCCCTCAGCCTGGAGTCGATGTGTTCAGTCCATCAATCTTGTAGAATGTTTCCTCAATAAAGATTCCCATATGTTGCATAAGTGTCTCAATCTTCAACTTGTCGGTTTTCAAAACCATTCATCACAATAGCAACAGTACTAGTAGTAGCAGTAATAATAGTAGCGGCAGCAACATCAGTAGTAGTGTGGCGTGGGGAAGTACAGTGTTCGTGGTGGGTCCTACACCTCACCTTTGCTCTCTCTAATCCTCTTACCTCCTCCATCCCTGCTGACAGCCAGGTGCTGTCAGACCTTCCTATAGGCATAGGCACCACTGGTGCCTATGCTAACCTTCCTATGTTGGATAAATATAACTAGTTGGATGAATTACATTGTAGCCAGCTGGCCCAGTGGATAACGCGTCAGTATGCAGTTTTACGACTCTCTGACCGCGGGTTCGGGCCCCACCCGTGGTGTGGTTTGTTTGCAATCGTGTCACTACGATTTCATGACACACTAGCCCAACATTTATTCAAATCCTGTCAGACACTGGATCTTATACAGGAATTTCTTCAAAACTTGTCTAAGCTATAGACACGACCTATTTCCACTAGTGGTTTTATCCACTGGTGACTCCGCCTACAACTGCTCCACCTCATTTGTCAGCAGCATATGAGCCTCATCTCCACGAATATACTGCACTTTTATCAAGAATGATGGACTGAACACATCGGCTCTAGGCTAAGGGACTGATTACCTCAAACTCCTGCTCATCTTCCACCTTTCTCTGTATTGGACTCAACCAGCCACTGGATTGCGAAACTTTTCCAGAATAAAGTTACCTTAACATTTCACAAGTGTCTCATTGATACCTTGTATCAGAAATCTTTCCTTCAAGGATAGACTGAGATCAATTTACACTCTCTCCATGAAAAGGAGTAAAATTAGGGGGATACGACTGAAGTATACGAATGGAAAACGGGAATACAAATAGCGTGATAAGCTAAGATTTGTTCGGATTTTTAACCCTGAGGATTAGCCACCCAAGATAACCCAAGCAAATCAGTGCGTCATCCGGGACTAGTTCCACAGGGGTCCTTCAATCTTGTCCCCCAGGATGCGACCCACACAGCAGGTGTAAAGAAACATGCCCAACGTCTCACAGACACTCAGTGTGAGACGAGAGCGTTGCCAACCGACAGGACTAGCAGCAATAGAATCGACATACAAATTTAGATTTAGAAAGGTTATAGGAAAGCACTGGATTGACAAGAGTTGCGAATGAGGAGGAGAGGGGAAGAGTTTGCAAGTTGCGTCGTTGACGTCAGAATCTCGGGTAACTTTAAAAATTGGTTGGATGGGTACATGAGTGGGTGCGGGTGGGTGAGTCGGACTAGAATGGGTCTACCTGCCTGGAGTCTACCTGGAGGGTATTCCAGGGATCAACGCCCCCGCGGCCCGGTCAATGGCCAGGCCTCCCCCTGATCAACGAGGCTGTTACTGCTGGCCGCACGTAATCCAAGAACATAAGAACATAAGGAATAAGGAACACTGCAGCAGGCCTACTGGCCAATGTGAGGCAGGTCCAAGTCTCCTACCGGCTTAAACTAATGTCCTAGCCTAGTTAGGTCAAGTCACATTCACTTAAGGAAGGAGCATGGGATCTGACCCAGTAGCACAAGCTAGCCAGGTCCAATTCACACCCACCCGCACCCACTCATGTATTTATCCAACCTATTTTTAAAACTACACAACGTTTTAGCCTCTATAACTGTACTGGGGAGTTTGTTCCACTCATCCACAACTCTGTTAGTTGGCTCTGTCACAAACTGTTTTAAAAAACAATCCTGGATCGTATCAAGAAAGTCACCCGACTATAAATTTCCTGTCAAATTGCTCCAGTCAATCTGTCTATAGTTGAAAATGTTGTGGTAATGGGAGATTTCAACTATAGACAGATTGACTGGAGTAATTTGACAGGAAATTTCGAGTCAGGTGACTTTCTTGATACGATCCAGGAATGTTTTTTAAAACAGTTTGTGACAGAGCCAACTAGAGGAAATAACCTCCTTGACTTGGTTCTTGCCAGTAGGGAAACACTGGAGTTTATCTGGAGTTTATCTGGAGAGAGTTCCGGGGGTCAACGCCCCCGCGGCCCGGTCTGTGACCAGGCCTCCTTAGGTAAGTGTCCCAGGATGCGACCCACACCAGTCGACTAACACCCAGGTACCCATTTTACTGATGGGGAACATAGACAAGAGGTGGAAAGAAACACGTCCAATGTTTCTACTCTGGCTGGGAATCGAACCCTAATTAATAATCTTGAGGTTATTGATGAGCTTGGGGAAAGTGATCACAAATCACTCAGTTTTAATATATCATGGAATTCCCCTAATAATGGCAATCAAGTCTCCGTCCCTGACTTCCGCATGGCTGATTTCATAGGACTGAAAAATTACTTAGGTGGGCTGAACTGGAATGACCTGACTAAGGGTCAGGTAGGTGGTGATGGTTGCCGATATGATGCTTTCCAGGGCATAGTTCTAGCTGCTCAGTCAAATTATGTTCCAAATAGGGAAATCAGATCAAACAAAAATGATCCTAAATGGATGAACAATAGATTAAAATATCTGATTGGTCAAAAGAGAGGCATATATAGGCAAATCAAAAGAGGAGAGGGGCAATTAAGAAATCGATATATTCAGTTAAAGAGAGAAATAAAAAAGGGAATTAGAAAAGCAAAAAGAGATTATGAGGTTAAAGTTGCAAGAGAATCGAAGACTAACCCAAAAGGATTCTTTTAGGTATACAGAAGTAAGATCAGGGACAAGATACGCCCACTCAAAAGTTCCTCGGGTCAGCTCACTGACAGTGATAAGGAAATGTGTAGAAGTTTTAACACATACTTCCTCTCAGTTTTTACACAGGAGGATACCAGCGATATTCCAGTAATGATAAATTATGTAGAACAGGACGATAATAAACTGTGCACGATTAGGGTCACAAGTGACATGGTCCTTAGGCAAATAGATAAATTAAAACCTAACAAATCCCCAGGCCCTGATGAACTGTATGCAAGGGTTCTAAAGGAATGTAAAGAGGAGCTTAGCACACCTTTGGCTAATCTTTTCAACATATCACTACAAACTGGCATGGTGCCAGATAAGTGGAAAATGGCAAATGTGATACCTATTTTCAAAGCAGGTGACAGGTCCTTAGCTTCGAACTATAGACCAATAAGCCTAACCTCCATAGTGGGAAAATTTATGGAATCAATAATTGCCGAGGCAGTTCGTAGCCACCTTGAAAAGCATAAATTAATCAACGAATCTCAGCATGGTTTCACAAAGGGGTGTTCCTGCCTTACGAATTTATTAACTTTTTTCACTAAGGTATTTGAGGAGGTAGATCATGGTAATGAATATGATATTGTGTATATGGACTTCAGTAAGGCTTTTGACAGGGTCCCACATCAGAGACTATTGAGGAAAATTAAGGCACATGGAATAGGAGAAGAAATTTTTTCCTGGATAGAGGCATGGTTGACAAATAGGCAGCAGAGAGTTTGCATAAATGGGGAGAAATCAGAGTGGGGAAGCGTCACGAGCGGTGTTCCACAGGGGTCAGTGTTGGGCCCCCTGCTGTTCACAATCTACATAAACGACATAGATGAGGGCATAAAGGGCGACATCGGCAAGTTTGCCGATGACACCAAAATAGGCCGTCGAATTCATTCTGACGAGGACATTCGAGCACTCCAGGAAGATTTGAATAGACTGATGCAGTGGTCGGAGAAGTGGCATTCGCTGCCTGACCACGGTCGAGTGAGGTTGTGCGCTGCACCCCTCTGCTGTTCAGGCGAGCTACCTTGTATCAACATGGCGCTGAGTGTGAGGAGGCGCGTAAATACCATTGGTATTGAGCTGCTTCGTGGGGCGATTTCACCCTCTTCAGTGCAAGTCTTACTCCCGACAATCATTAGGGAGACCTATGGAATCCAGGACGATGAGGTGTATGGTGTAGCCCTGAATGGGGCTTATAGAATCTTCGTCAAACTGAATTCCACGTCCGTGTATGAGTCTTTGGTGACGAGGTTCACGTCTTGACGCTACTCCAGCTGTGAAGGTGCGTTTGATCGACGTATCTCGCCACTTTACGTGGGTTAAGATACGTAATGTCCCATTTGAGGCAGATGAGGCTGACATAAGGAGTGTTTTTGAGACATATGGAACCGTACATCTGGCACAAAAGGGCAAGTGGACGGCAGGTGCTTACATGGGACGTCCGGAGGGTACCTTTTCCCTGAAGATGACTCTGAGACATCCCATACCGTCTTACGTCGTGTTGGAGGACTTCAGGACGCAAGTTATGGTATCGTATGCCGGACAGAGACGTACGTGCAGAATATGTGGGGCATACGACCATATGGCGGCAGAGTGCGTGAAGCTGAGGAGGGCGCCAGCGCAAACTGGTGAAGCACCAGTTACCAGCGTGATAGCTGTTGAGAGCCCAGTGCGCAAGCAAGGGCCTGGGCGCTTGTGGAGTGAAGAGGTGGAGGATTCCAAAGAGGAGAATGGCATGTGTGAGGTAAGCTGTGATGTAAAAGGATCTGTTACTACACAAAGGACAAGTACAGAAGTGCAAGTGCAGGAGGAGGTGCAGGCTCTAGAGGAAGAGCTTCAGGAGGTGTTAAGGACATTGACACCGCCTGCAGAGGATGTTGTTCCTGAGCTGGTGAGAGACACGGCGGTGCCTGTAGAGGAATGTAAGGATAAAAAACATAGCAGGGTTGACGGGCCAACTAGTAAGAGAGAGTTGTCGCCGTGTGCTGTGGAACGGGGCGTGGTGGAGGTTGAGGTTCATCGTGAGGGAACCTCAGAAGATAACATGGATGTAGAGGGCATCACGAGGAAGAGAGCGGCGGCGTCAGACTCAGATGATGTCCTGACGCCGGCGCAGAGGTCTAGGAGGAAGGAAGAGCAATGTCGAAGCAGTCACGATAAGAGGCATCGCAAAAAAGGGGGAGGGGTTGATGGTGTGAAGCCTTGTGCTGGCTCTGGGGCAGGAGGCCCTGGGATGAATGAAGAGAGGAGGAAGGGTTGGAAACTATAAAGAGGCCTTAGGTGTATGACTGTGAACGTAAATGGACTGTGTAATAGTGTGAAGAAGGAATGGTTTCGAATGTTTCTGTATAAATATAGGGTGGATGTAGTGTTCCTGCAAGAACACAATTTCAAGGAGGGAAGAGTGCTCGAGGTGGAGGGGTTTCAGGTCATGACTCTGCCATCTGCACGTCTGAAAGGTGGTGTGGGTATATTGATCAGGGAGGCAAGCCCGTTTGTGTTGCTAAGAAGTGAGGGGGGAGGAGGGGGAAGAGTATTGCGCGTGGATGGGTGGTGGATGGGACAGCGGGTATCTTTTGTATGTGTGTATGCACCAGCGGAAAATGATGTGAGGGTAAAAAGGGATTTTGTATGTGAAGAACTAGTTTTCTTCTTACGTGGTTTACCTGCAGTGGCCATCGTTGGTGGCGACTGGAACTGCGTTATTAGGAGGGCTGACGTGGAACCAAAAGGGGCGGGGCACGTGTCGGCGGCCTTGCGAGATCTTTTGAGGGATATTCAGTTGCGGGATGCGGTTGGAGGAGGGGCGTGGGAGGTAGAGCACACTTTTGTAAGACGGGGTTACGCTGCTAGGTTGGATAGGCTGTATATATCTCAAGGGGTTGGGTTGACATTTTTCCGTACAATAGAAGTAGCTTATTCGGATCATCGGGCGGTAGTAGCAGAGGTGGCGTGGGAGTCACTCGCAGGTATATCTAGGGGATATTGGAAATTAAATACAAGTGTGTTAGGTGATGAGGAGGGGATAGAGGGATTTGCAACGCTGTGGGAGGGGTTACGTGCAGAGATAAAAGGGGTAGAGGATGTGGTGATGTGGTGGGATGGTGTGGCTAAAGAACGGATTAAGCAATATTACGTAAAGGAAGGGAAACGTATCAATTCTTTAAAATATGGGCTTGCTAACTATTTGGAGGATAGATTACGGGGTTGTTATGCGAGGGGGGCGGTGGCGGGCACTTATCCAATGGATGAAATTATGGCAATTAAAGGGAGGCTGCGTGAGGTACAGGATGAGAGGTTCCAAGCGGTGCGGGTACAGGCGGGGGTGGAAGAGGTGTTATGGGGCGATAGACCTTCATCGTGCGTATTGCGTAGGCAGAAACAAAGACAGCAGGCAATGACTATTCCATGGTTGGAGGTTCATGAATCGATAGGAGGGTACAGGGAGGGGCAGGTCATACAAGCTACGGAAGGAATGGGGGCGTTTGCTGACAAGTGGTATGAGAAGTACTGGCAACGAGAAGGGGTAGAGGATGGGGTTTTAGAACAGGTGTGTGGGAGTGTGGTATGTCAGTTGCGTAACAGTGATAGGGAAGCACTGGGTGGCGAAATAACTGAGGGGGAAATATGGAGGGCTTTAAGTGGAATGCGAAAGGGCAAAGCACCGGGAATTGATGGACTCCCGGTAGAGTTTTATCAGCAGCATTGGGAACTATTGAGGCATTTTCTGGTTAGGTTATTAAATTGCATGAAGGAGAGAGGTGAGCTGGGTGAGAAGCAGGCAACGGCTGTCGTTGTATTGGTACCGAAGGGTAAGGTGCAGCATACGCTTCGGGATTACCGGGCGATCTTGTTGTTATGCGCAGATTATAAATTGTTTGCGAAGATTTTGGGAAATCGGGTCAAGTGTGTGGTAGGGCGGGTAGTATCAAAAACTCAGTTTGGTTTGCCAGGGAGGTCTATGGTGGAGGGGCATGGGTTACTTAGGGATTTCGTGGAGGCAAAAGGGGGGGGGAGGGAGGGAGGTTTGGTGGCGCTCGATTGGCAAGGGGCATACGATAGAGTGGATCGGAAAGCATTGAAAGCCATCCTCAGGGGTCAGGGGTTTGGGGAAGAAATAGTGGGCTGGGTTGAGGCGTTGTATGGAGGTGCAATGGCGAGGGTACAGATTAATGGTCGATTGGGTGGGAAGATTGTAATGGGTAGGGGACTTAGGCAGGGGTGTCCTATGTCACAATTATTATTTGCATGCGTACAGGACCCCTTTTATAGATTGATGGAGCAGCGTATGTGTCACGTAGAGGGACCAGGGTGTGAGGTTGCGAGGGTTTGGCCAGTTTTAATTGGGTATGTGGATGATACAACTGTTCTGATCAGGGAGGGGATGTCAATGGACACATTAGACGGGGTAGTACAAATGTTCGCAGGGGCAACTGGTATGAGGGTAAATTCAGATAAATCCATGGTCATGGGGTTAGGAGCTTGGGCGGGTAGGGTTGATTGGGGTAGTGCAGTTGTGAGGAAGCAGGTGAATTCGTTAAACATCTGTGGTCTTATTTATGCAGACGATCTACCTGTGGCACGCATGGAAAACTCGCTTAGGATGGTAGAAAGGATTCAGGGACGCTTGGGTGCATTGTGACCTTATCATTTGACCCTTGTGCAGCGTGCCATTGTTGTTAATATCTTACTGTATAGCAAAGTATGGCACGTGGCAGCCGTGTTCCCATTAACTGGGCCAGCAATAACGAACATACTTAGGAAGGTTTTTAAATTCTTGTGGGGTTCGAGCTGTGATTGGATTAAGAGAGATGTGGTAATGTTACCTGTAAGTAAGGGGGGGCTGGGATTGCTGGACTTAAAGCGGAGGGTCAAATGTGTCTTCATTAAAAGGGAGGTGATGAGGGAAAGTGTGGGTGGGGGGGGTTGGCCAGGATCCATAACAGTTTGCAACGGATGTATACAGGAGTTGAGTTGCATGAGTGTGAAACTGTGTTGAGGGCTCTGGCGTGGGATCGAGAGCCAGCAAAGGTTAAAATAGGTAGGTTGTGTAGATTGTTAGCCGGGAGGGTTGTAGCGCCTGTAGAGGGAATTTTCCCCATGTATGCATGGGGAAGTATATGGAATAGGTTGAGTAGGATGAGGTTGCAACCTCGTGTTCGGGATGTAATGTATCGTTTTCTGCACGGCATTTTACCGTCGGGTGTGGTTCTACGGGATAGACGAGTCGTTGACGGGGGGGAGTGTGGGATATGTGGTGGGGAGGAGTCGGCTTTTCATGTAGTATATTTTTGTGATGGACTGAGGAGTGTCAAGGGGTGGTTAAATAGGGTGATAAATAGGATAGGAGGTAAAGGAATTTCTGTATTGAGAGCATTAAGTCTCGACGTGGGGGGTTGGGAGGAACGTGTAATCAGAGCTGTGGGATACATTATGGCAGATTATATCTATATAGTGTGGGGATTGAGGGGCAAACAGGTTACTGAGGTGAAGAGGAGGGTGTTAGCGTTAACGTTCTATAAAACGGTATGTAGAAATAAGGAAATTTATGGGAGGAGGTGGGTGAAGGATTTTTCAGAGGGATATAGGCAACTTACGTTACAGGTTTTATTAGACTTGTAATATACGAGGGAGGGGAGGGTATGATTGGAAAGTGTTGCTGGGGTAGGGAAGTCAGGGGTGAAAACAGGGTTGCCTCCCTGGTAATGGATAACAAAAGTTTTGTGAGAGTGTTGGATGAGTGATGCATGAGTGAATAATATGTGGACCACGGGTGCTAGCACCTGTGGAGCTGGCCAGTTTTTGTGTGACAGGACTTTATACTTATTATACATATTGTGTGTGGTAATATTGATTTACGGTAATGACATTGTAATTTGGAGATTTGCTATAATAATTGCATGTGTTTGCTCCAACTTGTTTTCTAGGTGCCTTGCACTGCATAGTGTTGATGCTGTGATCATGCACGGTGTCCAGAGATATGATGTGATATGTTTGTATTAATGTCTGTGCATTATTGTTCATCACTGGTGTTCTGCAATTTTCAGTTTTGTTTTGAGAGTAAAGAGTTTAATGCACGTCAGATAGTGTAAATAAAGTTGGGCAACAGTGGTGTTATAGGTTTTTGTGGTTAGGTGCGTGCTAGGCACAGTCTTTATGTGTTACTTGTGTCATGGTTATATTTTATGTTGTATTGTACTGTTGTCAATAGCACTATGTAATGTCCATATAAGCTGTATAGAGCTTGAATGTCATAGTTGAAGCTGTGTGATTGTTTTAACACTGGAATTGCATGTTTAAATGTGTAAAGGCTTACATGTGTTGGATTTTGAGACTAAGTTTATTCTTATGGTTGTAGTAATTTTGTATGTCCTTGTGACTTTTCTATATCACCATTGTTGTGTAATACATATTGTTATGTAACTGAACCATTAGGACAATTACATAAATTAATGTTTGGATCATTGCTGTGTGACTTTAGATTAGGCAACATTCATTGTTTATAGTATGTTAGGTTGTAAATAGTGGGGTGGTTGGATAACCACTAGGGGGGGGGGGGTAATATGTCTGTATAATATGTTCAGTGCAATGCATTGCATGGTCTGTAGTCGATCATTAAGTACCATTTCGAGGGATGTGTATATAAAAGTGTTGTTCATATCATGTAATTCTGTTGAGTAGCTCCAACAGGTTTGGGTTAAGTGATAGGATGAGGGAGCAGGGAGGGGGGGGGTGTACCCACACGGAGTTGTAAGTGTGGTGTGTAACATTAGCTGTAGGGAGGATTGTGTTACTTTATAGACTTAAATGAGTTTTACATATTATATTTTGTAATGTCATGTTTAAAATAAAATATAAAAAAAAAAAAAAAAAAAAAAAAAAAAAAAAAAAAAAAAAAAAACAGATGCAGTGGTCGGAGAAGTGGCAGATGCAGTTTAATATAGACAAATGCAAAGTTCTAAATGTTGGACAGGACAATAACCATGCCACATATAAACTAAATAATGTAGGATTGCGAAAAAGATTTAGGAGTTCTGGTTAGCAGTAATCTGAAACCAAGACAACAGTGCATAAGTGTTCGCAATAAAGCTAATAGAATCCTTGGCTTCATATCAAGAAGCATAAATAATAGGAGTCCTCAGGTTGTTCTTCAACTCTATACATCCTTGGTTAGGCCTCATTTAGATTATGCTGCACAGTTTTGGTCACCGTATTACAGAATGGATATTGTGATGCAGTTCAGATGGGCTTGTGAGGTCTCTAGGGAGACCTAATTATATGGTCACACCTGCTTTTTATAAAGCTCCAGCTGTTCTGCATTATATTTTAAAGTTCCGTTCACATCTTCCACCCTGGACCATACCAGACAACTGAAGTCCCTTAGAGTGTGTCCCTCCTTCAGTTGCAATTGTTCCAGGTATCGATGGATATTTTCAACTGATACTGCCGTCTGGAACCTATATCTTATAGCATCCTTGAAATTACTCCAGTTCTTTACGTTAATAAATTGTGGGAGACTAAATATGGATGCTGTGTTATCCACAATTGCCCTGAATCCCAGTGAAACTTTCATTTTTTCATCAGATATATTAAGCAAAATGGCCTCAATATTTTTAATCCAAGCTTCTACTTTGATATTTCTTTCGATGGGATTCCTCGGCAAATCTACATGAAATTTCGGCAAATTTTCTAAATATGGCCTATCAACAATTACTGTCCCACATATAGAGGTTCCAACACTACTATCTGGAGCTGATGCCCCAGATAAAATCTTTTGCTGAAGCATAGGGTTCGTTGGGACGTTGAGTGGCTTGGTTAGGGAAGGATTGACCTGGGAAGGCTGGAGGCTCAGAAGTTGGGGTTGGGTCGGGAGTCCCGGTATATTAGATAAGGGCCCATTCGGGGAAATACTGAATGGTTCCCCAGCTGTAGTTACACATGTGGGTGTTTGGTTAGTATTTACAGGAACAGCATTGGGCAGGTGAACACCTGACACAGCAGGGGAAGCTATGGTTACTGAGGGGTTAGGTATACTAGTAACTGTAGAACCAGGCGCAGAAGTGGGAACCCTATAGGCAGCTACCCCAGGGACTTGGGGAGCAGGTACAACAATAGGGGATTGAGGGTTACTCATAACTTGAGCAATAACACTATGAAGCACAGAGTTAAGATAAGGATACATACTATAGTCAGCATTAACTGGGTTATTAAAATACGGAGGTATGGGGTTAGTAGCATCCCGGGTTGGTAAAGTTGATACTCCCGGGCTAACAGCAGTGGTAGATGTATTAGATACCACTGGGGCCATAGTATTCGTGGTACTACTGGGGGTCACCGTGGAACCTATATTCGTTCCTGAGCCTTGGACCTGGGGATGGTTTGTCCCTGACATATGTACTCCTGAAGTATTATTTATCACTGAAATCTCATTTTCTTGATTATTTATACCCTCACTAACATTAATCACTGAATCTTGCTGTGGAACCATGTTGCTAGACCCTTCACTTGAGCCTGGTGCGAGATCACTAACATTGACGTTAGCCTCTGCCATTCTGTTCACCAGGAACTTCACCTGTATCCTACTGGATCGTCTGATTGCACTATCTAACGTCTTGCTACGTAAATTATATTTGGTCATCACCCACCTGACAAACATAAGAGTAGGATTGTCCTGGTTTATTCTTAAGGTTACGGTCACAGTGAACGGTAAAACAAATGATAGGCGACACAAAGAAATTAATATTTGGTTTTGATAGCAAAAACCGACCAGTCGTAAAGCACGTGAGCCGCGTTTAATGATAAACGCTAAACCGCTGCCACCATGTGAGACCTCTACCCACTCTACCGGAGGTATCCCAGCGAGTGAGCACGTCTCCTGTATATCCCAGTGCTTAACAAAATAGGGAATAGCATATGAAGATACAAATAAAAATGGGAACTATGGCTATAGTTTACTTAATAACATAAAAGGGCTAGAATACAACATATCCTGATGGAAATTTACACAATATAACAATTGACCTATGAGACTTATTACCAGGGGGAAGGGTAGATGTTATCAGTAACACGGGCTAGTACTCACTCTTAATTCACCGACCAGCTGACCCGAGATTCCCAATGCGTGGTCCACTACACACGCGGCTGTCCAGAGCTCTCGCTCGACGGAGCTGTCACCAACAACCTCTTTGCCCCGCTCTTCCCTGGGCTTATATCGTAGTCAAAGTACCCCCTCCCCAATGGTGTATGTACCACGTGTTACGACCTGACGCCGAGCTCTGACGCTGTTAAGAACAAAAGACCTCAGACGTGGGCGTGACTACCCGACATTTGCTAAGGCAGGTGTGACCATATAATTAGGTCTCCCTAGAGACCTCACAAGCCCATCTGAACTGCATCACAATATAAATTCTCTGGAAAATGTACAAAGGAGGATGACAAAGTTGATCCCATGTATCAGAAACCTTCCCTATGAAGATAGACTAAGGGCCCTGAATCTGCACTCTCTAGAAAGGGGGATATGATTGAGGTGTATAAATGGAAGACAGGAATAAATAAAGGGGATGTAAATAGTGTGCTGAAAATATCTAGCCTAGACAGGACTCGCAGCAATGGTTTTAAGTTGGAAAAATTCAGATTCAGGAAGGATATAGGAAAGTACTGGTTTGGTAATAGAGTTGTGGATGAGTGGAACAAACTCCCGAGTACAGTTATAGAGGCCAGAACGTTGTGTAGCTTTAAAAATAGGTTGGATAAATACATGAGTGGATGTGGGTGGGTGTGAGTTGGACCTGATAGCTTGTGCTACCAGGTCGGTTGCCGTGTTCCTCCCTTAAGTCAATGTGACCTGACCTGACTAGGTTGGGTGCATTGGCTTAAGCCGGTAGAAGACTTGGACCTGCCTCGCATGGGCCAGTAGGCCTTCTGCAGTGTTCCTTCGTTCTTATGTTCTTATGTTCTATTACCAAACCAGTGCTTTCCAACGTTTGAATCACAGCCCGGCTGATCCGGTGCAGACTTTAGGCATCTGTCCCGCTCCCTCTTGAAGACAACCAGGGGTCGATTGGTAATTCCCCTTATGGCTGGTTGGAGGCTGTTGAACAGTCCCTATTTTCATTGGGGATATATTGCATCGCCTGCCAAGTCTTTTGCTTTTGTAGGTAGTGATTTCTGTGTGCAGATTAGGGACCAGTACCTCTAGGATTTTCCAGGTTACCTGAACATTAAAATGGTATAAAATACCGACAGGTTGTTAGGTAAGACACATATGCAACAGTTAGGTATCTTTATTATGAAACGTTTCGCCTACACAGTAGGCTTCTTCAGTCGAGTACAGAAAAGTTGATAGAAGCAGAAGATACTTGAAGACGATGTAATCAGTCCATCACCCTTAAAGTTTTGAGGTGGTCAGTCCCTCAGTCTGGAGAAGAGCATTGTTCCATAGTGTGAAACAATATGGAGATGAAGTGACAGGATGGAGCTTTATATAGCGCCAAGAGGTGAGACGTAGGTCACTAGAAGAGGTAAGAACTCAGATGATGAGAGGTCAGGTCCCTCTCAAATCCAGCCGCTCTCACTAGTGGAAGTTGTCGAAGTTGATTGCAGGTCTGTACCAAGATACCCTTGTGTTTGACAGATTGAACATTAAAATGGTATAAAATACCGACAGGTTGTTAGGTAAGACACATATGCAACAGTTAGGTATCTTTATTATGAAACATTTCGCCTACACAGTAGGCTTCTTCAGTCGAGTACAGAAAAGTTGATAGAAGCAGAAGATACTTGAAGACGATGTAATCAGTCCATCACCCTTAAAGTTTTGAGGTGGTCAGTCCCTCAGTCTGGAGAAGAGCATTGTTCCATAGTGTGAAACAATATGGAGATGAATGTGTATAATGTTCGCCAAGACCATAGTCCTGGCACGGGTCCCAATCTTGCGATGACCCGTCTCTGGCTCCCGATGGAGAAAGGTTTCCACAATGATGCGACGCATGCCGCTCAAGCGCCCCTCTGGTCAGTTCAACTGGTGCATCTCATAAGCGACACCATATGTAACTATGGACACTAGCGAGGAGGAGGATATGTCATTATCACAGGTAACAGCTTGTCTGGCTCGTTGACCCCATGGTACACTAGTGTGGCCGCAGTCATCTCTGGGTCCTCTTCGGGAGGGAATATCACCCCTAGTTGCCTGCGGAGTGTCTCAGTTGCTTCGCACTCTAGAAGATAGTGTGTTAGGGGCCACTGGACAACGTGCTAACAGTACTGGCACATCTCCTCCTCAGCCTTGTCTACCATCATCTTGGCCGTGGGAAAGCCCAAACGAAGCCGATGGATGGCGGTACACTGCGCTCTGGACCAGCTTCTATCATATGGAGGGGGTTCTCCCTGAGTCGCTGCTCGGTACCACTGTTGAGATGGGGTATCACCTAAGACCTCCCCTATAAGTTTCGTGGCTCTGGCAGCCACCAGTTTGGTCTGTCGTAGGCTGATTGGGACAGTAATCCCAACATGTGGATAGTCTGTTGCTGCCTTGGCTGCATCATCTGCCGCCTCATTTCCCCGGATGCCAGCATGGCTGGGGATCCAGTTCAATGTCGATCTATTACCCTGAACTTCTAAGGCTGTCATTATGCTCAGGATCGATGTGATGAGGTGAACATTGTCCTGTGGTTGAGGATGGGAGAGGGCATTGATTGCAGAGGTGGAATCAACATGTATGACAGGTCGGAGTCGATGTCGTAGGGCATGTGACAATGCCTGCTGAATCGCCACCAGCTCAGCTTGAAGGATCGTGCAGTGGTCAGGGAGTCGCCAGCCTTGTGTGTGACCATTGTGGTACAGTCCAGCTGCTGCTCTCTTCCTGTCAGAGTCGACAGAACCATCTGTGAAATACACTGCACATGTGCCTCCCTCTGCCAGTGCCATGCTTGTCTCAGCATGATTGCTGAGGGTGTCTTGACTGCAGAGACACTTAGAGATGGGTAGCTGCATGATGAAAACATCGGCTGGATCTGGGCGCCAGGGAGGTGGTGGATGGTACCCAGCAACAGGAAGGTCACAACTCTTCTCACAGAGCAGCTGTACAGGCAGCAGCTTCCGCCCAGCAGCACAAAACGAACGAATCCAGGAGTAGTCCGTGAAGAGTGTGGGATCTTGTGACATGGTTGTTAATATCCGTCTCCTTAGTGGGGTACCTTGCTGCCGGTGCAGAATCGTGGCCACTTTGCAGGCGTTTATGTATCTTACTCTGTCAGCCAAGGAAGGAAGCCGGGCCTCAGATCTGAGACATACTGTGTTGGTCCAGATGGGGGCCCCAAGCATAGTTCTTATCGCCTGGTTTTGTACGACCTCCACCCTCTGCCTGCTCTGCGGGAAGAGATGAGCTAAAGCCGGTGCACCGTAGTCAATGAGCGAGCGTATAGCTTGTATATAGTACAAGCGAAGTACATCTTTGCTTGCCCCTGCACGGTGCCTCGTCATGGCTCTCATGGCGTTGAGTCTGAGTAGAGCACGTGACCTGACATACTCGGCCTGTTTCTGAAAGGTCAGCTTTTTATCAACGTAGATTCCCAAGTACAGGTAGGAGCCTGTCCACTCAAGTTCTATATCCTGAATACGTAATCTATTCACAGGATCTGGTCCCTTGAACATCATTGCAAGAGATTTCTCGGCCGAGATCTTGAGGCCTAGTTCCTTGCAAGACTGCGTAATTAGGTCCAAAGCTCTCTGAGCCTGTCGTTCTAAATTGCCTTTCCCATTCACTACTAGTGCAAGATCATCAGCATAGCTGAGGAGCTGTGTACCACTATGAAAGGGAAGGCTCACAAGTTCCTGCATAAGGATGTTAAACAGGGTAGGACTGAGCACACCTCCTTGTGGCGTACCGTTTTCCAGGGTTTTAAAGGAAGAGTAGTGTCGTGATGAATGGTTTGAAAAACCGACAAGTTGAAGATTGAGACACTTATGCAGCATATGGGAATCTTTATTCAGGAAACGTTTCGCCACACAGTGGCTTCATCAGTCCAATACAAAGAGGAAGGCGTAAGAAGAGGAGGAGAATGAGGTAATAAGTCCCCCAACCTGGAGTCGATGTGTTCAGTCCATCAATCTTGTAGAATGTACAGCATAGGGCCGTAGACGTGGCTTATATACTGTAGTGAGGTGACATGAAGCAGGCGGAGGCGGGGTCATAGTGGTACCATCCACTAGTCGAAGTAGGTCTTTGTATTGGACTGATGAAGCCACTGTGTGGCGAAACGTTTCCTGAATAAAGATTCCCATATGCTGCATAAGTGTCTCAATCTTCAACTTGTCGGTTTTTCAAACCATTCATCACAACTGTCAGACACTGCAGCATAATGGGATCTTGTTACAAAGAATTCTTCAACATTTGTTCAACCTTTGGACGAAGACCTACTTCGACTAGTGGATGGTACCACTATGACCCCGCCTCCGCCTGCTTCACCTCAACTGACTACAGTATATAAGCCACGTCTACGGCCCTATGCTGTACATTCTACAAGATTGATGGACTGAACACATCGACTCCAGGTTGGGGGACTGATTACCTCATTCTCCTCCTCTTCTTACGCCTTCCTCTTTGTATTGGACTGATGAAGCCACTGTGTGGCGAAACGTTTCCTGAATAAAGATTCCCATATGCTGCATAAGTGTCTCAATCTTCAAGAGTAGTGTCCCTGAAAGCTGACACGGGCCTGCCTGCCCCTAAGGTAGGACTCTATCCAGGCCAGGAGGCGTCCTTTGATTCCCTTCCGAGCTAGTATTGCCAGAATTGCTGTGATGAATGGTTATGAAAACCGACAAGTTGAAGAATTGAGACACTTATGCAACACACTCATCCCACTGCAGTATATAAGCCACCTCTCTGGCCCTATGCTGCACTTCCTACAAGAGTGATGGACTGAACACATCGATTCCAGGTTGAGGGACTGATTACCTCAAACTTCTACTCTCCTTACCCACTTCTACTTTGTATTGGACTGATGAAGCCACTGTGTGGCAAAACGTTTCTTCAATAAAGATTCCCGTGTGTTGCATAAGTGTCTCAATTCTTCAACTTGTCGGTTTTCATAACCATTCATCACATCTGTCAGACACTGCAACATCATGGGGTCTTGGCACAAAGACTTCAACGCTTGCTCAACCTTTGGGCGACGACCTACTTACGCTAGTGGCAGGTCCCACTGTGATCCCGCCTCCTCCTGTTTCAACTCATCTCACCGCAGTATATAAGCCACCTTTTTGGCCCTATGCTGCACTTCCTACAAGAGTGATGGACTGAACACATCGATTCCAGGTTGAGGGACTGATTACCTCAAACTTCTACTCTCCTTACCCACTTCTACTTTGTATTGGACTGATGAAGCCACTGTGTGGCGAAACGTTTCTTCAATAAAGATTCCCGTGTGTTGCATAAGTGTCTCAATTCTTCAACGAGTACAGAAAAGTTGATAGAAGCAGAAGATACTTGAAGACGATGTAATCAGTCCATCACCCTTAAAGTTTTGAGGTGGTCAGTCCCTCAGTCTGGAGAAGAGCATTGTTCCATAGTATGAAACAATATGGAGATGAAGTGACAGGATGGAGCCTTATATAGCGCCAGGAGGTGAGACGTACGTCACTAGAAGAGGTAAGAACGCAGATGTTGGGAGGTCAGGTCCCTCTCAAATCCAGCCGTTCTCACTAGTAGAGGTTGTCGAAATTGATTGCAGGTCTGTACCAAGATACCCTTGTGTTGCAGTGTCTGACAGATTGAACATATTGTTTCATACTATGGAACAATGCTCTTCTCCAGATTGAGGGACTGACCACCTCAAAACTTCAAGGGTGATGGACTGATTACATCGTCTTCAAGTATCTTCTGCTTCTATCAACTTTTCTGTACTCGACTGAAGAAGCCTACTGTGTAGGCGAAACGTTTCGAAATAAAGATGCCTAACTGTTGCATATGTGTCTTACCTAACAACCTGTCGGTATTTTATACCATTTTAATGTTCAATCTGTCAGACACTGCAACACAAGGGTATCTTGGTACAGACCTGCAATCAACTTCGACAACCTCTACTAGTGAGAACGGCTGGATTTGAGAGGGACCTGACCTCCCAACATCTGCGTTCTTACCTCTTCTAGTGACCTACGTCTCACCTCCTGGCGCTATATAAGGCTCCATCCTGTCACTTCATCTCCATATTGTTTCATACTATGGAACAATGCTCTTCTCCAGATTGAGGGACTGACCACCTCAAAACTTTAAGGGTGATGGACTGATTACATCGTCTTCAAGTATCTTCTGCTTCTATCAACTTTTCTGTACTCGACTGAAGAAGCCTACTGTGTAGGCGAATTATTATTATTATAATCAAAGGGGAAGCGCTAAACCCATAGGATTATACAGCGCCCGGGGGGGGGGGATGTGGAAGGCATTCAGGCTTAATTCGGGGAACTGGAGCACAGATCCAATTCCCTAAATCAAGAGCCCCTCACCAACATCAAGGAACCTTCCATGAGGGGTGTGTAGGCGAAACGTTTCGAAATAAAGATGCCTAACTGTTGCATATGTGTCTTACCTAACAACCTGTCTGTATTTTATACCATTTTAATGTTCACATCTTGCAAGTGCAGTAAGAAAACAGTAGCTATGTCTTACAAGTATAAGGTAGTAGAGAGTGCAGTAAGGTATATCTTGTAAGTATAAGGTAGTAGAGAGTGCAATAAGGTTCATCTTACAAGTATAGGGTAGTAGAGAGCGCAGGTAGTGGTCGGCCACCTCGCTCCTCCACCAATCAACTCGCCCGCCATACTTTACGGGGCGGGACTTACTACTGTAGACTCGCTATAAACATATGCTGTATTATATAGTTATCTTTCATCTTATTAAGCGTATTTGCTTATTATTGTATGCTTGAAACTGATAAACAAAGGTTGAAGTATTACCTTTGTTATAAAAACACAGAATTAAATAGAATAACAGATGGTGGTGTTAGATGTAAGCACTTTGGGGTGGCTAGCGTGCGAGTCTGTGAGTGTTGATGTTGGGGCGGGAAGACATGAAGGAGGTGGGTTGTCTTCAGTAGTGTCCCAAGCAGTGTCACGGTGGCTTTTGCTTACACTCGATTCATTTTTTTTTTTTTAAACCTGTGAGGACCACCTGTTGCTTTATGTTAGTGAAGTGTGTTGCACATCGCACACAGTTTGTACGTGATAACTTCCCGCTATACGCACCCAAGTAAGTGACGTGGTTTTGCCCAAAAATATAGGAAAAGAAGGGAAGAAACAGTGATTATCAGGAAGCAAGAAACACCACCTTGGTGACCTGTAGGAAGGTATTGTTGAAGTGTTGGTGATAATGGTGCTGTGATAGTTACACCACTCTGGAATACCACCTACACCATGGCTAGGATTCTACTGCTCATAATAGGTAAGTGCATTGAACACTTTATTATACGTGGAAGACTTAACTGTTCATTGGTAAAAGGATACAAGAGTAATGGCTTAAGACACCTTATGGAAGACTTCATTCCTGGGACCTTGATCACTGCCAGTGATAAGTCAGGACGGAAACGTCTTCCTGTAAGTTGTCGCAAGTGAAGGCACTCGATCCTTTCCCCCTATAAGTTGTCGACATTTACTGCTTTCTTGCTAGCACTTCCTGTTTACGTTGTATTTGGAGTAAATACAGCAACGGCGAACACGTGTATTAGTCTTTTTTGTTGTTGTTTCCATATGAAAATGGTGACCTGTTATGGAAGGGTCAGAGGTCAAGTTATGAACTATAGTGAAGGTGACCTATCTTGACCTAACCACACCCACAATGAACGAAGTGGTAAACTTTTCCTACATTTGCCTTTAAATAAGTGCGAGGCCATTATAAATTAATAGCATTGGTCAAGAAAAAAAAAAAAAAAAAAAGGCCCATGGCAATGTAGTCATTAATTTAATAAAGTATGGCCCTTAAAAACATTAAAAAAAAGAGCACTGAAGCAGGCCTTTTGGCCCTTACTAGGCATGTTTATCTCTCACCCACTCATGTACGTACCTGACCAACATTTATTTTAAAACCATCTAAGCTTCTCTGTTCTTGACACTATTCGGGAAAGTGTTCTATTCATCCACAGTTCAGTTGCCCAAAAACCAGTGCTTTACTATATAAAATAGTATAGTTTAACATTCATGTGGAGCGCTAAACTCGTTGGGGCCATATAACACCTGGGGGGAATGGGAGTCATTCTGGTTTGACTTGAGGAAGAGGAGCACAAATCCATTTCTTTGATGATGAATAAGACTTGCAACACTTGGTTAGTTTGTGCCGAAACTCTTCGCCCGCACAACAGTTTGTTGGGGCTTTTAGTAGAATACAGAAGTGGAAAAAGACTTGATCGTTCAGGACCTTTATCAGAGGAAACGTTTCGCCACGAGTGGTTTCTTCAGCCCTATTGAAAAGTCACTCTAGGTGAAACGTTTACTCTAATTGTCCAGAACGGTACACAAATGTCTTTTTTCCACATGTTGTCAGTATCACCATACCATTTTTCAGAAGACTGCAGACAATAGTAATAGCTTTGACACGATAGTCCTTCAGCATTGGTAGGTGGGAGACAGGAATAAATAAAGGGGATGTAAATAGTGTGCTGAAAATATCTAGCCTAGACAGGACTCGCAGCAATGGTTTTAAGTTGGAAAAATTCAGATTCAGGAGGGATATAGGAAAGTACTGGTTTGGTAATAGAGTTGTGGATGAGTGGAACAAACTCCCAAGTACCGTTATAGAGGCCAGAACGTTGTGTAGCTTTAAAAATAGGTTGGATAAATACATGAGTAGATGTGGGTGGGTGTGAGTTAGACCTGATAGCTTGTGCTAACAGGTCGGTTGCCGTGTTCCTCCCTTAACTCAATGTGACCTGACCTGACTAGGTTGGGTGCATTGGCTTAAGCCGGTAGGGACTTGGACCTGCCTCGCATGGGCCAGTAGGCCTTCTGCAGTGTTCCTTCGTTCTTATGTTTTTTTCTTCTTATGAGTCGGTTGGTATGGTGAATAATAATAACTTTATTTCCGAAGATTGAGACACTTATGCAACATATGGGAATCTTTATTGAAGAAACGTTTCGCCACAGTGGCTTCATCAGTCCATACGAAGGAGAATGGTGAAGAACAGGAGTAGTTTGAGGTAATCAGTCCCTCAGCCTTGAGTCGATGTAATAAGTCCATCAATCTTGAAAAAAATACAGCATATGTGCGAAAAGGGGCTTATATATTGTAGAAAGGTGAGGTGAAGCAGTCGTAGGAGGTATCACACTTGACAAATCCAAATGTGGAAGCAGGTCTTCGTCCAAAGGTTGGACAAGAGTTAAAGAACTCCTTGTATCAAGATCCCATGATGTTGCAGTGTCTGACAGAGGTGGTAAATGGTTTAAAACCGACAAGTTGAAGATTGAGACACTTGTGCAACACAGTGACGTTACCCGAGAGTTCTACCCTCATCTAAAAGTCTTATTACCTAACCAGTACTTCCCCCATATGTGGAAAAAGACACTATGTACAGTTCAGGACATTTATTAAAGGAAACGTTTCGCCACGAGTGGCTTCTTCAGTCCTAATACAGAGAAAACTAAGAAAACATTTATATATATAGTGGCAGGAGTCAGGTGAGGTGACGCGTGGGTAGAGGTGGTAGTAGTAGTAATGGAACTAAGGAGGTGAGGCAAGAGAGGGACCTGCTGGCATCAAGTAACACCAGTTCCCTATTTTGCCTCACCTCCTTAGTTCCATTACTACTACTACTACTACTACCACCTCTACCCACGCGTCACCTCACCTGACTCCTGCCACTATATATATAAATGTTTTCTTAGTTTTCTCTGTATTAGGACTGAAGAAGCCACTCGTGGCGAAACGTTTCCTTTAATAAATGTCCTGAACTGTACATAAGTGTCTTTTTCCACATCTTGTCGGTATCACCATACCATTTCCTACTTCCCCCATAAGACCAGGACCATATCTGGGTTCCTAAGCATACACGATCTCCAGGCGCGCATTTCTCAGTGGATTGCGCTTATATCCTCTTCAGTTATCTACATTTCTCATTCCATTTTACCAGTGACTGCAGGGGAGCACAAAACATCATAATTTCTGATAGTCCCACTAAATTGTACATTGTCCTTCCATGTGGGGACGTAACTAATGTGGCGAGTGCTCTCGTTAGGAAGGTGGTCACCACCACACCCATAGACACCAACACGGGAGTCTTCGTTATGCCGTGTGATTTGTGAGAAAATATGTGGAAGAGACGGCAAGAAGTCTGACTCCGCCTCTAAGAACATCGATACGCCTGTAGCCGGGACAACAAGAAGCTGCCTTGAGGCTGTGTTGATTGCAGAGTCTTAACTGTAATCAAGAAATCATGCAGTTAAAATATTTCAGGGGTGCTGTTCAACCATGTGCTACCCTGGCAAGACTGGCGCTCAAGTGACCTGACCAGCACATCCCGCACGTGACTTGTAACTAATCATGCTCCTCTGTAGAAGAGGAGCTATATAAAGCTCCATGCTCCTCTGTATTCACGAAGCTTTTGGGAATGAAGCTTTTATTAATGTTCTAGTGTAGATAACTGGTTCAGAAAATCGACAGGTTGACTAACTATACACTTTTGCAACACTTGGTTATCTTTATTGTAGAAACGTTTCGCCGACCAGTGGCATCCTCAGTCCAGTCCAGTCCAGTACAGATAAGACTGGATGAAGATCAGGATTAGTTTGAGGTAACCAGTCCCTCATCCTGGAGTCGATGTGATCAGGCTGATTGCTTTACACTCCTGATCTTCAACCATTTGCAGCAAACTAAAACACACTTACGTCCTTAGGGTATCCGGTAAAGTTAGTATTCAATTCACTTATGTCAAACGGAAACCATGCACTGTCACTATTAGTGTAAGACGCCTGCAACAATTGGATATCTTTGTTGTTGACTGAAGCATTTTGCCTACACAGTAGGTTTCTTCAGTCAAATACAGGGGCATCCTACTGTGTGGGCGAAACGTTTGTCAACGATAGGGATACCTAACTCTTGCACATGTCTTGCTTAAAAATTTGTCTGCATTATATACCATTTTCATCATATCAATATTAAAGTTTATTTTAGGTCATGTGAAGTTAATGCTTGGAAGTAGTTTTACAAAATTTATGCATGAGAGGAAGGCCCTTTGCCAGTAGGGAAAATATCTGGCCACCTGACCGATCACTGGCATTTGTTTTGGCTAACCAAGTGTAATAACTCAGTAGAACCAAATATTTTTTCGGTTTGGTTCTTCTCCCAGAAAGCTACTCGTATCAACATACTAACTCCCAGGGGCAGTAAGTGTAGAAATTTGCTTACTGATCCTACCCGGGAATCGAACCCTCATTTTTTGGTCGAGTACTCTACCAATGAGCTACAGTTCATAAGTTTTTGTTATACGCAAAATAAGACTATCATATTCAGTCTAGACAATCTATCTGCAGACAATTATCCGTCGCAACCTGGTGGCGTGTTAGTTGTGTACGTGTATCCTGTTGAGTCAGAGCTGAGTTTTCGTGCTAGAGACCGCTGAACCATGCTACCTGTTGAGGCAGCCAACACTCCCTCCCAGATAGTTTACTCACTACCCCTCGCTTCGCGTGTACACCCTTACATTGACATTTTTTTCTCCTTCGATATACCTTTACTTTTGGTGAGTTTCGAGAATCTTTCAATTCCCGGAGACTGCCATGGGCCAGGCTCGTCTGTTGCTAGCCTTGTCAGCTAGGTTGTTGGTGCTGATGGCCCGCACTCGAGCGTTTCACTGAAACTTTTAAAAGAGAGGTGTAAATAGAAAATATGGTGGAGGTTTAACAGCTCTTAGTTCAGTGGCAGAGACCTGGGTTCATTCTTTGGATTAGAGAGATGTACAGTATATGCGAGAATCCTGATATCTACCTTTGTTTACCCAGCAGTAAATAGATATATAGTAAAAATTATAGGTATCATCCTGGTTAAGATCCAAAGAGCCTAATTAAAATAAACCACATTGGTTTTTATAGGTTGTCCTGGGTTATTAACCCTCAAAGGTTAATATTTCGAACACACTTCTCTATCACCCCCATATACCTCTCGTATTTTTCCTCCGACTTTTCCCATTTTTTCACATGTGGAAGAAACCACGGCTGTTAAACTGTACCTCTGCTTCAGTATGCAAGGTCTGGCCGCATGCCTCTGCTTTAGGCTGAGAAAGTGACCACCTCAAAATTACTAATACTGTCTCTAGTGTTAAATTCGCCTGGATTAGACTGAGGAAGCCTGCTACACAGGTGAAACATTTTACCCATAAAGATACCCAAGTATTGCAGACGTTATTTATCAACTTGTCAGTATTGTGTACTATTAGTAATATAATAGTATTTGCCTAGTATCGGCCAGTAGGCCAATTTCAATGCTTTATACCCATATTATTGCGTTATAGTTACGGCATGATCCCTCATGCAGAGTGACTCAGACCCGCATCCTCCAGCAGTTACTCACCTGGTGTGGGTAACGGATCTGAAAGTCCCTCTTCTGGGAAGGCGATGAGGAGAGCCTTGGAAATGCATCTAAATTAACTGGTGTTATCCTTGGTTAATTCTTAAATTATCACCGTTGTATCCCTGTACTTAGGTTTTTGGGATCGCGGTTCCGTCCCAGGTTTAAGAAACTGTAAATGAATTATTACTAGCTTGAGATATAAGGAAACAGGAAAATAAACGTTTTCGTAGACGTTTATCAAAAGACCAGCACGTTCGCCATGTACAAAACAAAGAACAAGCTCAGATATTAGTACTGTTGAAGTGGTTGTGTACTGACTCACGAAATCGTAATAACACGATTGCAAACAAATCACGGTACGGGTGGGGTTAGAATCCGTGGCAAACGAGTCGTAAAATTCCAGGCCATTGCATAAACCACTGGCCTGGAGTTTTAAGACTAGCATGCCATGGGTTCTAACCCCACCCGTACCTTTGTTTGTAGTTGTCTAATTTAAAATGTTGGAAAAAAATCATCGAACCCCCCCCCCCTTTTTTTTTTTTTTTTTTTTTTTTTGGCAAGCGAAATGCCCTGCCACACCCTTGCACAGAATTTTGACCGCGGGTTCAATCCCGGCCGGGGTATGGTTTATATAATTGATATTTAGCATGTAAACATTGATATTATAATCAGGTGTTCTTGGGGAAGAAAAGCCTCATGAATGCATATAGTAGCTCAATTTGTAAAATTTGGATTTTAGCATTGACTGAAAATTCTTAGGTGAAGGACAAAGTTGGCATTGTAATCATTTATTTCAAATAGTAAACTGTAATTTTACCTTGTAAAACAGGAGGATCACCTGAAGATTTTTTCCCCACTTCATAGGAAAACTGCGAAATATTGTTTTAACATAGTCTGCATATTTTGATCAAAAGTTAGACTAACACAAATAAATATATGTGTGTGCGCGCGCGCGCGCGCGCAAGCAGGATCCGTGTAGAGTTGTCATGGTGTAATATTGGACTTGGTGATGGAACACTGATGACACGAGTGGGTAGCAAGCGCGACCAAACGAAGCAGTCGTTAGCCTTTTGTCAGCCCCGACCATGATGGATCGATCCTGTTAATGAAACGTACTACCCAAGATGATTTAGAAGGTGAAATTGTGTGGGCAGGGGGCCTCTGAATGATTTAGATATTATTATTATTATTATTATTATAATCAAGGGGAAGCGCTAAACCCGGAGGATTATACAGCGCCTGGGGGGGGATGTGGAAGGCATTCAGGCTTAATTCGGGGAACTGGAGCACAGATCCAATTCCCTAAATCAAGAACCCCTCACCAACATCAAGGAACCTTCCTTGAGGGGTATGATTTAGATAAAATCGTGATAATGAATAAGCCTCTTGATGGGAATCGGTAGATTTTTTAAGCAGTCGTACATTTGAAATTTCTTTTATTATGAAGGATGCAACCAGTTTTGGGATGCTATAAACTGAAGAAGTGGTTTACGATCAGCATGTTCGTAGGTTCTACTTGCCTCAGCTGTTGTTGATAAAGGGACCTGCGAACCTCAGCTGTTTATCCTATTCCCACAGTTTTTTTTTTAATACCCACTTAATTGAAGGTCCCTTCATGTTTTCCTGGGGCGCATCTGGGTTACAATGTTTGCATTTCCGTTGTAATGTTACATCTCTGTCGATTTCCATGGATTGTTCATTGGTGCCTATTATAAACCCAATACGCAATCATCGGTAATTTACTGGAGCATCAGTAAAGAGACGGCTTTTCTGTTTGAACATCAAAATGTAGTCTTGCCTTTATTGTAGCATCTATTGGTGTTAATAAATGTGAAATCTGGTTAAATTTGCATAAATAAAAAAAAAAAAACAGCGTTAGAAGGGCAAGTTGCGTTTTAGTGAATAGTCATTCGACCGGCTGGCTAATAAACATTCATTGATTTAGTCTTAATATGGTAGTCGCCGTATTCTGGTTTGCATTGAAGGAGACATTTTAGCATTCCTTATGGAAGTTGCACAGTCTAGTATTGCTTTCCCTCATTGTATTTATTAAACTTCATTGAACATTAGCACTGCGGTAATTGCTGCTCGAGGTGCCAAATGGATGTGGGGCTGTGGGCCACCAACAGGAGCAGCCTGGTTGATCAGACGAGCCTGAGCCATGGCCGGGCTCGTCATGGAACTCATCAAATGTGTAAAGGCATGTCGGTGTTTCAACTGCAATTTTATTGGCAAACTATTGTTTTCCTGGTCACATTTACGTCATTGTAGAGTTCTGTCGTGTATAGTCTTATAAAATATCCTCATTGTTTATCCATGTATGATGCCAGAGCCCACTAGAAATAATTACTAATTTAATTTATTCAGTGGTAGCAATAATCTGCTGGTGTCGTGCATTATGCTGTTCACTGGTATAAAAGGTTTTCGTCCTACGCTATTCCGTCGTATGCTGTTCACTGGCAAAACCGACTGACTTAAGCTATGCTGGTCACTGGTATATAACTGGTTAGCGTCGTACACTATGTTCTTCACCTTGACAGTTCTCACACTTGAACGTCATTACCTACTTTAAGGACTTGTATGTTTTAAATTTGAAAGATTGTTCATTTTTAAAACGTGTACTGCACACGTGGACTGTTGGTCTTTTCTTGTTCTTTCTTTCTCGTAAGTTATATTTCCGACCGCTGCTAGAAGTTACAGAACAATCCATATGTTCAGGTTGTTCTTGTGTAGGTAATCTAAACCTAGTTTTCAGGTATCTTCACCAGGTGCCAGATCAACTAGGCTGTGATAGATATGTGGGGCTGCGTGCCTCCAGCAGCAACAGCCTGGTTGACCAGGCAAGCATCAGACGAGCCTGGCCCATGGCTGGGCTCTGAGAGTAGTTAAACTCTCGAAAGTCTTTAAAGGTAATCAAGGTGGTTATGCTAAATTGATCTGCTGACTCGCTAAAATGCGTGCACACGTTTTTAAACACCGTTGGCGCAGTTTGAGGAACAAATAATTTTTTCAATATTAAATACAGAATGTGCAGAATATATTTGCGAGTCTACCTTTGAATATACAAATATAAAATATGACAGTTAGATTTGCACTAGGCTACTGGTATACAGTAGCGGACGTTGACGTTGCCCACAGTATAATGATCAGGGTCAGTTTATCATTGGAATGAATTGAAAATTATACGAGTAAAACCAAATTCAACTAAGACACCACACCTCTGAAGTTACAAATGAAACACAGCCATGTAAGACAACGATATTAGGATGTTTATTAAGAAGACTTCGTCCACCGCGGATTCCTTAACCCAAATGTGTAACGATCGCTACGCTTTCAGAGAAAGGTATCCTTGTATTGCTCAGCCCCAGGTCCCTGTACATCAGTGCATGTGAAAAGATTAAGTGCGTGAAATAAGCTTATAATGCAGTTAGGTATTATACACAAATATCCAGCACATAGGAGAGAGGAGCTTACGACGACGCTTCGGTCCGACTTGGACCATTTACAGTGACTAAATGACTAAATGGTTCAAGTCGGACCGAAACGTCGTCGTAGGCTCCCTCCTATGTGCGGGTTGTGTGTATTGTTTCAGTTACGGTGCTGTACCTTTTTGTTCTTCAGTTAGGTATTAGCATTGCAGATTTGAAGAGAAAATTTAATATTCACTAATATTAATTTTTTTTGTAATTAAAAAAAAAAGGCATATTAGGACACTTACAATGCTAAACCTTCCACTAGGAAACTCCAGTCATAAAGTCAAACCTAACAAATATTATCTCGGAGGGACCAGTAACTTAACATTTACCAGCACAAGTTTTAAGTCAATCAAAATATGCATTATCAGACTATCAGCATTCAAGGTAAATAATTTAGTCGAGGCACTCGCCAATTATCTTATGAAAATCAGTATTTTTTTTCCCCAGTTTCATCTATGAAAGAAAAGGCAAATTGGGACCAACATAGGCCACCATAAATCCAAACATTTCTCCAAGTGGCAAAATAACAATTACACACTCCATTAACAACATCAGCCTCCTAGGGAGGATACACGGTTGTTGAAATTTTGAAGCCGATCACAGGAAGTTTTATCCAGTTACCACAATCTGGGAATGGCTTAGGTAATATTGTTAACAAGGTACGCACCTAATTAATTCCCAATGCTTCCTATTTCTTACGATAAGATGCTTTCTTAGGAACTCTTCAAATGATTTTTTACATACACTGATTCTGAAGGCAGAGATGATACAAGACACTTTTGGGCTGTCCTAGGTAATTTATACAATTTACTAGGTATGATAATTGTACCAATAGTTCCTGCCCGAAATGCCCCGGCATGTTAGTGGCTTTCTTTGTATTTAACAATTTATAAGATGTAAATCACACATTGTAACCTTTGTAAAGAAATAAAATTTGTTTGTATCTGTACCTAAATAAACTTGCATAATTAATACATTATGTAGATTTAACCTAGAACTCAATGATGGTTAGTGGCTTATTTCCATTGGGACAAGCTTGTGTACTTATTGTTTGTTGCAGTTCTTTGTTATAGACTGAAATGACGTTTTGGATTAAGTGTTAACTGTAATTCTGTTAGAACAGTTTCAGTGACTTAGCAAGGTGTACATAGTGTAACAGTCCTGGGATAGACATCTCCACATGTTTTTGTTTACAGTCTGTGGCATCTCTTATAATACTGGCCATGTGTGAGTTAGTCGACCATGTCATTGTTACTACCCCTCCGCTAACCCTTTCACTACCCCCTCCCTCTCTCCCCCTTCTGTCCACTGTACCTTCTCCCCCACCCGGTGTGTGTGGACTCGCCTATTTGTGGTTGCAAGGAGTCGATTCACAGCTCCTGGTCCCACCTCTTCGCTGGTCGCTACTAGGGCCACTCTCCCTGCTTCATGAGCTCGGGGGGGGGGGGACGACCACGTGCGGGCACACCGTAGCCTCGTATATGTCGCCTAACCAACATACGTTGACGAGGGGCGAATGAACGTAAATTATGAGATTTTTAACACTTGAATATGTGTAGCATTCAACGACACTGTGATGGTTGTAGCCAGTTAATCGACACGCTATAAGGAGATATCGCAAACATTACCGGAACAAGTGTAGAAGTCTTGGAAAGGAAAATAGATCAATACCTCCAAAAAGTGCCAGATGAATCAGGCTGTGGGCCGCCAGCAGCAACAACCTGGTTGAACAGACAACGGAAAAGCATGGTTCCAGGCCGGGCAGCTAGGGTAGAAGGAAAACTAAACAGGTTACAGGTATGTTACAACAGTAGCATTAGAATTAAGTCGTTTTTGGCTCGTCGGCAAGTATAACACACCTTAGGGAGGTACCAATTGGAAAAAATAAAATTAATATATAATTGTCAGCAAGTATCTGATGAACCAGTTGTTGGGATAATGTTATGCGGCCTGTAAGAAAGTCTGGTCAGTACCAGTCATCAGTCCAGCTTGACTGCTCGAGCATGGAAATACTTAAAAAATCGCTATGGGTTAGTGGACATGTCAATAAGAAATAATTTAGTGCCTGGAGGTCGTTCCAGGGGTCAACGCCCCCGCGGCCCGGTCTTCGACCAGACCTCCTGGTAGATCAGGTCCTCATCAACCAGGCTGTTTCTGCTGGCCGCATGCAATCCATTGTACAAACCACAGCCTGGCTGCTCTGGCACTGACTTTGGATATCTATTTCTCTTTTGAAGACAGCTAGGGATACACGAGTTGGTGTGGGTGAGTGTGACTTGGCCCTGCTTTTCTTTGGGGTATGTTGCGCCGAATGCCTAGTCTTTTGTGTTCGTAGGGAGTGATTTGTGTGTAGATTTGGGACCAGTCAGTCTAGAATATTCAGTATTAATTACAATGTATCTTTCCCGCCTGCGTTCTGTGGAGTACATTCTGATCCTCTCAATAAGAAGGCCAAGAGCTCGATTCTTGAGCTATGTAAGACACGTGTAGTAGCTAGTAGACTTGTGTGGCAAGTCACCTTACACCTGTTGACCCACCAGTAATTATTGATAACTAATTTCTTTTAAAGACCATAACAAGACAAAGATCACGACAGCCAGGAAGATGACTGGGTGGGTATTGAGAACTTTCAAAACAAGGGAAACAATGCCGATGGTGACACTCTTCAAATCGCTAGTGATCCCTCACTTAGAATATTGCTCAGTGCTGACGGCCCCGTTCAGGGCAGGAGAAATATCGGAGCTGGAACAAATACAGAGATCGTTTACGGCTCACATTGAGCCAGTAAAGCACCTAAACTACTGGGAACGCCTGCAAGTCTTGAACATGTACTCATTAGAGCGGAGGAGAGGTACATGATAATATATACCTGGAAGGTACTCGAGGGCTTGGTCCCAAATCTGCACACTGCCATAACAACATACTGGAGTGAGAGATATGGGAGGAAGTGTAAAATAAACCCAGTGAGGAGCAGGGGTGCAGTGGGGACAATAAGGGAACACTGTATCAACATCCGGGGTCCCAGACTTTTCAACATCTTACCAGAAGATATCAGAAACACTGCTGGAACACGTGTTGAAGCCTTCAAGAGGAAACTAGAAAAGTATCTTCACCAGGTGCCAGATCAACCAGGCTGTGATGGATATGTGGGGTAGCGGGCCTCCAGCAGCAACAGCCTGGTTGACCAGGCGAGCACTAGACTAGCCTGGCCCATGGCCGGGCTCAGAGAGTAGATATACTCTCGAAATTCTTTAGAGGTATATCAAAGGTAAAGGTAAGTTAGTCGGTTGTTATAGATTGTAATCTTTGGGAGTCACACTAAAGACATCAACGGAAACAAGTCATAGGATAAGCCAGTTATTTATCTTATTGGGGTTAATGACTAAGAAAGGTGGCATTAGTATTAAGAGGGAAGAGAAAGGGTAGTGAATTGGGGTGGGGGGTGGAAGCATGATGCTACCAATCAATGACGATATATGCAGCTTATCTGCCCCATTACTGGGTCCATCGTTGCGCTCATGAGTGGTGTGTGCAGAGAGCGGAACGGCCTTGTGCATTACATGCAGCTAATGTAATTCAAGTGAGGCGGCCACTAGGGGCATGTTGGGAGCTTCCGTCAATAGCTGCTTGCAGGCCATAAATGTAATAGTTCCGTGTACTCTTGTGAAGGAATAATACAAAGGTTGCTTCAGGTGTTATCATTCACAACATAACATGCCATGCCTTGAAGGCGCCAGTGTTTTGCGAGATGTTTTGTTTATACCATATGATTGTTCCAGGGATCATTGTACCCGTAGCTCTGTCTCACGACAGACCACCTTGTTGATGAATTGTTTTGAGGTTGTGCTTTACTGTTTTTGTTTATTTTTACCTTTGACATTTTAACGTAATCGCTTCGTTTTACTCGCCTAGTTGTAATTGCATGGCTCTACTGTGCCTCTAGTCCTGGCTGTCAGCTATACTATAATCCTGGCACCTTGGGCCATGGTCTTCTTGCTTTGAAACTTTCGTTTAGCACTTTTCTTCCACCACTCACTTGTCCAAATAATTTCACCAACACTTCCTAGCAACTCTTCCTCAACTTAGTTTCCGACTATTAGTTCTGATGTTTCCTCTGCCACATGTAAGTCGCCAATTTATGTAAATTCATGATCGTGTTAAATATATACGTAAAGTTAGGTTGAATTTGGTTAACCTAATCTCGAATAATAATCTAACACAGTAACGCATACTTACTACTTGACGTTCCTTCGACTCATTGCGTCTGTTAACATCCGTATGCGCCACCTTGTCCCGTGTCCCTTTTTTTTTTTTTTCTGACCTATTGAATGCGATTATCATGCAAGCTATAAGTATCCTTCCCCGAGTCTTCTCGATTCTCATTAAATAGCCAAGTGAACTTGTACATGTACATTGTTGGCAATACTACCTATAATAAGGTAAATGACATTAGTTAAGGGATCATTTCACCCACCAGGTGCGTGGACACACTAGGTAATATTAGTAAATGTTTCAGATGATGACTTCGTATGTTTGAAGAAATTATCGTGCTAGAATTTCTCCGATAATACAGCTGCCATTATTCTATGTAGTGTTAAACACAGGGTTGACTGGCACCATACACCTGCACACGTGTGTGACTGGTTCTGGGATAACCAGATGGGCACCGTTCCATCTCGTAAGGTGGTTAGTGGTGGACTTACGCTGCATGTAAACATTGTTCAAATTGTTGCATGTTGGTAGATATGTGTTCGTTCAGACGTGGTTCGAGGATGCTGGCTGGATGTTCCCCCCAGTGTGTACTTTTTCACTTACCAAGCAGAGACTGACAACTGCATGTACTAGCTTTGTGTGCGAGATTTTAATTATAGTGAGGTTTTTTTTTTTTGGGGGGGGGGGGAGAGGAGATGGTAGTGATAGATGCGACTTGGATGTTCTCAGGGCAACTTGGCAGCTAGGAAGAATAAGGAAATTACTAGAACAGATGTTGCTGCGTGGGAGTTCAACTTAGGAAAACGCGGTAAGGAAATGGGGATCTCCATAAATGCGTAATAAAATGTAGGTACATTGTTCTAGGAACTTTGGGCTGCAAATTCGTAAGACTCGTAGATGTAAACGATGCTAACACGTGCATGGAGGTGGGTGCACGGGTTATTTTTATGTAAATGGAGAGGTGAGTGTTCCTACATCCTCGCCTACTTGCTGTTGCAGGGCTTGTCTCAGCTCCTGGCCCCGCCTCTTTACTGGCCGCTACCTGCTGCGGAAGCTCTATCATACATATTCTTAAAACTGTATAGATCATGCCTCTACCACTTCGCCGTTTAGTTCGTTCCACTTTCTGAGCACTCTGAGACTAGAGGAGGATTTCCTGACATTTCTATGACTCTTCTGTGTGCTCTTGTATACCTGGAACCCGCCTCTGAAACACCCTGTCTAACCTGTCAGTTCCTCTCAGTATTTTGTACATTGTAATGTCACCCTGGTCCTTTTGTCCTCTAGTGGCGTCAGAGGCATAGAGGTGGGAGTACCTGCTGCCAAGAAGTGTGGGAGTGGGGGATTAAATGTGCAAGGGTTGTACGCACGCACACAAGTATGAAGCACTTTACGTGCCTGTGGAGCGGTGTGTTGAAAATGATATACCTGACGTTGGGTCGACTGGTGTGTGATTGGACCAGCAGACGTGCGCGTGGTGTCTTGCCTCAACAACGTCCTGTGCTTGTTGATGTTTGCAGTGAGTGCTGCTTTCCTGCAACACCATCTACATTTTTACACTGTTACCTTCTTAAGCGGTAATGATTGGTGAATGGTGCCTGTTGTGGTGGTAGTGTTGGTGTTAGGTGCTTGGCTGTGGTAGCATTAGTGTTAGGTGCCTGGCAGTGGTAACGTTGACGTTAGGTGCCTGTTAGTGTGGTAGCGTTGGTGTTTGGTGCATATTGTGCGTTGGTTAGGTCTGGGTTGGTATTGATGGTATATTGATGACTTGTATTGGGTGTGTTAGTTGTTGAATATAGACGTGGTTATTGGGCGGTCTGGAATATTTTGCCTGAGTTTCAAGATGCAAATATTTGATGAGTTGATATAGTTCGATGGTAGCATTAGAGCAGTTAAGCTTCAGTAAGGTCACCTCACCATGGTAATATTCCGTACTTGTTTCGGCCTTATCGTTCGGCAAGCAAAATATATTGGGGGGTCAGAAATAATGTAACAGTACAGCAGTTGACTGTGGAGCCAGCTGGGGAAGGGTGCGCGCATTGCATAATGGTGCTGGACAGCCTGGAAGGGGTTAGGGGTATACGTGCACACGCGGGACAGTATTGTAGTGGGCATCTGGGGGACACACGCACACCCAAGACAGTATTGGTGGTGGGCAGCTGGACGCAGCGCGCGGCGGCAGCTGCGGCGGTGCACCAACAATAACGCACATGAGTGCTGTGGGTATGATGGTACACAAAACTGCCTTACCTTGCCAGGTGACGCTTTACGGACACCTGCTCTTCCTACCTACAGCGTTACTCTGACAGATACAGAATTCTGCTTTTCAATAATTAGCCTGAGACCAGGTTTTGATTGCTTGGTCAGTTAGGCTGTATTGTTCCAGTTATTACAATCGGAGAATCGTTAAACCGGCAGGGGTTACATAGCGCATGGGGGGAATGAGAGGCAATAAGGTTCGAGCCAAAGAGGGGGAGGTAAGCTTTACTTAATTGGATTAAGATCTCCTCGCCACAATAAAGGCACCTCCCCAGAGGTGCATTTTTCAGATAATAAGTACTTTCCTCCTGTAAACCTTCTTTGTCACTTGTGAAGAGTTAATTGTAAGCACTCGTTTACCACATTACCTTCCTAATACTAGCTTAGGAGGGAGAATATTGTTATAGTAATAGAAAATACTTGTCAGTTTCGTATCACTATTCACGAATGATACTACATTAACATGAAAATCCTCTCGGTAGAAAACAAGGGAAAAAATGCAAGACGATATAAGCAAAGTCGTCCGTTGACCAGAGGAGAATAACATGACTAATGTTGACAAGTTCCAATTGCTGAGATATGGCAAGTATAGAGAACTCAAAAGGAACACTGTATACTAAACGCAAAAGGATTACAGAATAGAAGGATAGGAATATGTGAAGGATCTAGGAGTAATCATGTCCAACACAATAAGCCATTAAAATGGAGTGGATAATGAGAACTTTCAAAGCAAGGGGAATAGTGCCAATGGTGGCACTATTCAACTTGCTTGTGCTCTCACGTAGTTCATTGTTCATGGCACCTTTCAGGGCAGAATAGATATCACTTGGGGGCAAATAAAGCATTGAAATCATTGGGAATGCCTCTCATATATATATATATATATATATATATATATATATATATATATATATATATATATATATATATATATATATATTATATATATATATATATATATTATATATATTATATATATATATATATAATATATATATATATATATAATATATATAATATATATATATATATATATTATTTTCTCTCAACAAGTCGGCCGTCTCCCACCGAGGCAGGGTGACCCAAAAAAGAAAGAAAATCCCCAAAAAGAAAATACTTTCATCATTCAACACTTTCACCACACTCGCACATTATCAGTTTTTGCAGAGGTGCTCAGAATACAACAGTCTAGAAGCATACACATAAAGATACACAACATATCCCTCCAAACTGCCAATATCCCAAACCCCTCCTTTAAAGTGCAGGCATTGTACTTCCCATTTCCAGGACTCAAGTCCGACTATATGAAAATAACCGGTTTCCCTGAATCCCTTCACTAAATATTACCCTGCTCACACTCCAACAGATCGTCAGGTCCCAAGTACCATTCGTCTCCATTCACTCCTATCTAACACGCTCACGCACGCTTGCTGGAAGTCCAAGCCCCTTGCCCACATACACACACACACACCCTTGTATATTTATACCTATAAGTTTCGAAAGTTTTTTTTACCCCCTGAGCCCGGCCTTGGACCAGACTCGTCTGTGCTTGATAATGTATATATGGAAGATACTTGATGGATTTGTCCCCACGTTGCACACAGCTATAACTTACTGAGTGATTTCGATATGGACGAAAGTGTAAAATAAAATTAAGAGCAGAGAAAATATTGTCGGATAGAAGGTAAAAGTTTTCAAGAAGCTGGAGATCTTTCTTATGCTGGATCAACCGTGATGTGATAGTTAAGTGGGCCTGAGAGCCTCTAGTAGGAATAGCCTGGTTGCACACAGTGAAAAGGGAAGCCTGGCTGAGAAGGGGAAGAAAAGCCCTCGAAACCTAGTGCTGGTGGAATATTCTGTCGACATTGCTCCCAAACTTCCACACTGAAATAGTAATAAGAGCAGAGGCCCGGTGGCCTGGTGGCTAAAGCTCCCGCTTCACACACGGAGGGCCCGGGTTCGATTCCCGGCGGGTGGAAACATTTCGACACGTTTCCTTACACCTGTTGTCCTGTTCACCTAGCAGCAAATAGGTACCTGGGTGTTAGTCGACTGGTGTGGGTCGCATCCTGGGGGACAAGATTAAGGACCCCAATGGAAATAAGTTAGACAGTCCTCGATGACGCACTGACTTTCTTGGGTTATCCTGGGTGGCTAACCCTCCGGGGTTAAAAATCCGAACGAAATCTTATCTTATCTTAGCAGACTGCAAAATTCCTCCAGTGAAAAGCGAAGTTGCTGTGAGAAGTTTAAAGGAACCAATTCTCCTCAACATCCTCCCTTCTCACATAAAAATTAACAACCGACCCCTGATAAGTTCAAGTTAAAGATTGAGACACTTATGCAGCATATGGGGAATCTTTATTCAGGAAACGTTTCGCCACACAGTGGCTTAATCAGTCCAATACAGTGTCTCAATCTTCAACTTGTCGGTTTTTCAAACCATTCATCACAAGTTCAAGTTAGTTCACAGTCAGCCGGACTGTGGTGCGTACGTTGAACTAGTTGCGACTAGCAGCAACTGCCTAGTTGATCAGGTCGTCAACCAGGAGGCCTCGTCTGTGACCGGCTTGTGGGTGCAGTGACCCCTGGTATCGTCTTTAGGTAACCAGGAAAAGGTATAATATAGTGAGAGACGTGAAGTGGCACCTCGTATCTTATTCCGCTGTTGTTTGGTGGTGAGAGCAAGTGTGGTATGCAACACTTGAGTATAGTATATTCTGATCAGGTGATCTGTTTGAAAATACATTTCCGCACACTTTATATGTTTTATAAAACATTTAAGGCTTGGCCAGTAGAGGGGCGGAGCAAGAAAATAGTTCGTATTTGTATATTTCATAAATGTACAGGCAAGTTCCATGCCCGCCGCTGCCATTGTGAAGGTGAGGGCGGTGTCGGCGGCGGCGGTATCAGCTTACCCACTGTAGTCTTGTGACCCTCTTACTGGCGCCTCGCCCACTCTCCAAATAATCCAAGAACTCTCCACTCGACCTGTCTTCCAGATAGGACGAGTGATAGTGTTACAGGTCGTTGATTTCTGCTCTACCTAAAGTACACAAAACCCTGGCTGCTTTCAAGAGAGCTGGACAGATACCTAAAATCAGTGCCGGATCAGCCGGGCTGTGGTTCGTACATTGGACTGCGTGCGGCCAGCAGCAACAGCCTGGTTGATCAGGCCCTGATCCACCGGGAGGCCTGGTCGTGGACCAGGCCGCGGGGGCGTTGATCCCCGGAATAACCTTCAGGTAGACAGACAAATAGCACTGATTTCACATGTTATAGAATATTTGAAAGGGTTTTAAGAAGCAAGATTGCCATCACATGGAATCACAATTGCACAATCCAGGGCAGCATGTGTTTAGAGCAAATCGCCCCTGCCTTTCACAATTGCTAGACTATTACGACTTTATCTTGGACGTATACACTGATCTCTGACGCGTACACTGATTTTACTAAAGCCTTCAACAAGTGCCATGGTGCGATAGCACGCAAGATTCAGGCAATAGAAATAACTGGAAAAGCGGGCACATGTATATTTTATCTAACAGAACTCTGACAATGGTAGATTGAAGTCAGGCTGCCACAGTGAAAAGCTGTTTCTCAAGGCATAGTACTCGCCTCACTTGTTTCTCATTCTTATATCCGACATAAACAAAGAGCAGTAATGGCACCGTAACATCCTTCGCTGATGACACCAGAATGAGTGTGGCGTCCTTCGAAGACAGCAGATATAGTCTTCCACAGGGTCCCTGGATTACCTGGAGTTAACTGTATTCTGGTCCAGACAGTGCGATATTCACTGAGGACAAGTTTCAGTTGCTCCGCTATGGATGAATGGACTGAAATGGAGTACAGGACAAATTCAAATCATTCACTAGAGTCGGGGTTCCATGTGCGACGCTTGGAATTGACGTAAGATCTCACATTAGAGGATCACAACAATGTTGCTATCGCTACTGCAAGGAAAATGATAGGTTGGATAATTAGAAGAATTAAGAGATGCTGAGCCAGTGATACTTTTCAAGTCGCTTTTTCTCTCCAGGCTGGAATACGTTAAGATGGTTGCTCTGGAAAACGTAGAGAATTTCAACTACTTGGAACGTTTAAAGTACCTTGAACTGTACGCCTTGGAACGTAGACGGAAAAGTTAAATTCACGCCTGGAAAATCCTGGAGGGACCGGTCTCTAACCACACCGAAATCGCTTCGCCTGACAGCAAGAGATCTGGGAGACTGCAAAGTACCTCCAATAAAATGCAGGGTTCGATGAGTATACTTGTGTCGGGGGCCCTCGACTTTTAACGTCATCCCTTTGTGCATAAGGGGAAAAAAACAACAATCCTCTGGCTGTCTTCAAGAGGAAGCATAAAAAGTTCTTAGTCGGTTCCTGATGTACGTGTTGAACAGCGTGCGGAAAGCGGTAACAGCCTATCCAGCAATCAGATGATCTTATCTGGGACAGGTCCATGGAGGGCGATCACACTCCCTCCCTACCCCCCCCCCCCCCCCCCAAAAAAAAAAAGGTCATACGGTAAATATAAGGTACTTAAATGTATTTGTGTCCAGTTCACGACATTTATTAAAGAAACGTTTATTTTAATAAATGTCCTAAACGGTACACCATTGTCTTTTTAAACATCTTGTCGGTATCACTATACCATTTTTCATAAATTAGTTAGCCTCCCACAACGGTATAAGGTAAACATGAGGCAGTTAACCTCCAGTAACGAAATACAGTAAACTGACATTTGCGTGTGGCAGCGCGGCACATCCAAACTTCCTTAGCTGGTTGGTATCATCACGCATGCTGTTTTAAGTTTGAGGCTGACGTCACTATGTCGTCACTGCCGCCCCTGCCATCAGAATAGCCATCGTTGCCATCACCGTACAACCTTTGGAATGCGAATCTGTTGTAACCTTCACACATGACAAACCACCACTACATCCACGAATGTCTAAAATTCCTACATCGTCAGTGACGAGAATAACTGGAAGGAATGTGACTTAAGCCAGTGACTGAAAACGCGAACAATGTTACTGATCAAGCAGTCACCTAGTGAAGGGTATAGAGAAGTGATTCTTGAAACTACGTAGAGCAGTGCAGCGCGTGTGCACTCGCCATCCAAGTCATGACATGTCTTTAACACTAAACATACACACTAATCACATATTACTAATATTTCAGTCTCCGTAAGAGAAAAAAAAACATTTGGGAAATAACAACAAGAGTTTATTGCTACATTCTAATTTACAAGCTAAACTATTATCCTACCTCAGCTCACTTCAAAGCCTAGCCCAATCTAACTCATCTAGCACTCAGATACCACTCATACCAGTCGACTTGCACCCAGATAACTTTGTACTGCAAGCCTGACCCATGGCCGGGCTCCGGGAATAGAAAGACTCCCGAAACTCATCAAAGGGGAAGAGGGTAGGTAACAAGTAGAGGGCATTACGCAGTGAAATGTATTTTGTAATGGTATTCTGATAATTGTTTAATAAACATGTCAATAGAAGGCCACTTACAGTACGTAGCCAACATTTATTTTGAGTTATCACGAGTCTCGTGGGGAAGAGATGTTAGTGTGATTATCGGGAGAGTTGTCATAAGATGAGCCGTTAATTAAACGGTGGCATTGGGGCGGGGACGTTGCAAGACTTTAAAAAAAATCAGTGTTCAGTGGTCAGTCGTCACGTGAGGTCACAGACCCTGAGCTGCTTTGGGGATTAGCGTGGACGGTTACAAAGCATGGCTTGCTTCTGCAGTGTTTTAAAAACTGAGTTTGGAGAGTTGAAGGAGGAGGTCTTGCTTCTCCAGGAGGAGATTAGGAGGCTGAAGGTCCACCTCAATGGGCCTGGGAGAGAGTGTGAGGTGGTTGGAGATGTGGGGAATGAGGCTTCTAGCAGTGAGGTGCAGTCTGTCTCTCACTGTGAGGAGGCTGTAGGTGGGGAGGTAGCAACGGGTACCAGCAGTGAGGTGCAGCCCAGCACCTGCTACAAGTGGCGAGTTGTTCACAGTAATGGGAGGCGCATCAGAGTAAGGAAAGTTAAGAGTGAAGATCTGAAGGTAGGAAATCGCTTCTCTGTTCTCCAGGATGAATGTACTTCAGTGGCCAGTGAAGGTAAGGGTACTACTGCCCCTGCTAATGAAGGTAAGCGCATTCTTGTGGTTGGTGACTCTCAGGTAAGATATGTTGACCGTGCTTTTTGTAATAGGAATAAGAAGATGAGAGATAGAGTGTGCTTCCCTGGAGCTGGTGTTGGGGACATTGTCAACAGACTGGATAATATCATGTCAGGTAATGGGAACAAGCCCATTATCTGTCTCAGTGCTGGTGGAAATGATATTGGGAAGGGTAGGAGAGAAGAGCTGCTAGATAAGTACAGGTCAGCTATAGATTTCATTAAGTCTAAGGGAGGGATCCCAATCATATGTAGCATCTTGCCTAGAAGGGGAGTAGGAAATGAATGGTTGTCTAGGGCAATTGGTGTAAATTGCTGGCTAGACAGATACTGCAAGGAACTTGCAATCCCATTCATTGACAACTGGAACAACTTTTATGGCAAACATGATATGTATGCAAGGGATGGGGTTCATCTCTCTGGGGCAGGGGTGGTAGCACTTGCAGACTCGATTGAGAAGGCCATTGGTGAAATGCCTATGATTTTAAACTGATGGAAGATAGAGGTATGGGTGTGTGTGGGAAACAAGCAGGTTGCAACACTAGGGTTGGAAACAGTAAATGTATAAAAGGCATTCAGCATGAAGTTATAAATAAAGACAATAGAACAGGTCAGAAAACAAAGGGGGACAGCAGAGGGCAGCAAGGGACTAGCTCCCTTAAGGTTTACTATACTAATAGCAGGAGTGTTAGAAATAAGATAGATGAGCTAAGATTAATTGCAAGTGCAGGAAACATAGATATTATTGCTATAACAGAGACCTGGCTCAATCTGAAAGATAGAGAGATGCCATCTGAATGTCACATACAAGGCTATAAATTATTCCACACTGACAGGGTCAACAGGAAAGGTGGTGGAGTAGCGATGTATGTCAGAGACAATTTAAATTGTTGTGTTAGACAAGATATTAAATTAGAAGCGTCAGCCACTGAATCTGTTTGGTTACAGCTTCTCGAGGGCCGAGAAAAACTAATTTTGGGTGTGATTTACAGGGCCCCAAATCTTGATAGGGAGTGCAGTAAACTTCTATGGGACGAAATTCGTAAGGCATCTACATACGAAAATGTTGTGCTAATGGGAGATTTCAACTATAGACAGATTGACTGGAGCAATTTGACAGGAAATTTAGAGTCGGGTGACTTTCTTGATACGATCCAGGATTGTTTTTTAAAACAGTTTGTGACAGAGCCAACTAGGGGAAATAACCTCCTTGACTTGGTTCTTGCCAGTAGGGAAACACTAATTAATAATCTTGAGGTTAATGATGAGCTTGGGGAGAGTGATCACAAATCACTCAGTTTTAACATATCATGGAATTCCCCTAATAATGGCAATCAAGTCTCCGTCCCTGACTTTCGCTTGGCTGATTTCATAGGACTGAAAAATTACTTAGGTGGGCTGAACTGGAATGACCTGACTAGGGGTCAGGTAGGTGGTGATGGTTGCCGATATGATGCTTTCCAGGGCATAGTTCTAGCTGCTCAGTCAAATTATGTTCCAAATAGGGAAATCAGATCAAACAAAAATGATCCTAAATGGATGAACAATAGATTAAAATATCTGATTGGTCAAAAGAGAGGCATATATAGGCAAATCAAAAGAGGAGAGGGGCAATTAAGAAATCGATATATTCAGTTAAAGAGAGAAATAAAAAAGGGAATTAGAAAAGCAAAAAGAGATTATGAGGTTAAAGTTGCAAGAGAATCGAAGACTAACCCAAAAGGATTCTTTCAGGTATACAGAAGTAAGATCAGGGACAAGATAGGCCCACTCAAAAGTTCCTCGGGTCAGCTCACTGACAGTGATAAGGAAATGTGTAGAATTTTTAACACATACTTCCTCTCAGTTTTTACACAGGAGGATACCAGTGATATTCCAGTAATGATAAATTATGTAGAACAGGACGATAATAAACTGTGCACTATTAGGGTCACAAGTGACATGGTCCTTAGGCAAATAGATAAATTAAAACCTAACAAATCCCCAGGCCCTGATGAACTGTATGCAAGGGTTCTAAAGGAATGTAAAGAGGAGCTTAGCACACCTTTGGCTAATCTTTTCAACATATCACTACAAACTGGCATGGTGCCAGATAAGTGGAAAATGGCAAATGTGATACCTATTTTCAAAACAGGTGACAGGTCCTTAGCTTCGAACTATAGACCAATAAGCCTAACCTCCATAGTGGGAAAATTTATGGAATCAATAATTGCCGAGGCAGTTCGTAGCCACCTTGAAAAGCATAAATTAATCAACGAATCTCAGCATGGTTTTACAAAGGGACGTTCCTGCCTTACGAATTTATTAACTTTTTTCACTAAGGTATTTGAGGAGGTAGATCATGGTAACGAATATGATATTGTGTATATGGACTTCAGTAAGGCTTTTGACAGGGTCCCACATCAGAGACTATTGAGGAAAATTAAAGCACATGGAATAGGAGGAGAAATTTTTTCCTGGATAGAGGCATGGTTGACAGATAGGCAGCAGAGAGTTTGCATAAATGGGGAGAAATCAGAGTGGGGAAGCGTCACGAGCGGTGTTCCACAGGGGTCAGTGTTGGGCCCCCTGCTGTTCACAATCTACATAAACGACATAGATGAGGGCATAAAGAGCGACATCGGCAAGTTTGCCGATGACACCAAAATAGGCCGTCGAATTCATTCTGACGAGGACATTCGAGCACTCCAGGAAGATTTGAATAGACTGATGCAGTGGTCGGAGAAGTGGCAGATGCAGTTTAATATAGACAAATGCAAAGTTCTAAATGTTGGACAGGACAATAACCATGCCACATATAAACTAAATAATGTAGATCTTAATATTACGGATTGCGAAAAAGATTTAGGAGTTCTGGTTAGCAGTAATCTGAAACCAAGACAACAGTGCATAAGTGTTCGCAATAAAGCTAATAGAATCCTTGGCTTCATATCAAGAAGCATAAATAATAGGAGTCCTCAGGTTGTTCTTCAACTCTATACATCCTTGGTTAGGCCTCATTTAGATTATGCTGCACAGTTTTGGTCACCGTATTACAGAATGGATATAAATTCTCTGGAAAATGTACAAAGGAGGATGACAAAGATGATCCCATGTATCAGAAACCTTCCCTATGAGGATAGACTAAGGGCCCTGAAACTGCACTCTCTAGAAAGACGTAGAATTAGGGGGGATATGATTGAGGTTTATAAGTGGAAGACAGGAATAAATAAAGGGGATGTAAATAGTGTGCTGATAATATCTAGCCTAGACAGGACTCGCAGCAATGGTTTTAAGTTGGAAAAATTCAGATTCAGGAGGGATATAGGAAAGTACTGGTTTGGTAATAGAGTTGTGGATGAGTGGAACAAACTCCCAAGTACCGTTATAGAGGCCAGAACGTTGTGTAGCTTTAAAAATAGGTTGGATAAATACATGAGTAGATGTGGGTGGGTGTGAGTTAGACCTGATAGCTTGTGCTAACGGGTCGGTTGCCGTGTTCCTCCCTTGAGTCAATGTGACCTGACCTGACTAGGTTGGGTGCATTGGCTTAAGCCGGTAGGGACTTGGACCTGCCTCGCATGGGCCAGTAGGCCTTCTGCAGTGTTCCTTCGTTCTTATGTTCTTATGTTCTTATTAAGGTGGGTTGCCACTAATACTATAGTAGGCAGCAGCAGCAGCAGCAGCCGCCGCCGCCGCCGCCACTACCACCACTACCACCACTACCACCACTGGCTTCAGCTTGAGTGATCACTAGAGTAACGTGGGGTGGCAGCTGCAACCCATCCTCTCAAGTCCTTTAAAGCCTGATCCACTTCGGCTGCTTAAAATATAGTGCTGGTTGCTATATTATAAAATTTCGTCTCAAAATTTCCCTTATTTGATTTTTCTTCCATGACAAAGTACACCGCTGGTGTTTGTGTAGCCAAACATTTATTCTTGGCGTGACTGTCAAGTTTTTGATTAGTGTGTAAAATGTTATGGTCACAAAAACACACATGACCACTGATGTGCACGCACACTCGATCCTCCCCGATACAGTTAGACGAGAAAACATTTATTCTCTGCTCTAGATGGTTTACTTTACACATTATGTATCGATGTAAACTTTTAAATAGGCCAAAAATTACATACAGTACTCACAACTTTAAAGAGACGAAATATGAAGGCAATATAGACAGCGGGAGGAACAAGGACAAAATAGTCTTGTGAAGTAAGGTTGTTATAAACTTGTGACGAGAGCTATAAACAGCTTTTATATTCCTTCCTCCGTTCTTATTTGCGCTGGTCATCGTCTGGAAACTATACTACTACTACACTATTACTATACTATTACTATACTACTACTACTACACTACTGCTATACTATTACTACTATACTATTACTACTTACTATTACTACTATACTATTACTACTATACTATTACTACTTACTATTACTACTATACTATTACTACTTACTATTACTATACTATTACTACTATACTACTGCTATACTATTACTACTATACTACTGCTATACTATTACTACTATACTATACTACTACTATACTACTGCTATACTATTACTACTATACTACTATGCTATTATACTACTATACTATTACTACTATACTATTACTACTATACTATTACTATACTATTACTACTCTTCTCTTTCTCCTATACATAAATGACCTACCAAACGCTTCGCAATTACTCAAACCCACACTTTTGCAGATGACACTACATACGTCTTCTCTCACCCGAGCCCAGTCACGCTAGCCAATACTGTAAACACCGAATTACAGAAAATATCTACCTGGATGAGGACTAACAAACTTACACTAAACATTGACAAAACCTACTTCATTCAGTTTGGTAACAGAGCTACAGATGTACCTCTTAACATAACGATAAACAGATCACCTATCACAAAGCTAACAGAGGGAAAATTCTTAGGAATCCACCTTGATAATAGACTCAAATTTCATACACATATACAACAAATTTCTAAGAAAATTTCCAAGACTGTAGGCATACTATCGAAGATACGGTACTATGTTCCACAGTCAGCCCTCCTGGCCCTTTATCACTCTTATTTACCCCTATCTCACCTATGGAATTTGTGCATGGGGCTCAACAACAATTAACCATCTCAGACCACTAATTACCCAACAAAAGGCTGCAGTTAGAATGATGATAAATTCTCACTACAGGCAGCACACTCCACCAATATTCAAAACACTCAACCTACTCACCATACAAAACATCCATACTTATTACTGCACCTATTACATACATAGAACACTTAACTCTGATATTAACCCTCCCCTCAAACATCTCCTTGCCAACCTCAACAGAACACATGACCATAACACAAGGCACAGATCACTCTTTGATGTTCCTCGTGTCCATCTCACGCTATGCAAAAACTCAATGCACATAAAAGGCCCTAAAATCTGGAATTCATTACCTGTAAATATAAAAGAAACACTACCTGTTTATAAATTCAAGTCTCTTCTCAAAGATCACTTACTCACTCAAAACCAAATAAATACTGAATAACTGAACCTTATAAATTGTATATCCTAAATGTTACTCACGATTATATCACACAAATGTTAAACCTAGGACCCAATCTAACTTTATTATTTTTTTTAAATACACTACCTAGCAGAATACTCCATTCGACTGAATGTACAGCAATGCAAGCAACCATATGACCTGTCTTTGTAATACTCATTTGTGCTTTATAGTTATCTGTTTACAATAATGTTTTATCACTTATTTCATCATTGCTTAGTTAATCTTAAGTTAATTTTAAGCCAGCCCGTAATGCTATGCATATAAGTGGCTTTGGCATGCTGCTCTTACCTGTATTTTTTGTACCTCTGTATGTATGCTTAAATTACTAAATAAATAAATACTACTGCTATACTACTGCTATACTACTGCTATACTATTACTACTATACTACTGCTATACTATTACTACTATACTATTACTACTATGCTATTACTATACTATTACTACTATACTAGTGCTATACTACTATACTATTACTACTATACTACTGCTATACTACTATTATACTATTACTACTATACTATTGCTATACTATTATACTATTACTATACTACTATACTATTACTATACTATTACTACTATACTATTGCTACTATACAACTATGCTATTATACTACTATACTATTACTACTATACTACTGCTATACTATTACTACTATACTATGCTATTATACTATACTATTACTACTATACTATTACTATACTATATACTATACTACTGCTATACTACTATACTATTACTACTATACTATTACTATACTACTGCTATACTACAATACTATTACTACTACAATACTATTACTACTACTATACTACTGCTATACTAATACTACTATACTATGCTATTATTATACTACTATACTATGCTATTATTATACTACTATACTATGCTATTATTATACTACTATACTATTACTACTATACTATTACTATACTACTGCTATACTACTATACTATTACTACTATACTATTACTGCTATACTATTACTATACTATACTACTGCTATACTATACTACTGCTATACTACTACTACTACTACTACCACCACCACCTTCCTCCGTCTGTCTTGAGGTAGTAATAGGCTTCACACCTCCCCAGTCTGACCCTTTAAAACCAACAGCGTGGCTAGTCTGGTAGAGAGCGGTATCGTGAGCTATAATATATTTATTTCTACAAGTACATGTACATTGTAAAAGGTATATAGGCCTAGGTGACATCAATGACATACCACTATATAGAAAGCCGCTTGTTATGCATAGCATTTCGGGCAAATTATGTCAGTTTTGTCCCAGGATGCGACCCACACCAGTCGACTAACACCCAAGTGCCCATTATACTGATGGGTGAACATTAATGGACAGCAGCTGTCTTAAGGAAACGCGTCCTAATGTTTTCCAGTCGTACCGGGGATTCGATCTCTGGACCTCAGTGTGTGTGAAGGCTGGGACAACCAGTGGTTTAAGATACACGATGAAAATTCTAGGGAACGTATTAAAGTGGACCTATCTCCCAATTTTATAGAGCCCAAACACTGACCAGGGAGGTTGTTGTCGCTGATGTTGGCGTATGGAATGAAGACATATTAGTTTGGGTGATCACATTCTTTCAAGAAAATTCTCTCTCAAAATAACGCCACAATATTAGTTTGGGTGATCACATTCTTTCAAGAAAATTCTCTCAAAGTAACGCCACATTTTATGGAAAGTCTTCATGAAACACTGTTTAGGGCGAAACGTGTTCTAATAAAAAGGCTTGCTGGTACGTGTATTTTACATTCTTAGTTTGCCGAATTCACATAAATGGTCAGTTTATTTGATGTACTGAAGTGGTATTTCCAGGTACCAGGTCTATGCTTAACGAGGACAAATTTTTATGTGAGCTTTACGGGTTGTCGAGCCTTACGATCTCTGCTTAACCGCCTTTTTGATCTGCTTAGCCGCAAAGTTTCCGTGGCAGATTATCAATTCAAGTTTGGAGTGGAAGGCGAGAGCCTTGGGCAGGCTGCTGCTCCGTCAGTTGGAGTGCGGTGGCGCTGTGCTGCTGTTTTTGCGAGGCCCTTTTTTTCCTCTAGGTGTGTTGACCAGATTATGGCGGCGTGGCTGTGGACCAGATTATGGCGGCGTGGCTGTGGTGACTCCTGGCTGGACCAAAGTGCTCCACCTTTACACTTTTTGAGGTTACTTAGGGCTCTGTGTGCCCGTTACCCAAACTGGTCTCTTTCCTGAATTTACTTGTAAAGATATACTCTAAAACAAGATTTACTAAATCGATTTTCACCAAATACATGTGTGTGGCCTTCAAGACTGCACACACGGTTAAATTCGAATCAACGTTGACGTATGACCATACGATAGTCAGACATGAAGATTATTTGAATTTGATTATAATACTAATTTTATTAATGTTTTGGGGAATTTTTACGTTGGTTGAAATTTCGGTTGCTAGATAATAATACCTACATTTCACTCTTTCTAAAGTTTTAAAAATGTGGTGACCTGTAACCTAGTTAATTGCATTAAGGTGCAACCTGAATATATTTTGAGTGCAGCAGTGTAAAGACATGTTACCCGTGCTGTTGCCGACAAGTCTGGCTATGGTGACTGGGACACCCTCCTTGAGGGATCATTTTCTCTGCACCTGTTGACGGTCTGACCGGGTAGGCTGTTTAATCAGATATAAGCAGTCCGGGGTTGTATGTAGGGTGTAGATAAGTGGAGGCTAGAACAGCAGCATCATTGGTATTGGTGTTTAGATGTGGCGTACACCATCTTGTTCTTAAAACAAGATTGGCATTTTCGTACGCATTACATTTCAGTTCTTTAATTTCTGTCATATCTGTACATCGCAAGATTGATATGTTGTTCTGCCTTAGTTAACGTAAATTAACCCTTATTTAACAAGACAATTTAACAAACGGTGGCTTATGTTTGACAGCCCCAGACATCGTAGCCTCTTAGTGTTGGTCAAGGATGTGTTGTGTACTAGGTTACATGTGTAGTGACGTCACCATAGAGGTAGTGGGGTTCTCACAGTCAAACCTTGTTCAACCCCTGCAGGCCAGTACTCTGTTATCCCTTGTATGATGATGCACTCCCTCGGGGCGCCGCAAAACATGTGTGAATTACCCGCTTCCTTCTTTTTCTTTTACGCGCAATTACCTTTGTATATCATTATTTTGTCGGTGCAAAACATTTAAAACCTTTATCACAAGTGATACTACCGTCCGTGGCGAGAATAATTAATTAGTAAAAAAATGTATAATGGTAACTGTAAATTTTACTCTCTCAGCTTATTTCAATTTTTATTTTGAAAAATTGTTTTCAAAAGGATTATTGTTAATACGCATAACAAATTTAGTTTCAGCATAATAAATCATAAATACTTTAAAAATGTGTACCGAATTGTTTTTGCAGTGATTCCTTGCCTCAAGTCAGCGTCGTGTTTTCAGTGTCTGCCAGTAGCACAACTAAGCCACTGGGTAAATCAGTAGCTCGGTTAAAAATAGGATGACATTTTACATCCAGGGAGATATTACCAGCCTGTCTGTGTGCTAGCTCACCTAATTGCGGTTGCATGGGATGAGTCGCAGCTCCTGGTTCTGCTTCTTCACTGGTCACTACTAGGTTCACTCTCTCCCCGAGCTTTGTCGTACCTCTTCTTAAAGCTGTGTATGGATCCTGCATCCACTGCATCACACTCCAGACTATTCCACTTCCTGACAACTGTGACTGAAGAAATACTGCCTAACATCCCTGTGACTCATCCGAGTCTTCAACTTCCAATTGTGGCCCCTTGTTGCTGTGTCCCATCTCTGAAACATTCTATCTCGGTTACAAAGTACTTCAGACCACTGTTAAGAATTCCAGTGAAGATATTTCTTTGCATAATCCAGCCTACGTTTCTTCTATAGCTTCGAGAGGATCGGTTTCTTAACCTGGCGGTGACTACTGTAGCCCAGTTCTGACACGCATCTGTTAAAGTTCTTACAGACACCTCAGAGAGGTGAGTTGTTCTTTCAATTCTCTAGCAGTTATCTTAGGTACACTGCTTCTTTAACACAGTTAAGGTACAAACAGATGTCTTTTTCGAGGGGCCAGGCAGAGGTTTGGCAGACGGCAACTCGACACTGCCACCAGCCTTGAAACGCTGCACCCAGTTCCTCACTGAACGCTCACACACACCAATATTCTGCACTAATTCTTTCGTCTGGTGCCCAGCTTTGTGAAGCCCTATGATTTGAGCTATAGTTTCAGGTGTTAGACTTCTTTTTACCAATAATCAAGCATGTATAGCTCCAAAACCAAAAGGAACAGCAGACAAAAGATGAGGCGGATGGGAGACAAAAGTGCAAAACTTCCTTTCAACACGGCAGCCACATGAGCACCGAGGAGTCACTGTGGAGTGTGGAGGCATGCCGTGACGTCATGCTAATGGCTGCTACCCGGCATAATGCACTAGCGAAAAAGACCCCCCTGTATGGTAGGCCTTTGGTTATCGTCACAGCATTATGTCGGGGCGCTCACCTGGCATAATGCCGTGACTAGCACTGTATGTGGGCTGTAAATGATCTCTGTTCCATCTGTCCTGTCCTGAAAGGAGCCGTCAATACTGAACATTATTAAGCTAGAGAGCACAAGCAATTTGAATAGTGTCACCATTGACACCATTTCCACTGTTTTGACAGTTCATTTTCCTGGGTTTCATGATATCTGCCTTACGTATTTTGAAAAAAAAAAATGAAAAAAATGTCTGCAGGAATGTGAACAAGAATATAAACAGTCAAAAGCCAAGGGAAAATTGAACGGACTTATGCAGACTGGGGTACACTGGGGAGGATGGGGGAGGGGTTAATAAACCATAGTAGTATATTGTGAAACGAAAACTTACCTCGGGCGGGGCAATCGTGTGTCATACTATATGTGAACATCCAAGAAATGGAAGACATCTTAGATGGCGTCAGCGCGGATTAAAACAATTCTATTTATGCCAAAGGGAATTTACAGATATGGGAAAATACTTTAACATTTAAATAAGAGAAAAATGGCTGAGGAAATAAAAGGTACGTTCGAGTAAATATTTTAGGCAAGATAGTATAATACAAAACAAAAGAGTCACTCTGAACAGGTACCTGAAGGTACTGCAGGTACAGCAGAAGGAATTCATTACAAGAAAATACGTAAATACTTTCTCAAATAAAACAAATGTCACCCCACCTTGGATGGACCAAGAGTACTTATATCACCCAGCATACTTGAGAATGAAACAAGACCGGACAAGCGTAAATTAAAAATCACAAGAGTGGGAGCCAAACTGGCCTCAAAATTGAGTGTTGACTCGGTCAACAAATCATTATACTAGGAAATGTGTGAAAATTTGTATTAAATGTTCTAACAAAAAACAGTATTAGACAAAGCTAAATCTAGTCTTAGTAAAGTAAAATCTCGGTGCCCCAAGGCCAATGTATTGGCGCCATTACTGTTTTTCATCCTCGTAGCAGACAGACAAAAACACTAACCACACCCTCATATTGTCCTTTGCGGACGATATCAAAATAAGTATGAACGTCGCCTTGGAAGAAGGTGAAGAAAAATTGCAAGCTGATGTCACCCAATTCTACCAATGGACGATAGAGACAAAATATGATGCTTAGTGGTGATAAATTTCAACTGCTCAGATAGAGAATGAACTCCAGTGGAGCACTGCATATAAAACACTGGATATAAAACACGGGAGGATCATACAGAACTAAATTAACAAAACTTGAGCATTATAAAATCGAATGACCTATCGTTTAGAAATACGAGGCAACTGCCACGAAGGACAGAAACAAATACATGGTAGAACTTTTAAATGTGAAAAATAATGTAAAGTAAAAGGACACAAGTGCAACTGATGTGACATTTTATTGTGCCAAAGTTTCGCTCTCCAGAAGCTTTGTCACATTAGTTGCACTTGTGTCCTTTTGCTTAACATATTCTCGGTAATTCTTCGAGCATTAACACACAAAAAATAATGCCAATGGTGACGTTTGAAATCACCTGGGCTTTTTCGTTTAGAGAATATTGTTCGGTGTTCACTGCTCCGTTCAAGGCAGAAGACGCATCTGAATTGAAAAAAGTGGAGATCGTTTACTTCCCACATAGTAAAGCATTTAAACTAATGGGTATGTGTATGCCTCAAAGTACTTGGAATGTACACTCTAGCAGCGGTTAGGTTAGGTAAGATTCGTCAAGAAACAGGACAAGTATCTGCTCTCGCATCACCGCGACCTATTTGGGAAAACAGTTGGTGCAATTTCTCCCGTTGCTTTACATTTAGTTTACTTTTACCTACCACTTAAATACTTCCTGCAGGACAACTCTGTTTTCTCCTATGATATTTTTGATGAATAAGACGCATATGCAACAACTTGGTATCTATTGTTGAAACGTTTCGCCTGCACAGTAGGCTTCTTCAGGCAAATACAGAGGCAGTAGGTGTGGTAGCTTGTTCAGCTCCGCGAGGCTGAACTCTTCTCCAGGCTGAGGGACTGACCACTTCAAATACTGTTTCTCCAAGGTTAATGAACAGATTATATCATATTTATTTCGCTACTACACCTGCTGTCTCTGTATTTGACTGAAGAAGCCTACTGTGTAGATGAAACGTTTCAACAGATACCAAACTGTTGCACATGTGACTTACTCATCAACTTTTAGGTATTTTATACCATTTTCAACATATGGGACTTTTGCCTAGTATATATGACTTCCAGTAGGACTGTAGTTTCTAACACTTCTTTTTTTCCTGGCTCACATTTGGTTAACATACAGGCACACCGAGCTACTCGTCACTACAGCTGGAGCGTCAGTTTGAGAGGGGATTGAGGAAGGATATATATTGGCGTGACGCTGACAGTTAGTGCTGGATCACTGGGTGGCACATTGGTGCTCACACAGCTGGCTAGCTAGCCAGTTGAGCGCGTGACTCAACATTTCTTCATTCTACAAAGCTACCATCGTCAGTTTCTTAGTTTACCGAAGTTCTACAAGCGCCACTTTTCTATAAAGTTAGGTTAGTCCATAACCATGTAAGAATTGGTGTTTAACCACAAATAAAATGAAGACTAACCAGCCAGTATGTCTGGCAACATGGAGGCTGAGCGTAACTAGAAAACGTTAAAATCTGGAAGAGTATCACTCGTGGTGTGAGAAAGATGCGTGACGCCACCATCTTGAAGGTGTTGAGAAGACCTTGATATTATAGCCGCGGTGTTTGTGGCCTCCGTGTGGTGTATCCAGGACGCCGCGGAGGATCTTGATGTTGTGGCCTCTCACAAGACGTGGTTCTCAGACAAATAGATTAAAACCAAACAAATCGCCCATCCCTGATAAACTGTTCTCAAGAAGATATAAACAAAGTTTTCCAGTGGGCAACGGTAAACAATATGATGTTCAATGAGGACAAATTCCAACTACTCCGCTATGGAAAACTGGAGGAGATAATAACTAGAACAGAGTATACTACTGACTCCGGCCATACAATAGAGCGGAAAAATAATGTAAGGGACCTGGGAGTAGTAATGTCTGAGGATCTCACTTTCAAGGATCACAACAGTGCCACGATCGCACGTGCTAAGAAAATGATAGGATGGATAATGAGAACTTTCAAAACGAGAGATGCCAAGCCCATGATGATCCTTTTCAAATCACTTGTTCTCTCTAGGCTGGAATACTGCTGTACATTAACATCTCCATTCAAAGCAGGTGAAATCGCAGATCTAGAGAGTGTACAGAGATCCTTTACTGCACGTATAAGTTCTGTCAAGCACCTTAACTACTGGGAACGCTTGGAAGCACTTGACTTGTACTCGTTGGAACGCAGGAGGGAGAGATATATCATAATCTACACTTGGAAAATCTTGGAAGGAATGGTCCCAAATCTGCACACAGAAATCACTCCCTACGAAAGTAAAAGACTGGGCAGGCGATGCAAAATGCCCCCAATAAAAAGTAGGGGCGCCATTGGTACACTAAGGGAAAACACCATAAGTGTCCGGGGCCCAAAACTGTTCAACAGCCTCCCATCAAGCATTAGGAGAATTGCCAATAAACCCCTGGCTGCCTTCAAGAGAGCTGGACAGATACCTAAAGTCAGTGCCGGATCAGCCGGGCTGTGGCTCGTACGTTGGACTGCGTGCGGCCAGCAGTAACAGCCTAGTTGATGAGGCCCTGATCCATCGGGAGGCCTGGTCATGGACCGGGCCGCGGGGGCGTTGATCCCCGGAATAACCTCCAGGTAACCTCCAGGTAAGGGTTATAAAGCAATGCGAGGACGAAGTTATCACACCATTAATTAGCCTTTTCAGAAAGATCACTACAAACTGGTAAAGTGCAGGATAAGTGGGAAACTGCAAATGTAATACCTATCTACAAAGCGGGAGATAAGTCATTAGCTTCGTAGTATCACTTAGCCTAAACTCCACTGTGGGGAAAATTGATGAATTCAATAACTGTCATAGTTATTGGGAACCATCCTGGAAGATACAAATTGATCAATGTTACTCAGCACGTATTTTACAAAGGGGCGTTTTACCTTACGAATATACTGTTTTTTTTCGCTAAGATATTTGAGGCGGTAGATCATGATAATTACCATATATTGTATAGGGACTTCAGTAAGGCCTTTATAGTTCCACACAGGAGACAGTTGAAAATAGATGCACACAGGATAGGAGGGGAAGAATTTTTCTTAAGGCGTGGCTGACAGGCAACAGAATTTGTATAAATGGGGAGAAATCAGCGGAGACTAATCACAAGCGGTGTTCCACATAGATGAGGGATTAAATAGCGACATAAGAAAATTTTCATACATTAAAATAGGTCATCAGATAAATTCAGATAACGACTAGAGCACTACAGGAAATGGAAAAGTTGATGTAGTCGAAGAAATGGCTGTGAAAAGAGAAAAACCATGGCACTTGCAGTAATTTAAAGTCAGCAGTGCATACATGTTCACAATAACGCTAATAGAATTCCTCGCTTAATATCAAGAAGTATAGATAAAGTCCAAGTTATGCATTAACTCTACATATCCTCGGCAAGGCCTCGTTTAAATTATGCTGCGTAAGACACATATGCAACAGTTAGGTATCTTTATTTCGAAACGTTTCGCCTACACAGTAGGCTTCTTCAGTCGAGTACAGAAAAGCTTCATATTGTTTCAGACAACGAAACAATGCTCTTCTCCAGACTAAGGGACTGCCCACCTCAAAACTTTAAGGGTGATGGACTGATTACATCGTCTTCAAGTATCTTCTGCTTCTATCAACTTTTCTGTACTCGACTGAAGAAGCCTACTGTGTAGGCGAAACGTTTCGAAATAAAGATACCTAACTGTTGCATATGTGTCTTACCTAACAATCTGTCGGTATTTTATACCATTTTAATGTTCAAATTATGCTGCACCATTCTAGTCTCCATATTACGGAATATACATATGCGCTGGAAAACATATAGAGAAGGATGGTAAAGTTAATCCCATGTATCTGAAATCTTTCCTAAGAGGGCTGATTGAAGACATTGAATCTGCACTCTGTGGAAAGGTGTTGATTTAGGGAAAATAGGATCGAAGTATCTAAGTGGAAAGCAGGAATAAATAGAGGGAATAAATTAGGGGCTGAAAATATCTAACCAAGACAGGACTCGCAGCAATGGGTTGAAGTTAAAAAAAATGTATATGTATATATTTAGAGTATAAGAAGTCTCCGGTTTGGTAATACAGTAGTTGTGAATTGTGATATCCTGACTCTTCAATATCTTGTCCCCTCCAGGGAGGATCCTTGATGCTGGTGAGGGGTTCTTGATCTAGGGAATTGGATCTGTGGAAGATTGAGACACTTATGCAGCATATGGGAATCTTTATTCAGGAAACGTTTCGCCACAGTGGTTTCTTCAGTCCAATACAAAGAGGAAGGCATAAGGAGAGGAGGAGAATGAGGTAATCAGTCCCTCAACCTGGAGTCGATGTGTCTCAATCTTCAACTTGTCGGTTTTTCAAACCATTCATCACAATTGGATCTGTGCTCCAGTAACTTGAATTAAGCCTAGATGCCTTCCATACCCCCACAGGCGCTGTATAATCCTACGGGTTTAGCGCTCCCCCACGATTATACCGTATTTCGCGGCTTATAAGACGCTTTTTTTTCATAAAATGTATCCAAAAACCAGCCTGCGTCCTATAAACTGAAGGTCAGTGACGGGAGCAATAAGTTTGGGGTGGGCTGTAGCTCTCCCAGTTACGTCCAGTGTCGCGAAATACGGTAATTCATTATCTTGTGTGGGAGAAATGGGAAAACAGTTGATATGACGACTAAGACACTGTTGGACATGTCTTGCTCATCAACTTGTCAGCATTATATACCATTTTCAACACAGCTGTGATATCCTGAGACTGGGTCTGCTATTTCTATCAGTTTGCGAAAATAGTCCTGGCTGTTATTCTTCACATCCTAGTTCTGTCAGGGAACTGTAGCTTCTCTGGAGACCACCTGGTGAATTTTCCCATGGGAGCTGACCTCTATCCAGGAGTTATTGAGGGAGGGGGTGAAGGCCTTTATAAGTGCAGGCATAGTAGCTAAAAGAGGTGGACCTTAACACACTTTTTAAAATTCCTTCCCAACCCATATCCCTATAAGTTATTAGTGGTTCTCACAGGTACGAGTCTATCTCCCGTATGAAGATACTCAAAGCCTTAAATCTCCACTCTCTGGAGAGGCGTAGAATGAGGGGAGATATCATTGAAGTGTATAAGTGGATGACAGGCATAAACAAGGGAGATATTAATAAAGTACTGAGGGTGTCGAACCAGGTAAGAACCAGGAATAATGGATTTAAGTTGGATAAATTTAGATTTAGAAAGGATATAGGTAAGTACTGGTTTTCTAACAGAGTTGTAGATGCGTGGAACAGTCTTCCCAGTGGGGTGATAGAGGCTAGGACCTTGGGTAGCTTTAAGAAGAGACTGGACAAATATACGAGAGGGAGGGGCTGGGTTTGATTGGTGTCATAGGGTACGGGAGTTATTTCTAGGGAAGCTTTCGGTAGTAGTCGTTTTGATAAGGACCTGCCTCGCATGGGCCAGTAGGCCTTCTGCATTGTTCCTCCATTCTTATGTTCTTATGTACCTTGTGTATGTTTTCGGCGCCTGACCAACCCGTCTGCTTTGCTACTCCTCACCGCTGCATCAGTCATTAGTACCACGATCGACAAGCTACTGGGTTAAGCCCTCGTACTCTCTTTACCACTCAAAACTTTCCTCTCACCAACCTATTCTTCCCCTATCACCACTTCCCCGCTCAACCCACAAGGGTCTTACCTACTAGCCCATACTAGACAGGAAGTGTGTGGTTGAGTTAGACATGCCTATAATAGCCAAGTAGGCCTGCTGCAGTGCTCTTCTGTTATGTTGTGGAGAAGCTTCGTGTTGTGGCCGCCATGTAGTTCATCCAGGAGTAGCTTGGTGTTGTGGCCTCCATGTGGTGCACCCAGGCGGGCGTGGAGGAGGAAGTTAACAGGGGTGAGGGGGAGAAGACAACTGCAGGAAGTGGACAATTACTCTGAAGTCGTACCTGTTCTCGTCATCCTGGTCTCCCTGGAGGCAGGTGTACCTTGCCTGCCTAAAGTTATAGCGGTTACTGCTACTACCACTGCTGCTGCTGCTGCTGCTTTGTAACTTAAATTAGGTTTACGAGGTTTGTGTGTTAGCACTACAGTTAGGGTAAATCTTTAAATGATTTAAACGGTCAATGTTGAACGTGAAACAGTAATAAAACAATCTACTGTAGCATTTTTTTGGATTGGTTTATTATATATCTTAACTACTTCGAAGGGCTCTTCTCCAGACTGAGGGACTGACCACCTCAAAACTTTAAGGGTGATGGACTGATTACATCGTCTTCAAGTATCATCTGCTTCTATCAACTTTTCTGTACTCGACTGAAGAAGCCTACTGTGTAGGCGAAACGTTCGAAATAAAGATACCTAACTGTTGCACATGTGTCTTACCTAACAATAAATATATTCACCACTCACTATAAACTTAGGACGAAAATATTTTAAGTAATGCGTGTACTGTGTATACATTTTTAAGGCCTAGCTTTGTGATGAATGGTTTGAAAAACCGACAAGTTGAAGATTGAGACACTTATGCAGCATATGGGAATCTTTATTCAGGAAACGTTTCGCCACACAGTGGCTTCTTCAGTCCAATACAAAGAGGAAGGCATAAGGAGAGGAGGAGAATGAGGTAATCAGTCCCTCAACCTGGAGTCGATGTGTTCAGTCCATCAATCTTGTAGAATGTACAGCATATGGCCGTAGACGTGGCTTATATACTGTAGAGATGTGAGGTGAAGCAGGCGGAGGCGGGGTCATAGTGGTACCATCCACTAGTCGAAGTAGGTCTATGTCCAAAGGTTGAACAAGTGTTGAAGAATTCTTTGTAACAAGATCCCATGATGCTGCAGTGTCTGACAGTTGTGATAGTGATAGTGCAAACTTGACAGCGATTTTTCGCTTTTATAGCAATAATCCGGAACCATAAGAGGGGCCCTCCTGTACTTTATTACAATACAGGATGACATCTGTTGTGATGTATGTTATTTCGTTGAACAATCATAAATAAAGCTTCAGCTTTGTTATTTTAGAATTAGAAACAAGACATGAAAAGACCTGGCCCCTCCCCCCGCCCCTCACAATGAAAAACGAATGTTGACTTCAGAAATTCTCGCATAAAAAAAAAAAGAAATTATAATAGGGAAAATACCATTAAAGATAAGTAAGAGTTATCAGCACGATGGTAGCGCCATAAATAACGTGGAGAAACTTGACTTGAATCATGGACAGCACCAGTTTATTGACTAGCATCAGCAGGTCCATACACGGCATGTCAGTTGGTATTATTGACTAGCATCAGCAGGTCCATACACAGCGTGTCAGTTGGTATTATTGACTAGCATCAGCAGGTCCATACACAGCATGTCAGCTGGTATTATTGACTAGCATCAGCAGGTCCATACACAGCGTGTCAGCTGGTATTATTGACTAGCATCAGCAGGTCCATACACAGCGTGTCAGCTGGTATTATTGACTAGCATCAGCAGGTCCATACACAGCGTGTCAGTTGGTATTATTGACTAGCATCAGCAGGTCCATACACAGCGTGTCAGTTGGTATTATTGACTAGCATCAGCAGGTCCATACACAGCGTGTCAGTTGGTATTATTGACTAGCATCAGCAGGTCCATACACAGCGTGTCAGTTGGTATTATTGACTAGCATCAGCAGGTCCATACACAGCGTGTCAGTTGGTATTATTGACTAGCATCAGCAGGTCCATACACAGCATGTCAGTTGGTATTATTGACTAGCATCAGCAGGTCCATACACGTGTCAGTTGGTATTATTGACTAGGTAACCTCCAGGTAAGCATCAGCAGGTCCATACACGACAGAGTGATGAATTAGATACTTGTGCAATACTGGTATCTTTGAAATTGAGACACATGTGCAACATCTGGGTATCTTTATTGTAGACGTTTCGCCAACCAGTGGCTTTATCAATACAAGTTCCAGGACATAACTTGAAGACAGGAGAACTATGTACAGAAGATGAGGTTTGTAGATGAATGGTTCAGAGAACCGACATGTTGATAAATTAGACACATGTGCAACTCTTGGGTATCTTTATTGAGGAAACGTTTCGCCAGACAGTGGCTTCATCAGTCCATACGTAGGAGAAACTTGAACAGGAGGAGAATGAGGTAATCAGTCCCTCAACCTTGAGTCGATGTGTTCAGTCCATCAATCTTGAATAGAATACCTCAACTCAGTCCCTCAACTTAGCAGTAGGTGCGAAGAGCACCGTACTGCTAAGTTGAGGGACTGATTACCTCATCTTCTGTACATAGTTCTCCTGTCTTCAAGTTATGTCCTGGAACTTGTATTGATAAAGCCACTGGTTGGCGAAACGTCTACAATAAAGATACCCAGATGTTGCACATGTGTCTCAATTTCATCTTGTCGGTATTGTATACCATTCTTGTACACTGGTATCTTTATTATGGAAAGGTTTCGCCAATCAGTGTATTCCTCAGTAGATGTTAGGGAACTTCAGGAGGATTTAGACAAACTCTATTCTTGGTCAGAAAAGTGGCAGATGCAGTTCAATGTAGATAAATGCAAGGTTCTGAAGCTCGGGAGTGTCCATAACCCTAGCACTTATAAGTTAAATAATGTAGAACTTAGCCATACAGATTGCGAAAAGGACTTGGGGGTTACGGTAAGCAGCAACCTTAAACCAAGACAGCAATGCCTGAGCGTACGTAATAAGGCAAATAGATTACTGGGATTTATATCAAGAAGTGTAAGCAACAGAAGTCCAGACGTCATACTGCAGCTTTATACATCATTAGTAAGGCCTCACCTAGTTTATGCAGCTCGATTCTGGTCTCCATATTATAGAATGGATATAAATTCGTTAGAAAACATTCAGCGTAGGATGACTAAATTAATACATAGCATTAGAAATCTTGGTAGTAAGACACAGGCAACAGTTAGGCAACTTTATTCCGAAACGTTTCGCCTACACAGTAGGCTTCTTCAGTCGAATACAGAAAGTAGGCAGGAACAGTAGAGATGTGAAGACGATGTAATCAGTCCATCACCCTTGAAGTCGTAGAATTTGAGGTTGTCAGTCCCTCGGCCTGGAGAAGTTCAGTTCCATAGTCAGGAACTATCTGAAGATCAAGCGACAGTGCGGAGACTTAAATACTGTCGGAAGGAGAGGTGCAGAGTAGTAGTAGTAGTAGTAGTAGTAGTAGTAGTAGTAGTAGTGAGAGTGTAGCCACTGAGAGGTCAGGTCCCTCTCGGATCCAACAGTTCTCACTTGAAAGGGTTGTCTAAGGCGTTTTCTGTACCAAGAGGCCATGTGTTGCAGTGTCTGACAACTACTCTCACTACTACTACTACTACTACTACTACTACTACTATGCACCTCTCCTTCCGACAGTATTTAAGTCTCCGCACTGTCGCTTGATCTTCAGATAGTTCCTGACTATGGAACTGAACTTCTCCAGGCCGAGGGACTGACAACCTCAAATTCTACGACTTCAAGGGTGATGGACTGATTACATCGTCTTCACATCTCTACTGTTCCTGCCTACTTTCTGTATTCGACTGAAGAAGCCTACTGTGTAGGCGAAACGTTTCGGAATAAAGTTGTCTAACTGTTGCATATGTGTCTTGCCTAACTACCAACCTGTCGGTATTGTATACCATTTTGATGTTCATTAGAAATCTTCCTTATGAAGAAAGATTGAAGACTCTTAAGTTACATTCACTTGTTAGACGAAGAATGAGGGGAGACCTGATCGAAGTGTATAAGTGGAAGATGGGTATTAATAAAGGGGATATTAACAAGGTCTTGAGGATATCTCTCCAAGAGAGAACCCGCAGTAATGGATTTAAATTGGATAAGTTTAGATTTAGAAAGGACATAGGAAAGTATTGGTTTGGAAATAGGGTAGTTGATGAGTGGAACAGTCTACCTAGTTGGGTTATTGAGGCTAAGACTTTGGGTAGTTTCAAATTTAGGTTGCATAAGTATATGAGTGGGAAGGGCTGGATTTGAGTGGGACTTTCATACCAGAGCTTATTTCTTGGGTACCATTGAAAATTGGGTTGGGCAAATGTTTTGTTAGTGGGATGAATTGTAAAGGACCTGCCTAGTATGGTCCAACAGGCCTATTGCAGTGTTCCTCCTTTAAGTTCTTATGTTATGTTCTTAATACAGAGAAGAATGGTTGAATGGTTTGAGGTAATCAGTCTCTCAGGACTTCAGGCTGAGGGACTGATTACCTAAAATTACTACTGATCTTCAGCCATTCTTTTCTGTACGTATTGGACTGAGGAATACACTGGTTGGCGAAACGTTTCCACAATAAAGATACTCAATTGTTGCCCAAGTGTCTAATTCATTATCCTAAAGTTATCCTAAGAGGCACTGTTTGGCAGTTTGGTCCACTCATTCACAAATACTGCCAAATCACTGCTTTCCTACATTGTTTATAAATATAAAGTTTATTCGTCTTTCTATTTATTCACACCAATTATTTGATTAAAAACATAATTTATGTGGGGGGGGGGGCGAGGAAAGGATACCAAGTCCACCAGATGGTTGTTCTTGTTGCTTCCACTTTTTTAGGCAGGACGTTTTTATCTTAAGGACAGTAAAGAATCTGTCGCTAATTTTCCTGGTATTAGCTGAGGATGTACTAGGGTTAACCTAGGTGAGTGTGTGTGTGTGGGGGGGGGGAGCGTACTGGATCAATATGGTAGTGTTGAGTGCGGGTGTAGCCCGCCTGCGGGTACTTCCTCCTGGGTATGAGGTCTCACACCTGCGGGAAGTTCCCACACTTGTGGAGCGGGTGGTGTCAAAAGCCCCGGCCAGTGTTTGTGTGTGACCCATCATAGGTGACCTGTCTCTGTTGTAGGTGGTCGCTCTCTTTCCCCAGCAGTTTCATTTTCCCACAAAATTGAGTACTCCTTGTCATGTAGGGGGGTATCGGAATGAATGTAAGAATAGGATATAAGTGGGGAGGGGAGAGGCAGGCGAGGTGGTAGGAGTGAGATGATTAGCGGAGGTAGGTAGGTAATGACAGGTCAGTGGTGACCACCACGACACTCTCATTAACTCTACACTACTCACTAACATATGCCTCGCCCATTCTTCACTCATATAAACATAATAAAATATAAGAAAAAAGAATAAATAACGGGGACAGTGAATATTACTATTCTACTCAAACACAGTTTATTATTAAGTCCTTGTACAATAATATATTTGGGAACAGGAGTATATCATTGGGATTTAGATAAATGGGGTGGTACACATAGGCAGTGAGACAAGGAACACAATCAACTTGAAAATGAATATAACTTACAATATAGCACAGAGGACAGTTCACTACAGGAACTAAGCCACAGGTCCCAAGACCTACACAGCACGAGTACGACGCCAAGCCAGTACTCTGCCCAGTGCCTCCAACAGTCTCCTCCAGAGACTTCAGCAGCCTTCTCCCGAGCCCTGCACCCCAGCAGCAGCTCCGCTCGAATCTCTCTGCTCAGGAGCTCTGCGCCCCAGCAGCAGCTCCGCTCCAATCTCTCATGATCATGCTCTTCCTTGGGCTTTCATGGTGGTCCAAGCACCCTCCACAACCACGTGTACGACCTGACGCCTAGGTCTGAGGCGTCAAGAACAAAAGACCTCAGACGTGGGCGTGGCTACAGACGTTTGCCAAGGCAAGGTGTGACCATATAGTTGGTTAAATTAGGTCTCCTCAGAGACCTCACAAGCCCAGCTGGACTACATCACATCCTACTGGTGGGGGTCTTCCATGAATAACTGTGGGAACGTCCGTATTGTGCCGTTATCCTGTTGTGTAAGAGTTACTTTGTGAGAACAAAAGCTAGCCATTGTTCCATAGTATGAAACAATATTGTTTCATACTATGGAACAATGCTCTTCTCCAGATTGAGGGACTAACCACCTCAAAACTTTAAGGGTGATGGACTGATTACATCGTTTTCAAGTATCTTCTGCTTCTATCAACTTTTCTGTACTCGACTGAAGAAGCCTACTGTGTAGGCGAAACGTTTCGAAATAAAGATACCTAACTGTTGCATATGTGTCTTACCTAACAACCTGTCGGTATTTTATACCATTTTAATGTTCACATTGCTGTCTTGGTTTAAGGTTGCTGCTTACCATAACCCCCAAGTCCTTTTTGCAATCTGTATGGCTAAGTTCTATATTATTTAACTTATAAGTGCTAGGGTTATGGACACTCCTGAGCTTCAGAACCTTGCATTTATCTACATTGAAGATTGAGACACTTATGCAGCATATGGGAATCTTTATTCAGGAAACGTTTCGCCACACAGTGGCTTCATCAGTCCAATACAAAGAGGAAGGCGTAAGGAGAGGAGGAGAATGAGGTAATCAGTCCCTCAACCTGGAGTCGATGTGTTCAGTCCATCAATCTTGTAGAATGTACAGCATAGGGCCGTAGACGTGGCTTATATACTGTAGTGAGGTGACGTGAAGCAGGTGGAGGCGGGGTCATAGTGGTAACATCCTCAACATCTTCAACACTTGTTCAACCTTTGGACGAAGACCTACTTCGACTAGTGGATGTTACCACTATGACCCCGCCTCCACCTGCTTCACGTCACCTCACTACAGTATATAAGCCACGTCTACGGCCCTATGCTGTACATTCTACAAGATTGATGGACTGAACACATCGACTCCAGGTTGAGGGACTGATTACCTCATTCTCCTCCTCTCCTTACGCCTTCCTCTTTGTATTGGACTGATGAAGCCACTGTGTGGCGAAACGTTTCCTGAATAAAGATTCCCATATGCTGCATAAGTGTCTCAATCTTCAACTTGTCGGTTTTTCAAACCATTCATCACATTTATCTACATTGAAATGCATCTGCCACTTTTCTGACCAAGAATAGAGTTTGTCTAAATCCTCCTGAAGTTCCCTAACATTACGTTTGAATCAATTATCCTACCTATCTTCGTGTCATCGGCGAATTTGCTCATATCACTAGTAATTCCTTCATCAAGATCATTGATATATATTATAAACAACAACGGGCCCAAGTCTGATCCCTGTGGAACTCCACTTGTTACTGATCCCCACTCGGATTTAACCCCATTTATGGACACTCTGCTTCCTCCTGTCTGTGAGCCATGATTCGATCCACGAGAGCACCCTTCCCCCAATGCCATGAGCTGCTACTTTCTTCAACAGTCTTTGGTGCGGAACTCTATCAAATGCCTTACTAAAATCTAAGTAAATAATATCAAATTCTTTATCGTGGTCAACAGCCTCAAAAGCTTTACTGAAGAAAGTTAATAAATTAGTTAGACAAGACCGGCCTCTTGTGAATCCATGCTGAGTATCATTAATCAAGCTATGCTTATCGAGATGGCTTCTTATAATTTGAGCTATAATTGACTCTAGTAATTTGCCTACAATTGAGGTCAGGCTTATTGGGCGGTAATTTGACGGTAACGACTTGTCCCCTGTTTTAAAAATAGGAATTACATTAGCCATCTTCCACATATCAGACACTACACCTGTTTGAAGAGATAAATTAAAAATATTAGTTAATGGTTCACAGACTTCCATTTTGCATTCCTTTAGAACCCTTGAAAAAACCTCATCAGGACCCGGTGACTTATTTTGCTTCAGTCGGTCTATCTGCTTCACAACCATTTCACTAGTGACTGTGATGTTACATAATTTATCTTCTGATCCACTATAAAAATTAATTACCGGAATATTATTAGTGTCTTCCTGTGTAAAAACCGAGAGGAAATAATTATTTAAAATCGAGCACATTTCATTCTCTTTGTCAGTAAGATGCCCATAGTTATTTTTAAGGGGACCTATCTTATCTCTGACTTTTGTTCTATATACCTGGAAAAACCTTTTTGATTAGTTTTAGAATCCCTAGCAACTTTAATTTCATAGTCCCTTTTAGCTTTTCTTATCCCCTTTTTAATGTCCCTCTTAATGTCAATATACTGATTCATAAGATGACCCTCGCCTCTTTTGATACGCCTATAAATTCCTTTCTTATGCCCTAGTAGATATTTCAGCCTATTATTCATCCATTTTGGGTCATTTCTATTTGATCTAATTTCTTTATATGGGATAAACGTTCTTTGAGCAGCATGTATTGTGTTCAGAAAACTCATATTGATAGCTCTCTTCATTACCCCATTCAACAGATAAGTGTTCTCTAAGCCCATCGTAATCTGCTAAGCGAAAATCTGGGACTGTTACTGAGTTATCCCTACTATCATACTTCCATTCAATTCTAAATGTAATTGATTTGTGGTCGCTAGCACCCAGTTCCTCTGAAACTTCTAAATTATTAACAAGGGATTCATTGTTTGCCAGAACTAAGTCAAGCAGGTTATTACCCCTTGTAGGTTCTGTCACAAACTGCTTCAAAAAACAATCCTGAACTACTTCTAAGAAGTCGTATGATTCTAAATTCCCAGTCAAGAAATTCCAATCAATATGACTAAAGTTAGTCTCCTAGAATTACTACATTATTGTGCCTTGTGGCCCTAACAATTTCCTCCCATAGTAGTCTCCCCTGGTCCCTATCTAAATTTGGGGGACGGTATATCACACCTAAAATTAATTTTTCATGCCCCTCTGAAAATTCTATCTACTTGGAACAATTTAAAACCCTGAATGTGACATTCTGCAGGCATGTCCCGACTTTTTGAATTAAACCACGTCTCAGTAATGGCAAATACATCTATGTTACCTGCACTAGCAACTAGTCTCAACTCGTCCATCTTATTCCTAGCACTGCGACTATTTGTGTAATAAATACTTAAAGACCCTCCTCTCTCTTTACCCTTCCTGCTCCTTTCTGTTATTCCACTAATCCTATTACTGTCCTTGTCAATTAGTGCCACTGGCTTTCCAATATCCACCTCATTTTGCCTATTACTAGTTCTCCTAGTACTCATATTACTATCCTGAGACTTCACAGTTTTCCCGCAAAAACCCATACCACTGAAGATTGAGACACTTATGCAGCATATGGGAATCTTTATTCAGGAAACGTTTCGCCACACAGTGGCTTCATCAGTCCAATACAAAGAGGAAGGCGTAAGGAGAGGAGGAGAATGAGGTAATCAGTCCCTCAACCTGGAGTCGATGTGTTCAGTCCATCAATCTTGTAGAATGTACAGCATAGGGCCGTAGACGTGGCTTATATACTGTAGTGAGGTGACGTGAAGCAGATGGAGGCGGGGTCATAGTGGTACCATCCACTAGTCGAAGTAGGTCTTCGTCCAAAGGTTGAACAAGTGTTGAAGAATTCTTTGTAACAAGACCCCATGATGCTGCCGTGTCTGACAGTTGTGATGAATGGTTTGAAAAACCGACAAGTTGAAGATTGAGACACTTATGCAGCATATGGGAATCTTTATTCAGGAAACGTTTCGCCACACAGTGGCTTCATCAGTCCAATACAAAGAGGAAGGCGTAAGGAGAGGAGGAGAATGAGGTAATCAGTCCCTCAACCTGGAGTCGATGTGTTCAGTCCATCAATCTTGTAGAATGTACAGCATAGGGCCGTAGACGTGGCTTATATACTGTAGTGAGGTGACGTGAAGCAGATGGAGGCGGGGTCATAGTGGTACCATCCACTAGTCGAAGTAGGTCTTCGTCCAAAGGTTGAACAAGTGTTGAAGAATTCTTTGTAACAAGACCCCATGATGCTGCCGTGTCTGACAGTTGTGATGAATGGTTTGTATTGGACTGATGAAGCCACTGTGTGGCGAAACGTTTCCTGAATAAAGATTCCCATATGCTGCATAAGTGTCTCAATCTTCAACTTGTCGGTTTTTCAAACCATTCATCACACCCATACCACTAACTATTCCTAGTTTAAAGACCTAACAGCTCCCTCCACTGCGTTGGCCAGTGCTCCCACCCCACACCTAGATAAGTGAATCCCATCCCTGGCATACATGTCATTTCTGCCATAGAAGAGGTCCCAGTTGTCAATGAATGTTACCGCATTTTCCTTACAGTATTTGTCCAGCCAGCAATTGACACCAATTGCTCTGGACAACCATTCATTTCCAACTCCTCTCCTTGGCAAAATGCCACATATGAACAGAAAGATGGTAGTATGTTTAGAAAGGGGGGAGGGAGAGGGGCGTGACTGAATGCTAAACGCAGGAATGGAGAAAAACGGCAGTAGGCCTACTAGTCCATGTTAGGGAGGTCCAACTCACATATTCGTGTACCTGTTTACCCAGTTTTGAGAGCTATACAAGATTCTAGTTTCAATGACAACTTGGAAGTTTGTTCCATACATTTACAATTCTGTTGCTAAACCAGTACTCCACCGTGTAATTTCTAGATCTAAATTTGTCCAACTTGAATCCACTGCTGCGAGTCCTGTCTTTATTCCAGTTTTCTATTTGTTTTGATAAGGACCTGCCTCGTATGGGCCAGTAGGCCTTCTGCAGTGTTCCTACATTCTTACGTTCTTATAGTTTATTCATATCCCCCCCTCCTCCCCAATTCTCCAGAGTGCGAATTCAGCGTGACTATCTTTAGTAAAGGTTTCTGATGAAATTAACTTCATCCTTACCAAAGATACGTAAAGTTGAAGCATAGCACGAGGACATCTGTTATGTATGCTGCTTGATATGAAGCCAAGAATTCTATTAGCTGTACTGCGAACACTTAAGAACATAAGAAAGGAGGAACACTGCAGGAGGCCTGTTGGCCCATACTAGGCAGGTCCTTATGCACCGTTGTTCTGGTTTTAAATTACCACTAACCAGAACTTTTAAATCTTTTGTTTCATCAGTTTGCTTGAGGTCTACATTATTTACTGTACAGGTGCCATAGTTACTTTCTTTTCCCAGGAAAGAAACCTTGTATTAAGCTGCACCTGTCAGGTGTGATCGGGGGAAAACCTCATCAGGAAAGTGCTAGAGAGAGAGGGGGAGGGGTGAGAGCTCAAGCTGGGAAAGGGGTAAGGGCTTGGCTAGGAAGGTGATAGACGGGCGTGACCAGGAGTGTGCAAGAACAAGAACGGAAATATATATATTCACTCAAGTGTGGTGGTTTTGACCATGAGCACGACGGACTAGGCTTTTTGTTGTATACCCATATGTTGAGTGTGTAGGGCAGATGGTTAAGAAATGCAAGTGTTGCAAATGATGCAGCGAGGTACAGGTAAGTCGTACTAGAAAGGTGTGTGTGTGTGTGTGTGTGTGTGTGTGTGTGTGTGTGTGTGTGTGTGTGTGTGTGTGTGTGTGTGTGTGTGTGTGTGTGTGTGTGTGTGTGCGCGTGTGTGTGTGTGCGTGTGTGTGCGTGCGCGTGTGCGTGCGCGCGCATATCTGTTTGTCCCTCATAAGATCCTCAACACGGGTCAAGTGCCTTTTGCACTCATTAACCTCATTGTCTGTGTAATGCCAGAACATCAGCAGCGGCCGCCGCTGCCGCCGTCTCCGCCAAAATTAATTAATCCGTTATTGGCGCCACAGTCGACCCACCGTCGCTCCTGGGGAAGGGGTGTTGGGGAACATGGAGGGAGTGAGGGGTGGTGGGAAGAGATCCACCACTTCTCACTGATGCATCTCAGGCTCTGTGCTTAATACCTGCTGTTTCCTGGTTAGCATATATCGGTGTGATGTCTCGGCAAATGTTAGTTTGGAATATTATTAAAGGTCACCCTACCTGTTGATAACTCAGAGGTCATCGCCACTGCGGACTGTTTCCAGACCAACAGCCTGATCAGTCAGGCTATTGGTGATAGCAGCACACAGTTCAGGTATATGCTCCTCATCTCGGCTGATCAGAAGGAACGTGTCATTCGCCTGGATACATCAGACTGAGGCCACACCAAATTGTCTTTGCAGACAGTTTAAGGTCTGTTATAACGTGCGCAGTTCAGAAAGGAGGACTCGCATTACAAATTAATGTAACTTATATACCTACAAGCAGACCCTGGAGACCTTGAAAATAAATAACATGCCCATGCACTCTGCCAGGCCCGATTCTTGTAATACTTAAAAAATGAAAAGGTAAATCTGATGATCGAAATAACGCCCAGGAGAGCAAGAGGGCCCAGCAGACGGCGCGAAATACCTTCTGTGAAAAACTGGTGTGTGGCTAGTGCGCAGAGTAAAAGGATAATTTTCAACACCCTCCCTTCATACATAAGGGGGGTTACCACTACCTGTCTTCAAGAGTGCACTGGATAAGTACCTCGGGTCTTTTATTATCAGCTGGGCTGTGGTGCCTACGTTAATCGGCCATCAACCAGGATCCCCGGAATGTTTTATTATATTAGTAAAATTTTCGCACTATTCTACTGAATATGTCAATAAATAAATCTTACACTGCTTGTGTGAGCAGGTTACGACCACCTCCCTATCTATGTAACACGTCGCTACCACAAGTTTCCTCCTTTTAGTATTCCCACTCCGCACCACTTCTCACCTCCATCTACAATAGCCACCGTTCCTTGGGTGCTCTCTCTCGCTTTCCTCTCCCACCTAGCGTACAGTCCATCCTGTGATGAAAAATGACCGGGATACAAAATTAGGTTTTGTTTCTTCTGTGTGATCTTGTTGGGTAGGATAGTAGCACACTGCCGATGTACCAAATTGTAGTGAATTGGAAAAAAACTTTGTTGTACATTTCTTCCACAAGTTTCCTTGTTTGTCTGGAGCCCTCACCATGGACGGGTGTGGTAGCTCTACTCCCTCTCATCAACCCCCCCCCCTCCCACTACAACCAGCGTGTGGAAATGGCGTAATTTGAAGATGAGTTGCGCTGGCACAACTACCCACCTCCTGGTAATTACTGGGACCTTGACCCTCCCACTGACGTACTCACACTCCCGCGAAGGTGGGCGATGTCTGGTAGAGTAGGGGGTAAGAAGGAAGTTTGATGATGGATGGTTGAGGATAGGGGTAACTTCATTCTTATTCAAGGTACGACGTTTAAGGTCTGATGATTGCGGGCGATGAGGGAAGGTGAGGGTTGTAATGGGTGGGTGAGGGAGAGGTGACCCTCCGCCTAATGTGGCCCCACTGTTCTTTATTTGTAGCTTGCCGTAACCTCTGCCAGACCTCAGCCTACACTGGCCTTGTGAAACATAAACAGAACTGATGTTAATGTGTGTTTGAGACTGGTTGCTGATCAGAGGGTAGACTAGGGAATACTAATGGTAGTAAGGTTGGTACCAAATGATATACTGCCGACGAAAGTAGAGATACGTTGCATAACAAGCTTTTATCGGGACTACATTTGCCCTGTATACCTTGTTCCACAACGTCTTTCTTTGTTTTAGATGCTAGTGAAGGACGCCCAGGTTATAGTTGGACTATTGTAGGGACTGCCACTACCTGCCTTCAGCACCCACCTTCCCACTCTGTTGCCTGTTTTATTTTGCCTTTCCTTGGGTTAGATTTCCCGGAGTCTGGTAACCCGAATAACCCAAGAAAGCCAAGCAATGTGTACTATTTTCCTTGGGCTCCTTGATTCCTCCGCTGGGATGCGACGCCCTCAACCGTCAAGCTCCTAGGTATCTGCTGCTATGTAAACAGGGCAGCAGATGTATTTATTGTATGCTCAGTGTTGACCGTTGTTGATGGCCAGGGAGTTAGAACTCGAAAAAGTTGTGAAAGTTTACTACGCGCATTGCCAATACAACATTTAAATTATTAGAAATGCCTCAGATGTACTCTAGAGCGAAGAGGATGTATACCTGATAATATAATACAGTACATAGAAAATATGTCGAGGCTTCGTTACAAATCTACGCACCTCCATAACATACTGGAGTGAGAGATGGTAGTATAATATAGGCCTACTAAAAGAAGTAGGGGGCACCATGGTCACAGTAACTTAACACTATTAACGTCCGTAGTTCAAAACTATTCACTCAGTTACCAGAAGGTATCAGAACATTGTCCAAGGTGTAGAAGTTGGAAACAGGATAACTACCTCCAAGTGCTAAATCAACCAGGCTGTTATGGCTGTGGGCCAGCGGTCCGCCAACAGCAACAGTCTACCTGAACAAGCAATCATCAAAGGAGCCTGGCCACAAGCCGGGCTCCGAGGGTGCACAACAGTCTTCGACTGAAGAAGCCATTTGTGCAGGCGCAACGTTTCGGCAATACAGATACCCAAATGTTACAAATATATTATTTACCCAACGCTTAAATACTTCCAGAGGGCTGCAGTGTTCTTATCAGTTGGCATCTTGCCCAGAACATGCCTTCCAACAGGACTAGTTGAACACATTTCCATACCAAATTTTCCCAGGATGCCACCCTAAACAGTCGCTAACATGCAATTACTTACTATTTATTGCAGTAGGCGAGCAGGAATAGCGAGGAAGTACGGAAAACTTGCCCATAGATGTCGCCCGTCCGGGCGACAACTATGGACCTTTCGCCTGAAAGTAGCTCTACTGAGCTACTTTCCACCCCTTGACATAAATTTCCCACGCGTACAAACTCTTACGTGGACACAACCAACCACGGCTTCCTGATCACGATATACTGTATTGGGAGAGATAAGCGATCAAAAAGTAACTTCGTAATATATGAAACAGGGTCAGTGTGATTGTACCATTGTTGACTTTTTTTTTCTGTACTCGTTTGCAGGGAGTAGTAGCTCTTGGCCCCTACGTCATTTATCGATTCATAGCCTCCAAGGCCTAATCATAACTACTATTGAAACTACTATTTTCAACAAACTGACCGTATCCCACCGAGGCAGGGTGGCCCAAAAAGGAAAACGAAAGTATCTTTTTAAATTTAGTAATTTATGCAGAAGGGATTGTTAGCCCCTTGCTTCTGGCATTTGTCGCCTCTTACAACACGCATGGCTTACGGAGGAAGAATTCTGTTCCACATGGAGATAAGAAACAAACAAGAACTAGTAAGAAAATCAAGAAAACCCAGAGGTGTGTGTGGGTGTGTGCGCGTGCGCGTGTGCGTGTGCGTGTGGGTGTGTATGTGTGGGGGGGGGGTGTATATATATGACAAAAAAGACACCAGCAATCCTACCATCATGTAGAACAATTACAGGCTTTCGTGTTACTCACTTGGCAGGTAGTACCTCCCTGGGTGGTTGCTGCCGACCAATCTATTGCCTAGGACTGTTGAAACTGTGTATATGAAAATAACATTGCAGATGCAAACAGTACCTTTGGCACCTTTGACTAGTTTGTTTTTCACTCGGCAAGGACGGTCGTCATCGTCAGACAAAAAATATATTAATACCTTTCTAAAAGTTGAAATAGACGGGGGTCTGTTTCAGCTGTAACCACTCGGTCACATAACTTATAAGGTGGTTTTAAAGCAATATTTGTGACATGGGTGTATCAGCGACACCAATTTCATTAAAAACAGTTACTGATTATCCGGGTTGTGGTGCACATGGAGACCTGATCTGGGGTCGGGCCTCGAGAGCAGTAACCTCTGGAAGTGACTCCGGATAAACTCCAAGCCAGTGTTTCATTCCATAGGCCCAGAGGCTAACATGGTACATCAGTTCTGATGACCCTCACAATCATATACAGCACTGTATATAGTTCTTAAACCCAAGTTAACTCGTAATGAAAGACTGTCGGTGAATAAACAGAAGAACAGAGTGGGATTAGAACAGTGGGCCATGTATATAGCGTCACGTGGGTATCTTTATTGTGGAAACGTTTCGTCAGTCCAAGGGTGACAGTTGATGTCACGTGACAAGTGTTGGTTGTAAAATCGTGTTGTATGCTCTGTAACTTGAGGGGTTCCAGTGCTGGGCCTGCTGTACGCATGGACCACGGTTCGTGAGTGACTAGCATAGAGAGAAATTCCACTAGTATTTTGCAGCCATGAAAACGTACTGTAAGGGTAAATGGAGTCCTGCCATGCTTGCTGGTTCCTGCTGGATGTTTCCAGGAGAGCAGCCAGCCAAGACCTTCAGACCACAGAACCAGGCTAAACATTTAAAAAAATGTTTTTGTTTACTGATGCTATGGCATTCCTCGCACATGATACTATGACTTTGATGTATGCCTATAAATCTTTTTTTTTTTCACATTAGACTATATCACTGATTCAATATGAATAAAACTTTTGATTTAGTAACTCGGACGTTCAACGATGCTCGTATATTGTTTCACTTACATTTTGTTGCACATTGTTATTGGTGTTTTTATATGGCGGTGGTGAGGATGTCAGTAGTCTCCGCCATTACCACAACCTGAGGCAGTGTACTCTCCCTCTCTCACCTTACTTTTCCCACACTGCAAGAAAATCGTAACCACCTCTGACCCTCTTTCTTTCCTTCTCCACAATCCTCATTTTCCTCTCACCCACCATCTTTTACTCGCCAGCCCCCCCCCCCTTTTCTCTCTCGGTCTCTTCTCTCTCTTGCTCTCGCTCTCTCTCTCTCTCTCTCTTGTTCTCTTACTCTCTCGCTCTCTGCAGCGTTCCCTCCACAGGGTAGTTTAAGTTGTTTGTCCTCGACGCATCATACTGGATATTTGCATCATAGATTGTATGCATCTTATTTGTTGTGGGAGGTAACCCTCTTGCGTGACGTTGACAGAAAGATGTGTAGTGGGTATGAGGGGGGGACGGGGACGGGGACGGGGACGGAGTTTTCTCTTGGTGTGTCTAGTTGAAAATGGTTTGCTTTTTCCAGTTTCATTATATATTAGTTGACCACAATACTTCAGTAAATTACACAGGGCACTATAAGTGGCGATGCCCCTTGCTCTCTGTTCCCACAGCCCCCCCCCCCCCTCCTTCCCCTCTCCACCGTCATCCTCACGCGTCAACTCCTCCCCTCCCCTCCCCTCCCTCTCCCTTCCCCCTCCTGTCCTCTCCCCCCTCCCGTCCTCTCCCCACTAGTCATCCTCACCTGTCTGCCCTCTCCCTCCCTCACCCCGTCTAGAAAGTTTCCTGCGCATCGTCCGTGGGAACTTGTAATAATAGCGGTGAGGAACAGGTAGTGCTGGTACAATGATAAGTAGCATGGGTAGGGTGAGGCTGGTGAGGAACAGGTAGTGCTGGTACAGAGATAGGTAACAAGGGCAGGGCGAGGCTGGTGAGCTACAGGTATTGCTGGTAGAGATGGTAGCAGAGGCAGAGCGAGGCTGGTGAGGAATAGGCGGTGAGATAGCAGGGACAGAGGGAGGCTGGTGGTGTAAGTGATCTCATAGGTCGACCGTAGGACTACAATCATAGGAAGAGAAGATTGAGGTAGAATATTTAAGTACTCTGGGCTTGGGTTCAGGGTACAGAGAAGCGAGTTTAGTGGTTCAACCTCTTGGGTCGTAATGAATGTGTACTCTCTTTATCTTGAGACAGAAAACTCGCTGCACTACTGTTTTATGTTTTCTTCCACTGGTGGCAACCACCTCCGGTGACTCCATCTCCACTTCCGCACCTTATATCTGGCTTTAAAGTATAAAGAGGCTGCAGTCTCATGCCATCACGTTGATCGAAGGTATGGAGCTGAACGCTTACCAAAGCTGAATGACTAACACCTCACTCCAAGGCTGAGGGACTAATCACTGTCTCTTGTCTCCTGTATTAGTCACTTCTGAACAGGCGAAACGTCTCTGCAGTAACTGAACGGTTGCACAAGATTGTCTTGTGCATCCAATTCTTTAATGGTGCTCAATTATTCTTTCTTACATTCGATAACGCCTTAGTCAGTGTGTTAGTCAGCAAGACCGGTCTATAGTTAAGCACATCTTGACTTGTTTTCTTTGTACATTTAAGTTACATAACCTCCAGGTGTGTGGGTGTGACCCGTGTATGCAATTTGCTTATTGGAGGTTCGCTTTATAAAATCAGGTTAGGTGTCCCTAACAAAGTAACCTAACGAAAACTTTTCAAAGTTGGTAACTTTAGTGTGAGGATGGCTTGCGTAGTGTAGTATGTGTAAGCTCGTTGATATGGTCAAGATGGTATATTGTCTCTTGAGTATATAAGTTTACCAGTGAAAGTCTTGTTGTAGAGGCTGGCTGGTGGCCTGGTGTGTGTACACGGTTAAGCAGGGATTAAGTCTCTTAAAGAATGAGTGAGATGGGTCAATGTTAGTTGTTGCATCTGTGTGTGAGTAACCTTGAAGGGGTTATGTCGGGTTAATCTTAAATTCATGATGGATGGCTTGCACAAGGGAAGCGGAAATTGTTGGCAAAAATAAAGATGGAAAATATAAGGTAAGAAAGAGTTTAGTAATAGTGTAAATGTTAAATTAAGTGGTTTGGTGTTAAAACCAAGAACATTAGTGGAAGGGAATGGGGGGGGGGGGATAAACCTAAGAGAAAGCAACACCTTCTCATACCACAAGTGATACTCGTGTAGATTCGGACCTTTCTTGGTTACTCTGTCAAGACGCTGCCAGACGTATCACGGCCGTTAGTTTTGCTTATATGAAGTTAAATATAGTTTCATCAGTTAATGTATTCTAAAAAGAGTATAGAGTTGATAAATCGATGCTAGGAATATCTTAAATTAAGGTGGTAAAATTATTGTAGGTTGTGGGGTATGTTACCTCGACCTTGCTTCACACAGACCTCACCAGCACTCGTGTTACTATAGTTGATCCTTCTTACAGTACTTCTCGAGTTTGCTCAAAGACAAATTTGGTGAGTTAAGTCATAGATGACAAGTAACTGGTTGGTGGGAAGGTATATAGGGGACAAGACAATAACATGTACTGGGTTTGTTACAGTAGTTTCACAGATGTTCACATAAAGCCTTCCATTATACCCCTAAACTTAGCCGTCACGACCTCTCCCCACGGACACCTACAGGCTTTTGAGATCCGTGCAGTTTACCTGCAAATTATATTTTAAGAAATGTTAAGAGAATTTTCAGCTGTGAATGATGTTAGGGCGAGTCGTAAGAGCGATAGTGCAGGTGATGTCTCACCTGGGGACACCAGCCACTCTCTTCGCTTGCCAGATGTTGTAGTCAACCCTCCCCATGGTGACGTCACCTAAGTCCCACCATTCTTTCCTCCACGCTGCTGGTTCACCTTAACGCGGTACCTCTGAAGGCTTTCCAGAGTTTTCCTACTCTCGGCAGCCCGGCCTTGGGTCAGGCTTGTCTGGTGCTTGTCTGAGCAGCCAGGCAGTTACTGCTGGCGGCCTGCTGGCCCACATATCCATTACAACCTGGTTGAAGTTGGTATGGTTTGTGCTTATGGGTAGGATCCACATCTCTGGGAGAGGAGCCACTCACCCGAAAGGGGACTTGCCTGTTGTGAATATTTTCCATTTAGTCTAAATTTGCTGACACAGGGGGTTGGCACTAAACGAAATCCAGATCGTGAAATGTGGAAAAAGTTTGTATACTTGTGATATTGATGTAGGAACTAGTCTACGACAATAAAAAGATGATAGTGTAAACTTGATACCGTTAGCAGCTGAATATTTAAAACGCTGATTAACACAAATTCTAGAGGTTTGTAAATAGACTGCAGTTCCTTTAGCTCTCACCACCTATCATTGATGGTAGACGAGTTCTGGTGAGAATCATCTCCAGTATTGCCACAAGCAGTGATGAGTATAGAGGGGACGAGGCGAGGTAGAATAAGATAGGTGGGCAAGGACGATAGTGAGAAGGTGATAGAGGGAATGATCTTGGGAGTGAGCATGCAGATGCTGGGGGCACTGTTGTGTGATGGGATGATCTAGTGATGGCGTGATGGATCAAGGTGCCACGCGCAGCTGTTATTGTTCAGGGCGGGTATAGCTGGCGGGCAGTCGTGATTTTTTTTAATAATTGGATACATCAACACTGTGCTGCTACCATATTCTTTGAGGGTTACATAGTGAACAAAAAGTAGGTGTGTTTCGTTGTGTTGGAAAGACTAGTGGAGGGTCCCACCATCAGGCCTCTACCACACTTTTCCCCATGTTATATGGTCCTCGAAATAAACATCTGGCTACTCTCACATCACCTCTCCAGTGTTTCATTATAGAGCCTCCCATGGCGCTAATTGAAGTATAGTAGGTACTGCTCTTAAGAGCCTGGCTTAAATCTTATTTAGGGGTAGAGTCATCTGGTGGCTGGCTGGCTGATACAACACTTCACATTACTGGGGAAATACTTAAAAAAAAAAAAAAAGAGTGGAGATATAAGATAAACAGTGAGTTTATTATTTGATCAATATGTAGGTCGTAGCTGACTCACTACCTGGACATGCTTCGCGGCGCTAAAAGTGAACGGAGCTCAACGGTGGAAAGTCATTACATTTCCAGAATTGGTGTTCATCATGGCGTTATTGAGTCGATGAAGCGTGATAGAAAACTTGTGTTAATTACTAAAATGACGTTATTAACACTCAGATATGTAGCTAATGTAAATAAAGTCTTGTAAATTTTTCTCAGTTTTAATTAAAATTCTATTATGTTCTTCATGAGGTAGTATTGTTGATAGTTTCTTTGTCGGGATACAATACATAAGCGTTTTTATGCCAGAATTTTTTTCCTTTTGTATTGACGTCAGATCTTTCATCTGCTTTAAACAATATATCTGCCTATTGCACTTGTGCGTGTGCGCGCGCCCGCCCCTACCTATTTTTGTCCGCTTAATAGCCAGTGTTTTATACTGGCCATGTTTAGTGCGAAGGGCTGTGTCAAAGTGTCGGTATCGTGGAGTATCGACCAATTTTGGTGGCATCGG